>NC_139819.1:16325419-16353483 GCF_963457635.1 Microchirus variegatus
ACATGACCCCCCCTCTCCCACAACCTGGTTTCAGTGTCAGTCGTACCGTACTGTTCCTCTATCTTGATAGGGATCAACCACTGACATCAACATCGAAGGATGCACCAGGTTGTTGAATCACATGACAGCAAATCTTCCAGAACATAGAACGAGAGAGTCAGTTCTGCTCCAGTGGCATTTTGACAAATGTGATGGCAGCCAGCTCCTTACAGAACTCCTCCAGGACAATGACTCCTCTCAGCAGAGTCTGGTGTTCCGGCCTGAGAACACAGCCACAAGCAAACTCAGGTATGAACTCCAAGAGGCACAAACATACTATCTTATGAAAAGCAGACGGACAGATCGTTGGTTACCCAGTGTTGTAGCTCAGTCCCAGCAAGTGTCTCCTAGTGTCCAGCAGTCTGTCAGACAGGTTGGAGATCTGCTGGATCCTCTGCATCAGCTCTCCCATCACCTGAGAGACAGACAGTCAGACAGACAGGTAGGGCAGACACAGAGAAAGAGAAACAAACTCAGCTATAAATACTTCGGGGAAGTGATTGACAAAAACTTGTCCTATGAGCAACTAAAATCTGCAAAAAAGAGCCTGCAGAGAGTGTCTGTTATGTGCAAACTGAATTCTGTCTGTGTCTTACCCTGATGAGGACAGAGAAGAGCGACCTGGAGCAGGGAGACAGGTGTATGTAGGGGTTTAGCAGGTATTCATGCAGCAGTGGGTGATTGAAGGCCGACAGTCTGGAGAGGACCGCTGTCAGCTGCAAGTTCAACTCATATGGCTGAAAAAACACAATCGATCAGTAACATGCAGGACACACATTGACAGAATGCTTCAGAGACAGAATGACTCTCTGGGGTCAGACAGAGAGGTGTGTGTACCTGCTCGAGAATTCGTCCCAGTCGGTCGAACAGAACTTTGAACAGGTGACCCTCGAAGAACTCCCCCTCACCCGATGAGGAGGAGGAGGAGGGAGGAGGAAGACTGAGCGGCCAATCCCAGGACTGAGAGAGCGACTGACACTTTGTCACCTGATGGAGGAGAGGAGGCAGAAAAATGCAAATTTCAATCCACAAACAATTTAATCATGATATGCAAATATTCCAGGACAGAAGCCGATTAAATCGTGTTTATGCATTTAAGCTCACACAGAACATCGTCCAAACAAGGCTGTTCTCCCCTTTGCCAACATTTTGTCCATGCAACAGACAACAAACACCATGTTGCCGTTGCAACAGTCATACATTTTGCTACAAAGTAACCCATGATAGATACTGTCCGGTACGTGGTACTTGGTGTCAGGTACATCCACCATCACAAGTTAAACCAATGCATACATGCATGAGTGCTCTGTAACAGCGATGGTCCTCACAAAGATACAAAAAGTGTGTTCTGACCATAGTGTGAGCGTCGTGTACATATGATTCGTATCCTCCCTCCTTCATCAGCTGAGCTGATCGAACCTGGACAGGAACCAGGCACAGGAAACTACACACACACAGACAGAGTACAGTTCAATTATTGATCGACATTGTCATCTGTCAATCAAATAAACATTTCACACAAGTTTATGACACAGATCAGAGAGCAGCTCATTCAACATCACTCATTTTACATACTTGTGAAGGCTCAGCTTATGAACAGGATGATAAAGCTCCAGACTCAGATCAGATAAAATATATTCATGTGATGAGCTCACATTTACCAACAGTTTTATTCTCATTGTGTCCTCTAAATCTTTTAGCACAACTTCAGGTTTTTAAAGCTCACATAGAGTGGTCCTGTTGCACATATATGTTAATTATGGAGGTCTACTTACAAACATTAACTTGTTTTTATGCTCAAAAACCTCCTAGTTGCTGTAAATGAGCTGATAGAAATCCTCTTTTCTGACGCTGTTGCCCAGTCGCGATATTTCAGACTCAACTCTCACACCCAGAAGACAGAGTCTTGTGATTGGCCAGTACCCGGAAGTGACATATTCAGCACACCCCTTCTGGAATGGTGGATGCACTGCTACTCATTATCAAAACATTGTTTTAATGTCAGACCCAGAGTCAGGAGACACTGTCGCTCGTGAAACACCTCCACAACGGACGTTATTCTTCTTCTGCTGCGGTTCAATGTACGCAACCGGATGTGCCCGGACTAGTGTCCGGAGCAGGAGGATCTGCTGTCTAAGTCCGCTTTAAATATGGCTTCAGCCTACGTGCGAAGAGTCTTTGTTACCTGTTGATGACATCAGTCGATGACCCAGGTCCAGAGAGGAGAAGAGGAGGAGGGGGAGGAGGAAGGAGCTGACTGTCTGAGAACAGACTGTCAGAGAAGAAGGGGTCGTCTTCCAGGTCACTGAGAGTCAAACACAGTCAGAGTCACAACACTTGAATCCACACACTCCCATACAGCAGGTGGAGTGAGGAAATCCAGCAGTACACACAGAAGGAGGAGGAAATGGAGAAAGATGGACTCACTCGCTGTCCTCACTGATCTCTGTGCGTCTGTCGTCCACACCTACAGCATGTGGGGAAAGGTACCTCCGACTCTGCAGGAAATCCAACACCAGGATGTTCAGAATTTCCCTGTGAGGTTTCTGTAGTAGCTCATCCACCAGTGACAGAGACACCATACTGATCTGAGGACAGAGACAAACACGGTGTACAACAAACTCACCCACCAAGACCTCTGCCTTGCAGAGAAACAGCACACCTCCCTGCAGGGCTGCTGTACCTGGACTCACCTGGTCAGAGATGTGGTCACAGTGGCCCAGCAGCAGGTGTGTCAGAGTCTGCCTCCTCAACAGAAAGTGAACCAACTGATCCAACAAAGATGAGGACTGGACCAGTCTGACAACAGCACAGAGGACAGAGGAAGTGACCAAGACCACCTGTTCACACCTGCAGCAGGGAAGAAGAACAGCTGGACGTGAAACATCTGTCCATATCTATCCACGAACATGTGACAGACACGTCCATATCAGAAGAAGAAACATCATGATGTGTTCATTTAACATGAAACTTACGTGTGAAGCAGCTGAGACTGAACAGCATCCGACAACCACAAGTGATGAACACAACGAGCCAACTTCACTGACAACACCTGCTGAGACACACACAAGCACACATGTGAGTGTGTCTTTCTGTCTGTGTCTGACGATTCTGGTCAGTACTTATTTTGCTGTGTGCAGACACAGACACATCTTTTGAGTTTTGATGTCAACTCAAGGCTACATAGTTTCTCCAACACATTTGGAAGGATATGGTGAGCTGTGACATATTAAGCTGCAACATGTAACTTCACCAATAAACACGATACATTTGACACACTGTACCACAGCCATGATTTCACTTGGAGCTAGCTTCCTTGTCTCAGAATGGGTCTTGGCAAAGGGGCATGGCCAGAAGCACACACACAGGTCACAGTCAGCTCTGACGATGTGTCAGTAACTCATGCAACCAGCAAACATTTCAACAGCAGACCATAAGTTCCATGCACAGTAACAACCAGAGAGAAGAGTAAGTAACGGTCTTAGATGAGTGCACCTGTGGAGCTTCTTTCATCAAGTGATCCAGGAAGTCAAACCAGCAGAAGAAGTTGGTCACATGATCAGAAGCAGGAGAGTCTGAACTGAGGTCTGAGCCGCAGCGAGAGAACTGAGAACTACAAACAGAGAAAGATACTGCAGTATTAAGACAAGGAACTGTAAGTACAAACTACTACTACTACTGCTTCTACTATCACCACTACCACAATGTCTACTGTTTACTACTATCAGTACTAGGGATGCAACGGTATTTGGTATTTTACGGAACTGTTCGGTACGCCCTGTTCGGTTAAATACATAACAGCAAACAATGGTATTTCGGTACGTTTCAGCCCGTCACAAAACGTCATCAAAACTTTGTATAGCCATGCGACAAGATCGACTCAGGAGCAGAGACATGAGTGCAGAGCTGCACACTAAAGTGTGGGATTATTTTCAGCGCAAACTACGATGAGAATGAGAAAAGGACTGTCAACAAACAAACCACGGTGTGCAGGCATTACGTTGCAAGCATTGGTTATGCACCGCAGTGAAGTTAGTTTTAAGTTGGACATCGACAGACATGATTCGCTCCGGGTAAACGTCTTCCTCGCATCACAATGCTGAAGTTGGCTCCACATTCACCTACAGCGCGACTCTGAGCAAGACTCTCATTTATGTCGTCATCACCGTCTCTTTCACTTGGAGCAGCACGGTGTATTTGTAGTTGTAGTTTCTGTGAAAATTGTGTTTATTTGTATTTCATAGCAGTCAACTTTTTTTTATGTAAAGTTGAGTGCTTACGTTTTATGTTTAAATAAAGTTTGTGGTTTGATTATATCCTGCCTGAATATTGCCTTTGCTAGTCTGAGTAATTTTATGTTAAGATATCGAAACCGTACCGTTACCTTGGCCCCAAAACCGTGACGCATACCGAACCGTGGGAAAACTGTACTGTTGCATCCCTAATCAGTACACAAAACTGCTACTAGTATGACTATGACTGTGACTGTTGGCACATACACACTACTACAACCACTTTAGGTAACGCTTTCTTTTACAGTCCCCTAATTACCTGGTATTTAGCTGGTAAATTCATGGTAACACTAAAGTGTTGCTAGGTAATTACCAAGGGTAATAAGATAAGTAAATACAGTGAAACCGTTGCCAAAATACTGGGTAATGCACGGTAATGTACTCGGTAAGTAAAGTAAAACTGTACTGTAAAAGAAAGCCAAGCTTGTTTCCATGTAATTACACACATTTTTAGGGTTAGGTTTGTTAGATTACCCCTTGGGTAAATAGCTAGTAATTAGGGGACTGTAGGTACCTGCTTATTACCAGTTTATAACCCAATAATACACTTATATTTACCATAGTTTTGCCATAGTTTAGCTGTACATACCTTCTTATTAACAGCAGTAATAACACGCTATAATTAACTATATAGTTACCAGGTAAATGCCCAGTATTTTGGCAACAGTTTCACTGTATTTACTTTCTTATTACCATTGGTAATTACCTAGTAACACTTTGGTGTTACCATGAATTTACCAGGTAAATACCTGGTAATTAGGGGACTGTAAAAGAAAGCGTTACCCTACTTTACTGCTCTCTTCTGACTGTCACATAACATCACACCCGCCCACCTGGCAGACCTAATTTACTGTCTTTAAATTATATGGACGTTGTCATTATTAACATTTGTTTTGATTAAATGCAGTTCAGTGTCTGTATGTGTGTGTGTGTGTGTGGGGGGGGGGGGTTACCTCCATGGTGTGTGAGGCCAGCTCTGCACCTGTCCAGGGTCCAGACTCTCCATAGGCAGCAGGGAGTAAAGCTCCAGCAGTCGGCCTGCCAGCAGATCCCCCAGCTGGGTCTGATTGGACAGGATGTCTGCGCAGGGACCAGACTGTAGTCCAGAGAGCAGCAAGAGGCCCTCATAGGCCTTCAGACACACGGGGCCCCTCTGTGTTGTAAAATCGGTTCAAGATTGTCACAACAAGCTGAGTGTAATGTCCTCTCACATTGAAGACTGAAACAGTTATCATTATACGCATGGAGATTGCTGATTGATTTTTGAGGTATCAACCAATTGACAGCTGTAGACCAAGTGATAGTTCACAAATGACTTTTGATCTTGCTGAAGTCTTTTAAGCTCTGAACCTGTTTTGCGCTAGTATGATGTCAGCCTATTGCCATGATAACCTGAACACACCATACCATACCATACCATGGAAAAGCTGAAATACACTGTGCTGTGTGATGGAAATGTAGCTTTATTATCAATATAATTACGATGCGATGATCATGCATACATGACAACCGTGATCACAATTAAACACTAAGCTGGTTACGCAACTCCAGGTTAACTTGTTGCAGTCCATTGTCTACCACTATATCCTCCACATGACAGTCACGTGGTCGTGCATTCAACCACAGAAAGGCCCTAACCAGGATGCAACAGTGTTAGCCACATCGGTGTGACTCTACCTTTATGTCATAAATAATATTAATATTGAATCAA
Source organism: Microchirus variegatus (assembly GCF_963457635.1). Lineage (NCBI taxonomy): Eukaryota > Metazoa > Chordata > Actinopteri > Pleuronectiformes > Soleidae > Microchirus > Microchirus variegatus. Next base: position 16,331,462 of record NC_139819.1, read on the forward strand.
AAGTGCCCTCACTGATACTGATCCATCAAACCAGTTCACTGACCTGACTCTTGGAGAGCTGCAGCAGGGCCAAGAGCAGACTGTTTTCTGATTTGACAGTACTGGAGACAGATGGATCTGATTGGCTGGAGGATTGTGGCATCTCTGTTCTGTGGTTGGACTCTTGGGTACACAGCTGTGGTTGGTTCGAGGCTGGAATCTTGGCTGGCGGTTCATTTGGGATCTGATGACACACAAAAACAGAAGCAGACAAACTGTCACGTGACCTGCATGAAATTCCATGAGACAATTAACTAGTTTAACACAACTAAATAATGTGCCGAGTTGTTAGCTGCTGATTACCTCTAAGATGTAACTGAGCATGTGTGGATCCTGTTTGACTCTAGAGCAGACGATCAATAAGAACTGAGCCTCGTCCTTCTCGGTTTTGGAACCAGGAAGTGCACAGAGACGAATCAGCTTCTGAAGAGGCACAGAACAGAGAGGGGGTGTCACAGCCTGATCATGTATGGATGATGAATTGACTGATAGGTTTGATTAACCATTAAAGCATTTACACTGAAAAATACAAAAGATATTTGATGTTAAAAAGAAAAAAAAAAAAAAAGAAAAAGAAATTAATTAAAAGATGGCGTTTCTTTTGTAACAAAAGAAAATTAAAACAAGGAAAATTGGGCTGTAGATATGTAGGTTAAAATAGAATACAAAATACTTTATTGTCCATATTTTGTGTACAAATGAAGACATTTGTTGTTGCTTGCATATGCAAATCACATGACTATTTAAACATGTAAACCAGAATTGACTTATCCAGTTGATGACTGGTATTTGGGCCTATGGTCTGTTCATTCAAACTGATCCTGGGTTAAGATTTCCTTTGAACAAACATTACAGTTATCAGAGGACTTGTTTACCTGGACAGGTCTATGGATGTTCACCAGGTGCAGCAAAGGTTTCTGCATCTGAGACAACAACTTAGAGAAGAACAACAAGACCTGCTGGAACATTCCTGGAGGATACTGAGGATGAGGAGATGAGATCAGATAGGGTTAAGGGGGGAGATGAGAAAAGGAAGAGAGAAGAAGAGGGCATTGGTTATGAAAGGAATGAAAGGGTGTGTGTGTGTGTGTCAGTGGTGTTAATCATCATCTAATTCATGTTGAAACATGTTTGTTAAATTAAGATTGTTTATCACTCTGTAACATTTTCTGTACTACCTGTTCATGAACATAGAACATGATCTAACACATTACCTGTGCTTTCCCAAGTGTGCACAAAGTCTCTGGTATTTTGTGCTGTAGCAGATACTCCAAACAAGCGCCTGCCTCGTCCACACCCTGAAACAATACAAAGACTCATCAGCACAATACAATTAATGCAAAATGTATTTGTGTGTGGGTGTACACATTACCTGCTGTGTTTCCTCATACACTAAGATGTCCAACATCTGTCTAAGACACCAGGGAATATCAGTCTGTTTGACAGGACGATTATCATCTGTACACATGCGAGCAATTAACATTACATTAGTTACATCTATCAAAAGCATTATTAGTTTATCAGTATGTCAAACGTTTGCTAATCACAAAATATGTTTTACCTGTAGTTGTCATATAATAGTTGGTTATCGATTTCCAATGATCAACAAAGGAATTCACCAGGTCCAGAGTGGGCTCCCTCTGAGAGGAGAAAGAAGGAGACAGACATCACATGAGTTGATCAAGGTGAACTGTGATTAAGAGCTTTGAACTGTGGAGGGCAGCATAATACCTCTGTAAAATGTATTATTATTATTACTATAAGAAGAAAAACAAGAATGACAATGACAACAACATGAATAGTGATGGTGACGAGACAGTAGTCAGAGGATTAGCCTATTGTCACCATCATTTGCTATCACTAGCAATAAAAATCCTAACCAATGAAAATGCGAGCTAATGTGTGCTTCCTTTTCACTGCTATATAGAGACAGACAGGTAGAGGGACAACAGGTAGAGAGACAAGGACATACCTGGCGAGAGAGAGAGAAAGACTGACAGGAAGTGACGTCCTACAGTCAAACTAATTTGATGTTGTTATATTTACTTACTTTACTAACGTGTAGTTTATCACAAAACTATAAGCGTGCCCTGCCTGCTCGGTCCTCAGTGACACGTACAAACAGCAGGTTTATCATAATGCTGCCCCCCACCGTCAAAAACTACAACTTTGTTAAACTTTTTCAACTCGCAGCAGGAGCTAACTCGAGCTAAAGAAGCTAACATAAACTCACCGTCTCCAGCGCGTGCAACAGCATGTTGGTTAGCTTACTAAACGCCTCCATTCTGCTGTTAAAAACTACTGACACAGACTGTCCGTTTACCAAGTTAAACCCGGTTAGTTACAGGTTAATTACTGGTTTACTGCGACATGATGACAAGTAAACAGATGAGCTGACTTTCTGTGTCAAGCACTAAATACCAGAACTACGTGTTTCCGGAAAGGATTTTCAAAATAAAACGCAGTCAGGAGGAATTGGATAACGTCCAGCTAAGATGCTTTAGAATTAAAGCTTCGTTGACCTCAAACTCACACGAACTTTTCCGTATGTGTGTTGTGTGTGTGTGGATTTACAATAAACATTCTGCATTTACTAGTTTGCTCGTTGCTTATTTTATTTTCTCCCTTTTTTATATTTCATCTCCTTTATTTATCTTGCTTGTGAAGCACATTGAGTTACCTTTGTTCCCTATGTATGATAAAGTTGTGTACAATGTGTGTCACCAATTCAAATCATATAATTTTATCTGTCAGGAACTTCATTTGTGTAAAAGCACACTGATGCCTTTACACAAATGAAGTTCCTGACAGATAACATGTGTCACTTAGTGTGCCAATATATGACACACTAATCCACTCATATCAACACTTGAGTGCATTGGTTGTGTAGTGTGTGAGAGTGGATTATTGAACTATATGTGTTACCTTTTTTCTGTTCCCCTTTTTGTAAATAGTGATCAGTGGTTCCTGTTTATGTTCAATAATTTAGATTTATTATTTTGTATAATAAGTTGCAAAGATGATTGCTAAGAGAAACCAAACCAGGCTGTAACGGTAAATGTTATATAAAAACTAGGGATGGGAATCGGTATCAGTCTGTATCGGTATCGGTCTGATATTGGTTAAAATCACTGGATTGGGTATCGGACAGATAATAATGTAAAATCCGGATTTGCACAGAGTTTAATGCAAATGCAAATAAAAGTCACGTTTGGGCTGTTTATTTCTTATTTTGGGGAGAACACTATGTATTACAGTTGGATAATTATGTCTTTGAAATTACTTAACAGCTTCATAGTTCAGAAATGGTCTAAAATTACTGTATCGGATTAATATCAGTATTGGTATCAGACACAAAAACGCAGTAAAAATGTTTGTGGTCAATTATTGTTCCTGAGAGCCTTTTTACTGTACAACATTGAATTAGGTAATTATTTGCATTTCTGTTCATGAATACATTTTCATATTCTAGCACGAAAAGTGTGATGAGGATGCACGTGTTAATTATGGATGATCTGTGACAGAAAAACTTCTAAATGATTTAAAACACAGAACAAATGTTGTGGTTACATGAGCAGCAGCTGCCAGCTGCAGCAGCAGCAGGTGCAGGTGGATTGGCTGAGGGAGGTGAGGTGTGAAGTGTCTGCTCTGGTGTGTGTGTGTGTGTGTGTGTGTGTGTGTGTGTGTGTGTGTGTGTGTGTGTGTGTGTGTGTGTGTGTGTGTGTGTGTGTGTGTGTGTGTGTGCGTGCGTGCGTGCGTGCGTGCGTGTGTGCGTGTGTGTGTGTGTGTGTGTGTGTGGAGGTGAAATTACCTGCGGCCCCTCCCTTACATACCTCACACACACAGTCAGGAGCTCAGCTGTCGTTTGTCTCCTGCAGTTTCCTGCTGAACACGGAAGGTGAGTGTTGGAGTCACTGCAGCTCTTCACTGTTGACTGTTTCAAACTCTTCCTCTTCACCATCACCACTTTGTCCGAGCTTCATCTCTTCTTTTTGAACTTTTATCGATCGCATCACTTGTTTCTGTGTGAGGCGTTTGTGGTCTGTGGGTTTTTCCAGCGCTTCCTGGTGTGATTAATGTGAAGCTGCTGATGATCTTTTTATTTGATGTGACCTGATATTTTAATCGGTATGGAGGGTGTAATTTGCAAAACAGATGTAATAATAACAATAATGAAAGAGAAACTATATATTTGTAGATGTACAGATAAATATGCATCTTCATATATCACTATCTTTAAATCTTTCTGTGTTCGACGTTTGCTGCCTGTGAGTTTTTTATTTCCTCGTTCTGTCTGAATGGGCGAGTCAATTCTTGCCTCTCTGTTGGATGTCTGTTTATTATGTTCCCTGTTTTTTTTTTTTATTCATGTGATCCTCATCCCCTCCAGGTAAGGTGACGTCATGGTGTTCCACCCAGAGTTTGAGCATGCCGGCCGCAGGGCGGGGCTACAGGTGTGGCGGGTGGAGAAAATGGAGCTGGTGCCAGTGCCTGAGCGTCTGTATGGAGGTTTTTATACCGGAGATGCTTATGTGGTTCTCCACAGCACTGCGGGCCACAAAGGAAAACTGTCGTACGACCTGCACTACTGGCAAGGTACTGCTGTACATAATGTATTATACGTATGGTAGCCCTGTGGTGCAAAACACAAACGCAAAACAAAAAACGCAATCACAAAACACAAATGCAAATCAAAAAACACAAATACAAATCACGAAAAAACGCAAAACAAAAACCGCAAATCACAAAAAACACAAAGCAAATCGAAAAATGCGAAACCAAAAACACAATTGCAAAACAAAAAACAGAAACGCAAAACAAAATACAAATCACAAAAAACGCAAAAAAACAAACGCAAAATACAAATGCAAAACAAAAAACACAAAACAAAATACAACAAATCACAAAAAACGAAAAACAAAAAACACAAATACAAATCACAAAAAACACAAAGCAAATCAAAAAACACAAAACAAAAAACACAAATGCAAAACAAACGCAAAACACAAATTCGCAAAAAACGCAATCGCCAAACGCAAATCGCAAACACACAAACGCAAATCAAAAACACAAATGCAAAACAAAAAACACGCAAAAGCAGAAAACACAAAAACATTAACGAAGTTTGTGTTTTGCACCTCAGGGCCACCGTATATACTCCTTCCTTTGAAGTGTCACACACTTGAAGAGGAATAAATGTGATACCTGTAATAAAAAAAACAAAAGAACATATATGAACAACATCATTAAATATACATGAACATAAATACAATTACGCAATATAGTCCCGATAACCAAATACTTTCTTTATTGGTTTTGCAGTAGTTTATTGGTTTCTTCCAGAAAATCAGTGGCTAAATCAACAGAAAAAAAGAAAGAGAAAAATATAAGAGAAGGTGCAGCTTCACTGTACTGCTACTGTGAACAATACCACTGACACGAAAGCAGGAACAATAGCCAGTGCAGGATATCAAACCATAACCAAGGTTGTCCTACATTTAGGAGTTGTTTTGCAACTTTAGATGCTCTTATACACATCTAAGAAATGCCCCCTCAAACCCTTAACAATGTAACAGAAGAAGACTGAATGTCAATACAAATCTATTTTAATATGAGGATTTATATAGTTCTAGAATAACTGTTGATGGTTGACTTCTCTGTGATTGGCTGACTGCTTCAGGTTCAGAGTGTTCCAAGGATGAGCGTACTGCTGTGGCCATATTTGTGGTGCAGATGGACGATTTCCTGCAGGGGGTGCCCATCCAGTATCGTGAAGTCCAGGGTCATGAGTCCAGTAGCTTCACTGGGTACTTCAAAACTGGCCTCAAATACATGGTAATGGTTTCACTGTTATATTTTTTCCATTCTCTCCGTAGATTGAGCCACTTCTCCGATAACAGTCCCGTCTTTGTCATTAATCACATCGCTTCCTGTCTGTACACAGAAAGGGGGAGTGGCTTCAGGGTTCAAACACGTAGTGACCAATGAGGTGGAGGTTCTGAGGCTGCTTCATGTGCGAGGTCGACGCGTTGTCAGAGCGATGGAGGTTCCTTGCTCCTGGGAGAGTTACAACCAGGGCGACAGTTTCATACTGGACCTGGGAGAGGTGAGACTGATAGAGAGAGGTGAGACGGGTAGAGACGGGTAGTTACTTGATGCAGGAAGAGCTAAAACAGTTCAAGGTGGGTCAGTAAAAGACGTGTGACGGATGGAGACAGTCAGTCAGACAGTTCTGAACCTGTCTCCATTTCCCTCTGCAGGTAATCTACCAGTGGTCTGGTTCCCATAGCAACCACTTTGAGAGGCTGAAGGCAACGATTGTGAGTCCTGACATCACCTCGTAGCATTATTCACTTTTGGTGCCATCGAGCAATGGCTGACTGATTGGTTGGTTGATTGACAGGTGTCTAACGGTATCCGTAATGATGAGCGATGTGGGCGGGCCAAGGTGCTGCTCATTGATGAGGGGAGCGAGCCAGACAGGATGATCGAGGTGATTACACAACATTTCATGACCTGACAACAACAACATAACAAACTTGCAGAAAATGTGTGTATTGACCTCTGACCTCTGTATGCAGGTCCTTGGGGAAAAGCCAGAGCTTCCTGAAGCTGACAGTGATGACAGCAAGAGTGATGCCTCCAACAGGAAGATGGCTAAGCTCTACAAGGTAAGAAATGTTTCTCACTTCACTTCAAGGTTGCGACAGTGAAGCAAAAGCAGGAGATCTTACCCTATGTGTCTGTCAGGTGTCTAATGCAGATGGGGACATGGAGGTTACCATGGTAGCAGATCACGGACCACTCTCCCAGGATGCTTTGCATTCCAGCGAGTGTTTCATCCTTGACAATGGAGCCGGTGGACAAGTCTTTGTTTGGAAAGGTTCAAACTTTGATTAGTTTAGAAAGAAACTCCTCTGAAAGCGTTTCAGACTGGTTTATAATAAAGTGTGTGTGTGTTCGTGCACGTGAATGTGTGTTTGTGCAGGTAAGGATGCAAACACGGAGGAGCGTCATGCCGTCCTGAAGAATGCAGAGGATTTCATCGACAAGATGAACTACCCAGCATACACACAGGTAAACTCAAGCACACACACACATGGGCGATGTACATTTTTCTGTCAACTTCACCTCTGGTCCCCCTCAGGTTCAAGTGCTTCCTGAACACGGGGAGACTCCGCTCTTCAAACAGTTCTTTAAGAACTGGACGGACCCTGACGATGCCGTCGGTATGGGAACGGTTTATGTGTCCTCTAAGATTGCAAATATTAAGAAGGTAAAGTAGTCGCAATGAAGTCCAGGACCATATGTTTCCAACCCAGAACTAACGCTAACTGTGACTGGACAGGTGCCGTTTGACGTGTCCTCACTCCACCAATCAGAGGCCATGGCAGCACAGCACAATATGGTGGACAGAGGAGATGGAGAGAAGCTGGTATTTAGTATCTTCATATTTAGTATATGAACATACTAAATAGGATAAGTTTATCAGTGGAAAATGTGTCTGCAGATCTGGCGCATTGAGGGATCAGACAAGGTTCCAGTGGATTCATCAGTCTTTGGACAGTTCTACGGAGGAGACAGTTACCTCATCCATTACCAGTACCAGCACAGTGGCAGACGGGGTCACATCATCTACATGTGGTGAGACATGTTATATGACCAAACCTCATTTTGGAGATATGAACACAAGATCTCCAAAGCATCCAAGCAAAGGGTTGGCACCTGGCCTGAGCATGCAGGAAGAAGCAGTTTTATTTATATATAGAGTACCACCTCGAGAGAACGTCTTCACTTCAGCATAGATCTGAAAGCAACAGTAATTTAGTTTTGACAATCATGTGTTTTGTTTTCATTTCTCGTCTCTGCAGGCAGGGAGCAGAGTCTAGTCAGGATGAGGTTGGAGCATCAGCTCTGCTGGCATGCCAGATGGATGATGAACTGGGAGGTGCTGCTGTGCAGGTGCTTAAACTTGTTGAGCACTGGACCCAAATCTGTAAATAGTTTACAGACTCTATCCATCACACTGTTACCTGTCTGCAGGTCCGAGTGGTTCAAGGAAAAGAGCCCCCCCACCTCATGAGCCTATTTGGGGATCAGCCAATGGTGGTGTACAAGGGCGGAACTTCCAGAGAGGGTGGCCAATCGGAGGCGGCTGATATCCGATTGTTCCAGGTTCGAGCCAATCCAGCAGATGACACCAGAGCTGTGGAGGTAAACCCAAACAGAAGTCTGTCAGGATCAAGCTGCAGAGCGTTTGTTAGCCTTATATCGTATTAGTCAAATTAGAGCTGTCTGTCTGAGCCAGACTGTGTCTTCTGTCCACCTTAGGTAGACCCATCCTCTTCCAGTCTGAACTCCAATGATGTCTTCCTCCTGGTTTCCCCCTCTGGATCTTGGATGTGGAAAGGGAGGATGAGTAGTTCAGCTGAGGTAAAGGGGGCTGAGCACGTGGCCGAAATCCTGACGGTGACCCCGACCCCACTGGATGAAGGGGACGAGGAAGGTGAGGGGTGCAAGTGATGGGGGGGAGTCTTGGTGTGTTTTTATGTAAAATGTAACCCAGCTGAACCCTATTCAACCTGTGTGCTTGTTCACAGATGCTTTCTGGGATGCGCTGGGAGGTAAGGAGGACTATTGTCACGATCCTCGGCTAAAGAACACAATGGAGGCTCACCCACCTCGTCTGTTTGCCTGCTCTAACAAGACCGGGAACTTCCGGGTACATCAGTTTAAGCAGTTTCTTTCATGTATTGTAAATGATTTTGGTCAGGATAACCAAGAAACATGAAATTCTCATATTGTCAAGTCAGTGGTCACTATGAGATTCACTTGGTTTTAATAAGTTGTGTTTCTAATATGTCACTAAGGTGTTGACTGTGCTTGGCACGGCAGTCTGAGGTATTTGCAGTTGAGAGGAGTTTGGTCATGTGATGTTTGTGGTTGTTTTGGTGTTCAAAGTGTTTCCCTGAGGTCTATGTGCAATGTTTCAAGCCATCTCACTCCCTGTGCGTTCAGATGGAGGAGGTTCCAGGTGAGCTGATGCAGGATGACCTTGCTCCTGATGACGTTATGATCTTGGATACGTTCAATCAGGTGAAGCTCTCTTGCTGCTATGATGGCCACTGATCCAGCCCCCTTTCTCTTTTAGTCGTGTTGTCTTACTTCCTGTGTCTTCCTGTAGTTGTTTATTTGGATCGGGAATGAAGCTTATGAAGAAGAGAAGACGGAGGCTGCAGCAATGGGTAAGAATTTTAGTCAGTGTACACATCAGTACATCAGTTTTTAAAACATTTAGTAGCTTGTTGGGTGGGTTCAAGTATATTTGAGGCCACCAGGTGATTCCAGAGTCTGGTGATCCACAATGCATTGCTAATTGATTGTTTCGTGTTCAGCTGGCTGCTACATCGACAGTGACCCAGCCGACAGGGACCCTGGCACCCCCATAGTGACGGTGAAACAGGGATTCGAACCACCGACCTTCACAGGCTGGTTCCTCGGCTGGAACACTGAGTACTGGGCCGACGACCCGCTGGCACGTTACCTGAAATGTCTGTGACGGAATGACGTCGCTAACTATCAAGAAATAATGTTCAACACTCTGGGTTTCACTGCTTCAATAAATAAAACCAGTCTATATGTCGGTATGCCTTTAAATGTTCAGACACCAGAGGACAGATCCATACAGTGATTTGAAAATATGTAGTAGTCAATGAAAAGAAACTGGATGTTGTGGAAAAGTTGTAATGTCTTGGTGTGGTTTGGGTTCAAATCTCTCATGTAAAAACAAACATTTATCATATAAGACCTTATCTTAACACCTGATTAATGTTGTGGATTATAATGCACTGTTCTTATTCAATAAGAAATAAATCCTAGAAACGCTTTGATAGTGTAACAGTTTATTGGAGCATCTCTCTTTATAAATACTGATATTGATAAATAACAATAAGGATCTGTAACAGAATGAAATGCTTCTCATAAATACAGAAGAACAGACAGAGGCCACAGTGAGCACAGTAGAGGACAGAGTTCAGTCTGTACAGGACAGGAGATGTGTGTGTGTGTGTGTGTGCGTGCGTGCGTGTATGTTCACAAACTATTCATCACAATTTAAGGAGTTTTACTGTTTTACAATAAGATCAGATGTTTACATCAAAATCTGTGGAATTGCCTGAAACAACACAAACTAACGTCTGACTCTGATAAAAGGTTCTGTTTTGATAGAGCTGCTTCCAGTGTTTGTGCAAAGCTAGGCTAACAAGGACCAGTTTCTGTACACGGACATTAAACTGGTCATGACTCTGGATCACGTGAATCAGACAAGCGTTGGACTGTTCCATCAACTCACAATTTAAAGTTAAGAACCTAAAAATGCTAAATACATATCCACAACAGCCCTGAGCTGTGCTAAACACCAATCATGTACAGCTGGATTTCTTGTCGATGAGTGGCACCAGAGCCATATATGTAGTGGGTCATTTCAGTCAGATACAGGGATAATTCCAGTTTGACGAGTACAACCAGAGCCACAGAGTTACCCAAGTGGGCCAGATATATATACACTATCACTGGATGTATTTTATTGAGAGCCATACATGGCTTATGGTCAGTCTGACTGAACCAGATAGAGTTACGAGAGAGTTAAGGGCACATAGTGACCACTGCCTGAGCTGTGTGCACCCCCTGCTGGCCTCCTGTGCCTAGAACCGGCCTAGGACAGCAGCGGGCATACACAGCTTAGGTAAACGCTAACTATGTCAATACAACTTCATAAAACCTGAACTATCTTTTTGATCCTTTAGACTACAGCCATATACAGACACAGTTGGTCCAACGAGGCCGAGGACACACACTTCTCAGCTGCAATTGTTCCAGTTAACCTGACCTTACCAGGGCCGTTTATAAATGAGTGTAGTCCATCAGACCATATACAACATAAGTTACTTCCGTATATGGAAAGGGTCATTCTGGAAACAGGATATGATGTAAAATGTTGTGAGATGTTCAGGAAACATGCAAAACAAAAACAGTAAATAAGGGAGTCAAGTCAGAGGTCTGATTTGTCACAATAAGAGGTGGCAATGGATTGACAGGTTGGTAGTGAGGATAGCAGTGATTGGTTGATTTAAAAAAAAATAATGCAGTTGATTAATTAGCCCCGCCTCCAACCACTTCTCACATGCAGTTAAGCCACTCCCCCTCCCTGCACTCACAGCCATTTGGAGCCTCGCTGTAAGTTGCTTAGCAGTTACCAGAGTTGCGGAACTCTCCGTTCTCGGTGATCTGCAGAGATGACGTGTTACTCGGAGACAGACCGTTCCTCTGCGATGTCACAGCATAGCGTTCCTTCAGCTGAGTAAGAGCCGCCATCAGGCGCGTGTTTGCTGCATCAAGACTTGCTATCCTCTTTTCCTAAAAGACAGACAGAAAAGTTATCACCTTTATATAATCTAAACCTCATCTAAGTAAAGTAAACAAACAAGTACCTGCGCTTCTATGATCTTTTGTTTGGAGTCAACAACAGCCTGCATGTCAGAGTGGTCCTTTTTCAGCTCCTCCTCCACTGCCATCAACCTGCACAGGTGGAAAGTCAGATTGGTCTGACACACAGACACACAAGTAAAGACAGACAGACAGTTTGGGGTTCACACCTGCTGATGATGCTGTTCATCTGAAGGTCCTTATCGTCTTGCAACCTCCTTAATCTGCTCTCTGTGTCCTCCAGCCGAGCCTAAAAAACAAACACCCCAATTGGTCGAGCAGAGTCATGTGACTACAGCTGCAACTAACGATTATTTTCATAATCGATTAATCTGTCGATTATTTTCTCGATTAATCCATGAATCGGTTGGTCCATAAAATGTCAGAAAATGATCAAAAATGTTGATTTGTGTTCGTCAAACCTGGAAATGACGATGTTCTCGAATGTCTTGTTTTGTCCACAAACCAAAATGATTCAGTTTTAATGATTTCTTAATTATGTGGAACAAAGAAACGAAGAAAATATTCACATTTAAGAAGCTAAAACAATCAGAAATCTGGTTTTAATCATGAAAAAAGCTTCAAACCGATTATCGATTATCAAAATAGTTGCCGATTAATTTAGTAATCGATTAATAATCGTTTCATCGATTAATCATTTCAGCTCTACATGTGACCACGCACATCAGGAGAGCATCTCATCTACTCTCCTGCTGGCTCAAACAGGTGTTACAGACCTGATACTCCTGCAGCATACGCTGGTTCTGCTGATCTTGGACCATCAGACGCGCTTCGCACTCATCCTGACGCAGCGCTGCAACTCGCAGCTTCTCCTGCAGCAAAGCAATCTCCTGCTGGTACTACACACACACACACACAAACACACACACACACACACAGTCAGACCCAGCAGATATAGCAGAACTGGTAGAACCAGTCAAAGGAGTTGCTTACTTTCTCAATTAGGGCATCGTCATGACGATCGTCCTCTGTTTCTCCGTAGGAAGAGGCCGAGTTCATGTTGAGCAGCCAGGCTGCGGTACGATCCAGCGCACAAGGAGAGGGAGCCTGAGGGCACACACACACTTAGACAGTGAACAATTATGAAGCAGAAGCTTTTGTGTTACTGGTTACTGATGTGATGTGATACTGAAAAGTATAAACAAAAGTCTAAGACCAAGTACATTAATACTAAGACTTACACACTTATACGTTAATACTAAAGCTTATACTTGTACTTTAGTATACTTTTTACTTCTTCCTGCCACAAAGTACTAATAGTTAGTATACAGAATAAGGTCAAGACACTGACTCGTGCGTACATTTAATTTAGCAGAATAAAAATGTTTTTCACGACACACATTTGCTGTGAGGTATTACTATAAACTTACATGTTCAAGATCATATAGTGCTGGAGTTTAGAAAAGTAGCGTTTTTGTTTCTATTGAGTTATTTATTTTTTGTTTTCAAAAATGTGCACTTTTCTTTTACCTTTTATTTCACACTAGTTCTCAAGTTGGAGACACTATTTTGTTTTACAAGCAAGTGTACACTGTTCCTTTACCATTTTAGATAGATAGATAGATAGATCGTGAATCATGAATCATGTTATCTGTGTTCCATTGATGAGGGCTTTTTATATCCTCATGCACAGGCTTCACTCAGGGTTACTGTGACTCAAGAGTTGATTGAACTAAGTGTTATCACCTGTTCTGAAACTGAAAACGCAGAGATTGACAGCTCAGAGTTGGTCACCCTAGCTTTCTGAAACAGGCCCCTGGTGGATGAGCACATGTGGTTTGTTTGTGGGTGTGTTTGGTTGTCTTGTCTTTGCAGGGCTGTCTCTTTTCCTGGTTTCCCGCCTCTGGCTAATCATCACCATGATTACTGTTATCACCAGCTGCTGTATTTATTTATATCTTTGCCAGATCGCTCAGCTTCATTGCTTTGGTAGCTCTTGTAGAGTGTTTTGCTCTATTCTTGACTTTGGGAATTTTTATTTTAGTTTTTTCTGGTCTCCAGGATCAGTTGTCAGCTCTCTTTTTGCCTGCTGCTGCTCTGCCGTCTGTTTCCTGTTTTTGGACTCTGGATTGCTGCTGTGTTGCGTTTAAAATCAACTGTTTAAACTTGGGGGGCCACACAGTTGGTGTGGCACTGCAGCAAGAAGACCTGGGTTCGTTGGAACAAGGGCTTTTCTGCATGGAGTTGGCATGTTCTCCCCGTGTGTGTGTGGGTTTTCTCCTGGTTCTCCGGCTTCCTCTCACAGTCCAAAAACATGCAGATTTGGGGATTAGGTGAATTGGTCACTTTAAATTGACCGAAGGCGTGAGAGTGTGAGTGATCGGGACCCTCTGGTGGAGAATAAAGTGGTAGATAATGGATGGATGTTTAAGCTTTGGATCCTGCCTTGTCTCTGCCTTTTCTGGTCCACAATATTGAGTAATTTGGCACCCTTTAAAACTGAGGACATCCAATAATTGGACCACAGCCCCAAATGCCTCTGACCAAGAGAGGTACATAAACATGGCTTTTACGTATCAATTAAAAAAGTAAGTTAATTTGACAAGAAAACTTATGTTAACCAGTTGTCTGCTGACTATTGAAACATCATTTGGTCCAGAGCACATCATTTAACACTAATCCCCAGGTCAGAGGGGCAGTCTGGCACATTACCATGGAGACATCTTGGTTACCTTGGCAGCAGGTCGCTGTTTCTCTGGGCTGTCTCCTTTGGATGATGATGACGTCTGTCTAAGCCGCGTCTGGCCGCCACTTGGCCAGTCTGGGCTTGAGGACATGATGCTGCCGGAGGCAGGACGAGGAGGGTAGGCGCAGCCCCCGCTACTGCCACTGAGCATGCTGGGAGGTGTCCGGCCCCGAGGGGGTCCTGGGGGGGCGGAGTTGGGGGGAGGAGGCTGATCAATGCGTCGCTGAGGACCTGATGAGTTCTGGCGAGGTGGGGCGGGGCCACCTGAGCAGGAGGAGTGATGGACAAGAGATTAGTAAATCAGGTGTTTATATTAAAGTGATAGTTGGGTTTTTTGAAGTAATGAACCGGCATATGTCAGGCTGATTCTTGACACAGGATGTATGCATAGCACAGTCAATGCTAACAAACCTGAACTATCCTTTTAGGTAACTACAATTTGTTTTGCACCTGTCGTAGTCTCGTTCAGAGACAAAGCTCGTCTGGAATATTCTTCACCACTGCTGCTGCTTGACAGGGCTGACGTCCTCTCCCCCCTCTCTCCGCATCCTAGCCCGACGGACATTTGAGTAAGAAAAGCCGGTTTGGTTGACATGGCGAGTCTTTCATCAACATTTCCTTGAGACCCAACTGAGCCGTCAGAGGGTGTGGCATCTGTCTGCTGCTGCGGTTGCCGTGGAGATGTGGTGGTCATGTGATACACAGGGTTCTGAAAAGAGAGTGGGAGGAGCCCCGTCCTGCGCTGCCATTGGCTGTCGTCAAGACCGTCACTCGGGGAGGAATCTTGCAGGTCAACCAGGGACAGACTGCGGCTCTCATTGGTCAGCTCTGGCCCCTCCCTCCTGGCGCCATTGGCAATTTCAAACCCTACCTCGTTCTCATTGGGCTCTGAATAGGAAGAGCTCGGCGCTGGAGAGCCCTGCATACCTACAGGAAGTGAGGGATCTGAGGTCAGAGGTCACAGATGAGTTCAGCAAATATGGAAGGTGATTGGCTATAAATAAGAGGTCAAAGGTCACCTGATGCAGGCTGAAGACTGGATCCTTTGGTGACAAAAAACAGATCTTTATTTTCTGGAGTCGGAGATGGAAGTCGGGTAAAGTCCACCAAACTACACACACAATCAGATAATAGTTACCTTTTTTGGTAGTAATAATAAGTTGCTGTTGTCTGATGCTAATGCTAACAGGAACATGCGATACTAACCCGCCATCCAGTCCGACACCACCCTGCAGGCCAACGGAGGGATTACAGGTGGCCAAGGGAGGAGAGAGGGGTGGTGATAGAGGGGGTGGGGAGAGTGGGGGAGGAGACACCACCCTCTGAGGCTCTGGAGAGGAAACAGACAAGCCCCCAGGGTTAGCGAGAGTCGCTGATACGTCTCTGAGGATCCGAGGAAGAGGGCCGAGCTTTGAAAGAGACGCCTGAAAGAGAGAAACAGGTGGAGAGAGAGAAAGAAAGGTCCGAGAGAAAGGTTTCAAACAGGGTCACAAGTGAGAGAAGCCCCTGTCACACCAGGTGAAGCGTGTTACCTGGTCAAGCTCTGTAAGCAGTGTATGAAGACTGGACAACTCTCTGCCCAGGTCAATGTATCCATCGAAGCCAGCAGTGTTGTTCAGTCCGTCCGGGTTTGAGATCTCCTGCAAGAAACGCTGCATGCTGCTCCACTGTCGCTCCACAAAGTCATTCATGAACAGCATGTACTCTTCTTTAGTGCCGAACCTGCAGGTGAACATACAGTCAAACGATGCCCATCCCAAGACTATAGACTGATTATTTACAGGGTTTCATGATGATGGCAGTTAAAGTTCTGCTGCTTCACAGTAAAATCGTTGACTCACTTGCTGAAGTTGGCGAGGTTCTGGATGACTTTGGCTATGAGAGTCAAAGTTCTCGCCGTACGCTCATCAGGATATTCCTGCATCAAGTCGAACAGCGATGGCGACATGACAGCAGGACACAGGAAGCGCAGGAACAGCGAGGCGCTGATCAAACGCTCGCTGATGTCTGGTCGACCTCGGTTACCACACTCCTGACGCCATGATGCAAACACCTCCTTCAGCTCCCGTGGGAAGACTCTGTTCAGTTAAAGTAATTAGGATTAAAGTCTAAAGCCTATGATATCTTAACAATATTGTTGCCACATTGTTATTGGGTCTTGGTGTCCCCTTTGAGGTCAATCACTCAGATGACCTTGGATATGCATAAAACTGACTGAGCGTTCTCAGTAGGATTATGGATTAGGTTACTCTTTCAAATGAAGTTTGACCCCACTATTGAACATTTTAAATAACTTTTGAAGACTTCCCCGGACTTCCCTTCAAGATGACAACATTTGATCCCCACAGATCTTACTAGAAGTTAACCTTTTTACTAAAATTATACATTTTCTCTTTGGCATGTGTAATGAGCAATAACAACGTCAGTTTCCAGTCAGAAAAGACTAACAGCAATCAGTTTTTTAACATATCATAGACATGAGCAAGCATATATTAGGTCCTTTTTTAAGAGACAAAAACCTCCTTTTCCTTGTGTCCCTGCATCCTCACAGTATCCCTTTCATATTATAAACTGAGGATAATCTAACACAGTTCTTTCAGTGTCACATGTGCATCAACGCTTTGCTGTCTTTAAATATGTGTGTACCTGTACGAGTCGAGGATCTTGCAGAAGGCGAGTTCACAGCACATCCTCAGGTTGGCCTGATGCTCGGCGAGGTCAGAGGGTGAACAGCGGGAATGGTCAACCTCACAGTTCTCATCAGACTCATACAGAGCTTTAATGAACTCCCCTGTACATGGAAAGCAATCACTTGAGTTTGACTGCTAATACTCAATTCTGCAGGTTTACAGATATAAAATGTCTGCACACTGATCGATTACAGTAACTAGACAGATCTTTGTGTGTGTGTGTGAGCACCCAGGGCGTCCTGAAGGTACTTCTGTCCAATCAGCTTCAGATATTCCTCAATGCTTTTTGTCGCCAGCGTGTTCTCTCTGAAGATCAGTTGGTCGTTGTCACGGCAACGGTCCACCTCTGACATCATCAGGTCTGTCAGGAAGTCCTGCAGACAGGGATCAAAGGTCATCAAAATGTATCTGAACGTGAGAAGATTGAGGGTGAGGTTCCATTTGTTTGTGTTAGGTGCAGTTTTAAACTTTATGTGAGTGACGTCAGGTGAGGTGGGCAGGTTTACCTTTGCTTTCCCAGTGCTATGCAGGATGTGGACAAGCGCTGCAGCCAGTTCCTCCTTTGCCCTCAAACTGATAGAGCCCTCCAGCGTGTTGCAGAGCAGCAGGTAGTTTGAGCTGATGTACTCAGCAAACTCTTTGTATTGTTCCATCGGCAGGATGACGATGCTCTGGTATCTCGCTTTGATTCGCACTGTTGGCACAGAAGACTTACCTGTAACACAACAAGGTTGTCATTATTACGGTTGTTAGTGGAACCATGTGACCGATTGAAACCATCTTTTCAATTCAGCCCAATGTTACACCACCCATTGGTTTTTGAGTTGCCATTTCCAATCCTAAAATGTGGTATTTGGCCAGTGCCACCTCCGCTTTTGAAACCTGAAGTAACCATGCACCTATTGGACACTACTAGCTGCCAATCACATGAGTAAATACTGTACATTTTTATTTATTTCACTCTAAATGGGAAATTGATTTACAAAATGGATGTAATGAAGACCTCATACTAAAGATTAAGATTTAACTCCTTTGGAAAATGTTTAATGATATAATAATTCGAGTGGCAGTTAGCGAGTAAGATTTTGAATATGGGTTGAGCATGGCCCAATGGTGTGCATCCTTGATTTTTACTGATTTATCATGCTGCACTTTCACTGATTTATCACGCTACACCAGACAGGCAGCGGCTCATCAGTAGCAGCTGCGCTGTCTGGAGCAGAGAGGTTGGGGTGAAGAGGCTGTCCTCACAGTGATTGAGACGTATTTACACGGTTCAACGCAGAACATGTGTGTGTTATACTGAAATGATGATGTCCATTCATCAATGCGCGAGCACATATTTATTTAGCATTAGCGTGCTACTATTTTGTGGCTAACTTGGCGAATCTGTTTCCAAAGGTGAGCTAGCGAGGCTACGATTAGCATTAGCGTAGGGCTAACATAATACAAACACTGTGCAACCTCATTATGCACAACGCACATTTTTTGATTTTCGATAAGCGTAGCTAGCTGTTGTGACTGTCAGCCACGCAAGCTAACTATGCTGAATCTAATCGAAAATTTGTGTTGTGCCTAATGAGGGTGCACAGTGTTTGTATTATGTTAGCCTTTACATTCCTTATCATGCATTACCATAACTGAAAAATCTCAGCTCCCACTAAGAAGGAATACATACTTACACTATATGAATACCTACAGTCACTGCACTAGTCTATCTATACTTGCATGTTTCATGCACATTGGCTTCACTTTCTGGACCCACAGATTATGTCAGATCACATGTTGAGATGTGATCCTGACTTTTTTCTACACTGGCTAATCAGATCAGTCAAGTTCCTGTATAATAATGAGAGAGCTCATGTAAAAATACTGCAGGAAAAGCTACAGACAATTCACAGAAAGTACAACCTATAACACATTGTCTTATGAAAGCCTGGCTGTTTTCATAAGTGTCACATTTCAAATTCAGTCGTCACTAAATAGCTGTGATGATATGATGTGGAATGCGGAAAGGAACAAACACATACATAGTACATACTTCGAATTGTACTGGGCGTGCTCAAAGTGTACCACTTCTCCACCAGCTGTCTACCGGTCACTGTGGTGACAGGGATGTTGACCAAGCCAACGTAGCTGCTCTTGTCTTTCTTCCTCTTCCTGTCGGTGTCTTTGTAGAGGTGGAGGGTGACGGCGCTGATGGAGGGAAGACTGCTAAAGTCGAAACGTTCCCCCCAAAAGATGTTGTCCGTCTTCAGTTTACAAGATGTCCGAGCATAAAGACTGTCATCCAGGCAGAGCTCACAGAAGTACCTGTAGTACAAAAACTATATTTAATACATTGTGTTCTTCATTCAATACACATACTTACTACATATATCAGGTGGGTACACTCTTAGAAATAAGAGTGCTAAGTAGAACCATATAAGGTTCTTCGGCTTGTCCTCATAGGAGAACCCTTTTTGGTTCCAGGTAGAACATTTTAGTTTCCACCTGGAACCTTTAGTGTTACCAAGAACCCTATTAAAACCCTTTATTCAGAAAAGGGGTTTTAAAGGGTTCTCTGGATCAAAATGGTGCTTACTGGAACCATTAGTGTTACCAAGAATCCTTGCAAATGGTTCCAGGTAGAACCTCAGCCCTTGTAGAAGAACACTTTTGGAACCCTTATTTCTAAGAGTGTAGATATCTCTCTCTGGGTAGATGACAGAACAGGTACGGACTCTACCTTTTCTTAGCAGGCAGGTCTTTGGCCTCAATGACCCACAGTGTCAGGACATTCTCCAGTCTTCTGCTGTTGTCTTTGTTGGGATGAACAGCTCGTCGCAGATTCTCCATCCATTTATCTCTCTCCGCCGCCGAACGACATGAGAAACACTTGGTACCTGTCGTGGTTGTTACCTAGGAGATATACAGTTAGAGGTTATCGCCACAGGACAGGGTACTTGTGCTCCACAAGTACCCTGTCCTCAATTTCTCAACCTTCACCACATACCCATGACATGTAGCCCATAAAACCACATGTACCACATATCTGACTGATTTTTAATCTCTTACAGTTCTTCTGCCACCAGCAAATGGGATGAGGCCAGGATGGAAACGGGGACTCCATCATCCCCAACCATCATCTCTGACCACAGCAGCCTTCGCTACAGGCTGTGAAACCCAGTGATCCAGGTGGATCCTGGCATTTAAAGACTTTTACTCTTTATTCTTTGTAATTGTGTATTTTATGTTTTGGGTAACATCTACTGCAAGTCTGTCCGTCCAGGGAGTGGATCCCTCACCTGTGCTTCTCCCTAAGGTTTCTACCTCTTTCTTTTTTCCTGTTATAAGGATTTTTTGCCCTGGTAGTTTTTCCTTACCCTGGTCGAGGGTCTAAGGAAAGAGGATGTTACCAACCCTGTGAAGTCCTGTGAGACAAACTGTGTTTTGTAAACTGTGGGCTATATAAATAAAATGGGATTGATTGATTGATTGAAGAATGTAGGTTGTATTAGTGTGTGTAATGTGAGTGTTTCTGTGTGACCTCAAAGCAGTAGTCCTGTCCCAGCAGGGATGAGTGAACAGGCTTGATGATCACTGATTGGTCCATCCTGAGCTCCAGAGACGACACACAGCCAGTGCTTAGCAACGACTCCTGGCTACCACAATGCAGCCGCTGCATCACACACCTGGGAAACACACAGACAGAGAGAGAGTTATAAACCAACAGGAGTTTTGATCACAAAACAGATCCAGCAAATTAAATAAATGTGTTGGTTACATGTGTGTTAGTGTAAATGTTTCTGTTTTTAAATAACTAAGAGATGAAAAAGGTATTCAGATCAAAAGTCTCAACCTATAAAAGTTGTTATCCATAAAGACAGCAACAGAGTACTCTAACATACAGAGAACAGAGCCTTTTACTTAAAATATGTATGTGCTGTATGCTTCAGAGCTACTGTACATGAGGGAGCACCTTCATTTACCAGCACAGTCAGGGTTTCTGTGATATGATCTATGATTTGGCAGCCAACCACAAGAAATAGATGACAACGGCTCAAGTTTGCCAAATTATAGCCTTGTAAGGTGAGCTAGCATTAACTAGCTAACTCCCTTGTTAATGAAACACAAAAACCCAGTTGCAGAACAGACAGCAGCTAAATGTATCTAAACTACAACCCAAATTCAAAGCAATGTCAAGTGTTACAGAAATGAAAGTGAAAATGGTCCGAAATGTTATATTGTGGACAAAATGGCTCTTGTCATGTATTCTATTGTAAATTGGATCATAATTGGTTTATAATCTTTAATGAATGAGTTTCCATGTTAAAAGTTTAAACAGTTAAAGAGTTAAGGACTTGAACTTGAACAAGATGATTTATTTTCTCTCTGGATTCACAGTAAATTGTCCTCACAAAGACTCTACTCTCAAAAAGACACTATACATGAAGCCTCTCCGGTTGTAGATCTGCTGGTCTGGAAGTCCATTGTACTGGTAATCTACATGTCTGAGGTTCTGGAGGTCTAATGGACTTGAGGTCTATGACTCTTGTGATCAGGTGATCTGAAGTTTCTTTGAAGATCCTTGGACATATCTCTGTCAGGTCATGATCAAAATTAAGGAAACACACAACTGTCCTTGCTGACATCATAGCAAATATGTGTCTGCATTTCAAGATTCATTTCCTGAAACAATGATGCTGAACTTTGACCTTTACTGACATTGGTAGGCTTTGTGGTGGAGTAACAAGACTTCTCGTCGACAATTTGCATCTTCTTGGCCAACAGTAAGATCCGGTTCCAGGTATTTAGAGTGGGATTGGACGCAGACAGATGGTCGTTTCATCTCAACTGCATCAAACACGGAGCAGCAATCACACCAACAACGGTTATTCATACTCTTTCTAATGAACATGGAGGGTGTGCGAGCGTCTTATCAGCTCACTCAGTTCCATATTTGCTGGATGTGTGATCCACTGTCCGATTAAACCAAAATTTAAAATCAAAAACAACTGGAATCATCAACCTATTAGACACCAATTCATAACATTAACCATGACAGACTGATCACATACAGGTCAACAGTGACCTCTGGCCTCTTGGCACAAATACGATCC
>NC_139819.1:16353683-16706183 GCF_963457635.1 Microchirus variegatus
TTACAGCACACTGAGTGATACTGTGAATAAATCTAAGCTTGTATGTACAATATCATTTTCTGATCAGGTTCACCATTTGTAGAGCTTTGTAGCATCTGATAACTGAGCACTTTAGTAAGAACACCTCCAGTTATGTGTCTGATAAATTTTACTAAAACATGTACACATCTGTAATACTGCTGTACTTTTATTTATAACACTTGCAGGACTGTCAGCGTCTGATATTTTTACTTTTTAAGAAGCAGAGCATCACTTCAAACATGTTTTGGCTGTGATGTCAGTCTTTCACCTGTAGGGGAAGCTAGTCAGCTAAGAATTGCTGACAGCAGCTCAGCTCCTGTTACCATGGAAACAATGGGCAGGAGTACAGCTGGGTAAAGGTGTGTGCATTAATTTGTGTGTGTGTGTGTTTTCACCGTCACTCTGGTGGTGGGTGTGTCCACAGCAGCGCTATTGGGCATGCTCTCTCTGCGCACCCCTCTCTCCGGAACATCTGGAACATACAAAAGTGCATCATGGGAGTGTTTGTAGTTTCATTTGTACTGGCACCCAGCAAGCAGTCGTGATGATAACTGGTGGTGACAGCTGTTGACATGGTATCGAGTTGGAAAATGAATGTACTGTATGGTGGACAGAGGGTGAGATTGGGATGTTTGAGGCATGTTTTTAGGCTTGGGGGCATTATGATGATGACGATGTATTACAAAAGAATTTTCTTGGAGAGTTATTAAAGTTACAGGTCAGTTCAGCAGGTGATTTAGTATGTCCAGAGGAGTGGCCAGTCACATTGCCATGGCAGCTGACATCAGGCATCAGGCATCAGATTATGAGGATTATTATTATGTCGCCAAGATTAACCAGACAAGATAAATCCTGCTAAAGTCAGCAGACACACAAGAACATTGACCCTTAAACAGCACATAATAATTTTATAATAATAATAATATTAATATTGTAGATATTGTAAAATATTTTTCTTACCGGTCAAGTCGTCAAACTCAGGATCAAGTTCCATATCCACCATCTGCGTGTTTGTATATGTGTGTGTGTGTGTCTCTGTCTTCTTCTACGGCTGTTTACGGCCTCTTCCTTACCTTTGTGGGTGGGCAAGCAAGTGATGAGGTCACGTGCAGTGTGTATCTTAGCAGCCAGACAGTACAAGTCTCCGCCCTCTCCGCCAGAAGAAGAGGATGGAGCTTAAGAATATGAGGAAGAACATAGGAGAATAATTTTGGACAATATGGATCAGGGATGTGGTGAAACAAACATAAACAGATGGAAACAGATGGGAGAATAAGTCGATTAAGTGTCTGTTTTATTTACCTCCAGGTTGTCGAGCATTAGCAACTGTGAATCTGACAGGATGCAAAACATTTTACTCCAGATGTCAGACTCCGCCTTGCGACCACATGACAACCAATTGATGGAGGCGCTCTTCATCTCTGTGACATAATCACAACAATCTGTCGTGTTACATTATATTACAATACATGTCCAACTAATATTGGGCTTTAGTTGCTGAATTTGTATGTCAGAACTGGGAATGACATCACACCTGAGTCAAATGCATCCCAGTTGCCACAGAACTTCATGAGTCGTTTACCAGTGGTTAATGCTAGCTTTATAGGTAGTTTCACGCATTAGAAAGCTAAGCTAGCATGTATAAATTGCTTATTCTGAGGCCATTGAAAGAAAATAATTGTATTTATTATACACTTTTGCGTAGCATACTCAGTATCTGCCAATAAATGCATTTTATCATTACAATATTGTAGACCAAAGCAGGCATACAAATTAGTTTGTACTAGGAGAGCATTTAGCTAAATGGCTAATACTGCTGCACACAGTAGTTAGTTCTGACTACATGTACCTCACATCACACAACATTAAAAAAACAACAACAAAAAACCCTAAACTCTTACCTTGAATCATATGGAAGTGCATCACAGAGAAAGGCCTGACCTACCACTGCCTCTTGTGCTTGGATGACCAGTGAGGGCGCACTAGCTAGCATTAACTTTAGCATGAGGAGACACTGGGGTTATGGGGTCGAGGTCAGCCTTATGTTCCCACATTTCTAAGATTTGTCTCATTTAAGATTTTTCTCAAAATGAAACATTATGGTCTCATATTTCTTAAAATTGAGTGTCAGCGCAGTCTTGTAGCGAAGTCCAGGAGTACATTTGTTTGTGTCTACTGTTCATTAAAGAATTAGGTGATGTACATGCTAAAGCTAGCATGTATAAATTGCTTATTCTGAGGCCACTGAAACAAAATAATTGTATTTATTATACACTTTTGAGTAGCATATTCAATATTTGCCAATAAAGCCTCCTAAAAATTAAATTATATCATTAAAATAGTGTAGACTGAAGCAGTTTGTACTAGGAGAGCATTTAACTAAATGGCTAATACATCCTCAGCTCATCTACTCACCAATCACATTCATCCAACCCAGGTGCTGACACCTGGACAGGTGTTTCACCAGCTCCTCCATGCCAACAGGATCCCCTGAAGAGAATGCAGACAAATGAAGACAATTCTGGGAAATGTACAGGCCATCATCATGTCCCTGTTTGTCTCCTGAGACACATCTGAGGTAAGTAGGCAGGTGAGACATGTTTCCACATTAAGTCACACACACAGACAAGAGGACTGAAAAAAACTAACATGTAGACTCAAGACAAAAGACATAGAGGTGAACACAATCTTAAATCGAGAAAGACATATAGAAACAGGTTAACTTACAGACAAGTGGATGAAGAAGCTGTAGTTTGCATGGAAACCTGAACCGTCTGATGATAAATGTGTGTTGTGTGTTCTTTAGCCTCTTTAATGCCTTAATTGTATTAACAGATTATCACTTGTTGCACTCTCACTGCTGCACGCACACTCGTGCGCGCACACAAACACAGGGAGATCAAAGGTCAGTGATTTTTTAATTTATTCCACAGAAAGCAAAGCAGCTGATTGGTCAGCTTGACAGAGCAAGGCAAAAATACAGTCACATGATCACAACAACCATCCAACAGACCAATGGTGGCATGGTTACCATGGCTGTGAGGAGGCACTACAGGTTTAAAGTGACAGAGTGACAATTTAGCGTCTCAGAGACTGTTAGCACAAACAAAATGTGTTAGCTTCAAGCTAGGCTTTGAGTTCAAAACAAACAGAAAACAACGTGGAACACTATATCATTTATTAAGGTTCATTTAACACATCTGAACAACAAACAGCTACTGATCAATGTCTGTGATTGGTTATCAGTTTGGTGTTTGCATAGATACTGAATATGATGATAGTGCAAGAAAACAGCTGACAGGTAATTATGATAGAATTTGCTTCTCAGCCTTGATCATGACAGATGACATTTACAAAGTCCATCATTTTACTGTGGTAAAAACTGTAACATCACAGGTGAAGGACTCTGGACTGACCACATCCATCGTCCGACATTATTTAAAAGCAACAGGTGATAGAAACCACAGGTGAGGAAGTGTGCTGTCTGACAGCCAGGGGGCGCTACAGGTAACTAACTACAGGAGCCTCTGTCTGTTAAACAAACAGAGGTGAAGAAGGAACATATTTGGTTTGACAGAGAAAATCTACACAACACTACTCTGTGTCAATATGATAATACACACTCGAATACTGAATACATACACTACAAAGTGTGTGTTTGTGTGTGTGTGCAGGGTCTTTGGCTGTAGATGAACATTTTGTTTTCATTTAATGTTTTCTTAACAGGATCCTGATCAGCTTTGATTCCCTATTACTCCATACACACCTGATAACACACTGGTTAATAAGGACACATACATACAGTGGAAAAGTGGTTTCAGACTTTCAGATCCACCTCTTTGTGGGAACATACATTTGATGTGGTGTAGCATCAAGGCAAGATCCCACCCTCTCAGCCGGGATTGGCTGCAGCTCCCTCCTCACCCTCAAGAGGATGAAGCGGTAGAAGATGAATGATTGAACTTAGAGTGATATCTCTCGTTAATCTGACTCAGAATAGCATCTTGTCCCTCAGAGATCAGGAAGTGTTCATGTTATTACATTACATGTCATTAAGCATACAGTTTTCTACGCATGTTCTTATTTATCATATTGATCATGTTTTTATCTGGTACATATTGCGCTGTTTCATGAAGGGTATTTTGTTCATTTTGCATATTTTTCATTTATTATTATAATTATATTACATATATAATTACCCTTTTTTTTGTAATATTTGGCACTTTCTTCTATATATCTTTATATGGCATGGATGTGACTACACAACTTCATCCGGGATTAATTAAGTATTCTGATTCTGAGGGTATGCGTATGGCCATGTCATATTGACACAAGCTGTCAAGAGCAAACTGTTTTGACCCTTTGCACATTCAGGATCTAACCCGGGATCTGTGATCAGTTGGCGAAGTTGGGGTCTAAGGATAGAGGGTGTCACTTGCTGGACAGACTCTAAAGCCCTTCAATGCTAATTGTTTGTGATGTTGGGCTATATAAATAAAATTGACTTGACACTGTCCAGGCATCTTGCAATATTGACTTTACAGTGTGTAAACTGTAATTATCAGGCAGTAAATAAGCAAATGACACCTATTTATGATTAGTGTATATGATCTTAAATACGTGGACAAGTTTGAGATGACTGTTGTTTCACAATTTAGCATGCATGGTGATGCTGTGGTGACTGGAGCTCTCCAGCTGTAAACTAGCAGTGCTTGTACAGTACATGTGTAAAAGCCATAGCATGCTACAGTTTAGGCAGACATGTCTGACAGATGTTTACGAGGAAATATAAGATTTGTGGGCACTAATGTGGTTCTGCGGTTAGCTAAAAATTTAAAAACAAATGTGTTGCCTTTTAAACATATATATATATATATATATATAAAAGATTTGTAAACTGAGCTACCTCAGAAACAGGTGGTTGGTCAGGTGGACTGTTGTCATAGATACAGTAAATACATTATGCATGGGTTAACAGAGGCTGTTCGAGGCTGATCAGGAGTGCACTGAGTGGAGAAAGAGGAACCAAAGCGAGGCAGGACTCCTAAAACCCTGTTCCCTGTCAATGTTCTAATATGGTGTTGTCCCCTCCCACTCCAGCAGGTACTGGACTGTACCCTGAGGAGTGATACGTCGAGCCAACACCTGGTACTTCTCTCCATTGGTGAGTCTGCCCACTACTCCAAAATAGGAAGAGATGGAGGAATGGAGGTTGGAGGAGTCTGAAGAGAGCTGGGAGGATTCGGAAAGAAAGTGGGAGGAGTCTGGTGACAGGTGAGCATGGTTTGTAGCTTCTGGATCCTCCAGAATTTCAGAAAGCTCCTCACCCTCGATATCCTCTTTGGCCTCGCTGCGATTAGCCCACTGGCTGTAGCTGTTGCTAGGTAACTTCCTCTTCCTGCTACCCACCCTTCTCCTAAGTACACAGAAGCAAGAAGTTAAAAGTCAGTGGTAAACTTTCTACCGGGATTATTATAAAACTCTAATGAGAGATGTTCTGATGATACTGGTCTGGTACAGATAAAAACGCTTGATTGGGCATCAGCGAGCACACAAATCTAAGCAGTGACTTTATACCATGTCTTTCAAGTAATGTGTATTTTATTTTCACTGCTAATACTGGGGCCACACGGTTGGTGTAGTGGTAAGCACTGTTGCCTAGTATGCAGCAGAAATATCTGGGTTGGCGACCCGGTCTGAACAAGGACCTCTCTGCATGGAGTTTGTATGTTCTCCACATGTGTGGTTGTCTCCAGGTTCTCCGGCTTCAACCCATGGTCCAAAAACATGTGACCTGTCGAGGGTGTACCCCGCCTTTCGCCCTATGTTAGCTGGGATCAGTACTAGCAGCCCAACAACCCTCATGTGGAGGATAAAATGGTAGAGGATGAATGAATGAGCACTAATACTACACTAGAAACTAGAAATCACCTCATCTTCACTGCTCCAAAATAGCGAGAACACCTTTTTTATAACAGAGTTACTACCAGTAATTTCTGGTAGTATAGTTTTTGGCTCCATCCCAATACCTCCCCCTTAAGACTTCCCCATGGTTTTGAGTGCCCTCAACTGTAAATTCCCCTCGTTGAGGGAAGTGGTATTGGGACCCCACTACATGCAAATTAGCGTAGTGAACGTGCTAACCTACGTCACATATTGACAATTCTACCGGTGGAGTGTGCTACTATTTTCATTCAGGAAAAATGCCGGTGGATCCATCTGTTTGTTTTTCCCCCATCCTCGTAAACGCTATATCACAAACGTGATTGAAATCTCTGACAAGTCCAGGGTATTCGTGTTTAAGTGAACGCTGGTACACATATCCAAAACACTGACAAAACTACCCAGATGTAGCAGAGCTAGCTGGCGGCTGTTTGCCAGGTGCTTCGAGAACGTTTGCCCGTCATGCAGCTCTGCATGCTCTCTCGGGGCGCTCGGCGGGTAGCCGGTCGCTAGCTAGTCAGCTAGCTGCTTTCTTAAATCGTCACTTATTTTCTGACATTAGTGTTCAAAGCTCAACGGTCCTCTGGATATATATCAAACCGACATACTCCAACACAATTCGACATTGTAATGTGCTTATTTGCGAAAATATATTACAACAGAAATGTTCCTCTGCAGATGTGGCCACCATCTTTGTTATCAGCTGGCTCGCTGAATTCGCAAAGCATCATGGGTAATTTTATCTTCCACTTCTTTGTAAGCCAGCATCAGAGCTCACTACATTTTGAGGGTTGATTATAAGGGTAATATCGCATTTCTCCTTGCTCGTCCCTACACGTGAATGCGCAAAATGTAGGGTTAGGGGAAAAATATAGGGTTAGGGGAGGTATTGGGACAGGGCCAAAGTCATATCTAACTAAAATGTCAACCTTTTCAGCCTTATGTTGTCCAAGTTCAAGTAAAAAAGAATGATGTATGATACCATATTATGGTATTATATTAAGACTTAATTTATAATATAAATTAAGTATATGCAGTGCAGATTTAAGGAAGCAATTATGAGGATAATGATGAAGAGGGAGGACAGGGCAATTTAATGGTAAGTTACCTGAAGTGGTAGGAAGCACTGGTTGTAGCAGAACCTGAAGTGGAGGCATCGGTGGAGTCCTGATCAATACTGACTGTTGTACTGGAAGAACTGAGTAAGAAAATCACATTGTGACATGCTGATATTCAGATCATTGAGTACTGATGGATTGTGATATATTGCTTGGCCTTACCTCTTGAGGCTCTGTAATTCATCCAGGGTGAAATCAAAGATGTTGGCCATATGGTGGTTGGACGTCCAGCTACATGACAACTCGTTCTAAAAAACATTATACATGAATAAATGTTTAGTCTCTCCTTAAACACAACACGTTAAACAGAAAACAGAGAAGAGGAGATATACGTTAGGGATGGCGTCTTCCAGAAGCCACTTGGACTTCCTCTTCTTTCTCTCAACTGAAGTACTGAACAGACAAACACATCATGAGTCATGTAATCAAGTTAGTCAAACATCTGACCTGAGTCAGTCAAAAGGAAACTACCTGTTTCGGATAACACCTTTCTTACGCCCCCACCCCCCATCGCTTGGAGCACGCTCAGGAAAGAGCTTGGACGGGGGGTTGGGAGGAACCCTGGTCCTCAGTCGAAAAATGCACTTCCTCTTCTTTATCTCTTTCCCGCACAGAAACCTGCACACAGGTGAACGGTGAGTAGAAGTGCTGATAAACCAGGTGAATGTACTGCAGCTGTGTGGCTCTTACTTGCTCTTGTATTTATTCAGAGCATCCAGAAGATGCTGCCCCCTCTCTGCTGGAGGAGTGTTAGACAGCTGCACAACAAACAAACAAACAAGGTTCTGTTGAGTACAGCAAGGTTTACTTTGGTACAGCCTGGACCTGGTCTAGTTTATTAGTCTGGTCTATGACGTGTTTAGTGCAATCTGCATCAGGTTTAATTATTCAGTTTAGGTTTAGTTTAATGCCGTTCGATTGAAAACTAGTTTAGTACTGTGAGTCCAGGTTATATCTATTTTAGCACCTGCCATATTTAACAGAGTCTGGTGTAGACCCAGATGTAAAACATTGTGTCCTAATTGCAGCACAGTTTATTACCTTTCCGAGCTGTAAACATTCCCAGTTTGCAGAGACGAAAGCAAGGATCTCATCGAGCTCAAAGTACTTCTTCTTGCTGCTGACTGACAGGTTGTAGAGAACCAAGTGAACCAGATCGACCCACCGCAGAGACAGCCGACGAACGTACTCTGATCCTTTGTTACACACCGAACACAGGAAGAGGTAGAACCTGAGAAGGAACAGAAATATAAGCAACTTTTTTCAGGAAAACATTTGAACAGATAGGATTCCCGCTAGCTCACCTGTCTCCAAACATCATGGACTCCTGCAGACACTGGGCGCAGGCTTCATGAAACCACTGCTGACACCTGAAGCACTGCAGCATCTTCAGGTACCACCTACAAACACAGCACATGAAATCACAGTGTGACGGAGGATGCACTCAAGATGAAGTTTTTTTTCCATTACTAATGAAAGCTTCTGATTTTGCACCTTGATTCTGAATGACCAAACTTACTCTCCGGGGCCTCCACAGTAACAATAACACTGCTGTTGATTGGTTCGGTGTTGAGAGTCCCAGTCCAGGGAATCCAAGTCGTATAGCAGCACCTGCTTCATGGTTGACAGTGCTTTGGCTATAGGACCTTTCTTAAGAGCGCCTCCTTTCTGTGGGAAGACAGAGGCACATTTGCATTTACCCAAATCAAGGCTCGTATGTTGGATTGTATCATATGTATTACAGCATGTCAGTGTATTTATACCCTGACAGCCAGAGCAAAGACACATCGTCTACAGAACCAAGGACTGAGACTGCTGCCTTCTACAGGAGGAACATGGCACTGCTGGTGGAAACCTGAAAGACAGACAGATAATGTAATTAATATCAGATATCACTTACTGGGATTTATTTGATAGGGTTCATTCCAACATCTTTCTCAAGTATTTAAAATATGGTCATACATTTCTAGAGTGAAGTGAACTCAACGTGAAATGTAGCAAATATAAGACAGTGTACACTAAAGCTGGCATGGATTTTATTAGTTGAGCCTTTTGTTAAGTGTCTATTTATGTGCCTGTTGTGTTTTAGGTGCAGGAGGTGACAAAAAACCCACTTCAAAAAACCTGAACTATCACTTAAATGACAAAAAAAGTGACACTGATTATGGAAAATTAAATGATAATTAATCGGAAACAGATTACAAATTACAATACTATTAATAGTGTTTTCAGGTTTAAACATAAAATCTCTCTTGTGAACCACAGATGAAATTATGGACAGACTTAGACACGATAAGCACTTATATGCATTCAAATAAAAACTGTTTTTTCTTTCACTCCTGCTTTGTTTCCCTGCTCATTTCCTCACCAATGCCACACTTTCCACAGATGAGGATCTGGTTGTTTTGGTTTGACTGGCTGTCAGAGTTCGGCTCCACCCCCCGACATACAGAGCAGCGAGGCTCCTCCCCTGGCACACCAGCTGCAATGTGATTGAAGAGAATGACACAAAGATGACACGTGTAACAAAGTTATTCTTTCATCTCACTCTGAAACATTTTCTCATGATAACATCACACACACGACAAAATATCAGTGTTATCATTCGGGGATCATGTGACTAAAAGTGAGATCACATGCCATTTGTGTGTATGCATGTACAGTATGTGTATGTATTTACACACACACATAAACCACGGTAACACTAGTGTGATTCATAGCTTTACAAGTGATCATCTACCTGATTATGAGACATGGTCAAGATGTTTTTAATGAAAGCTCTGAATGTAACCAGATAATCTCACTCTCACCATGTTGGATGTCCTTCCAGAGGACCCAGAACTTGGAGTTATCCTCAAATGTGACAAAGCAGCTCTGCCGGGGGGGACTCACCTGTTCAAATATAATGCAGAGATTTATAACAACCAATCACAACACAGAGATTTGAGTTTTATAGTGTGTGTGTGGGTGTGTGTGTTACCCTCTGTATCTTGCCCAGGTAGTAAAGCCCATCTGACCAATGACAGAGGACAAACTGTCCGACACTCAGACTACAATCCTCCTCCCGTTCCACGTCCTCCAGGCCCTGGCCCCCCCTGAGACATGAGACGTTCTGGGACACCTGAGGCTCCAGACCACAGAAGGCTTCAACCACGTCCTCAAACATCCTGCAGAGAGACAAAAAGACGGAGAGTCAGTCCATTTTCACACAAGCAGTCCTGGTCTTCTCTGTGGACGTCTGTGTGCAGCCCAAACATATGTGACCATGTCTCTTTACACAGAGATACAAGTTTTCAGGCAGCTCACTAGTTAGTACGACACACAGGTAGTAAGTGCAGTTACAGTGATAGTAAGACTTTTTTGTCCCTCTGATACAGAGACAGACAGGTAGTCAGAGAGACAGACAGGTAGTCAGTTGGCGGTGAGTCATCTCTGAACTGTCAGGGGGATTTTGACAGATGGAGCATGCTCAGTGTGTCCTCCACTAACTACCAGCAGATCACATGAACCAGGTTTATCTAACTAATACATTACAGTTAGTTCACTGAACCCACACGCACACCGTTAGTCCGTTAACAGTCCGTCAATTGAACGGTAATAACGGCATTCACTGTGCAGTAAACGGTGAATAAACCGTTATCACCGCGCACTTCACCGGACACAGCAGCAGCAGCATCAGGTCTACAGACCGTGTCAGTAATCTGACCCGGGTTAAATTCACCGTGTAAACCGACACAGAGTGAGAACCGTCTTACCTCCTCTGGTCCGGTCCTCTAAACCACAGACAGGCTGTTGTTCGGCTCTCTGTGTCCGTGTGTGTCCGTGATGCCTGTGTCTCTGTTCTGCTGGCGCTGAACTTCAAACTTCCACCGTCGCCATTTTTCACTTTTCCCGCGAATCACAGAGGGAGTGTTTTTTTTTTTTTTTTTTATCATTTACATAAGCATCGTCATCATCATCGTCCTGACGTCACCGCGGGGAGTTCTGCCCCATTCACCAGTCCATTCTTTTCTTTCTTCTCAGATTGTGTCTGACATGCATCACCATCATCAGTTATATAATAATAATTATATAATAATAAACTGCATAAAGATGTTGTGTATTTTTAATCATATATTAGTAAGTCATAATTATGATAAAGTCATTATTTTGTAAAAGGATCTTATTATTAATGACGTAGCATCTCATAATTATGGGATATTATCTCATAATAATGACTTAAAACCTCATAATTATGATGTGGCTATGCATTCTATTCTCTCCTTTTCCCGAAAACGGGCTTCCATAAATCTGTGATCATCTATTTTTGTTTCTTAAAGGTGTATTATGTAATAAATCTAAAGCAACTGGCCATAAAATCCTCCTTATATGTCACAGAGACTCAGGAATAATGTTCATATAACAAACTGAACTCACCAACAACAACAGTACAGCCAAAATATTTGCATTAAAAAAAATATTTTGCAGACTGCAAATCATGTTTATGTTTTGAAATCATGTTTTGGCCAGTCATTGCAGTCAGTAGAGTCTCAGCTGCCGAGCAACCACGGGTTGACAGTTACGTCAGAAAACGAAACCTAAAAGACCTCAGTATTTTGAATTTGAATGTAATAACCGTTTTTGGCCACATTCTTACATATGGCAGCTTTAAATATTCAAATTGATTAGATTGAGACAAATGATAAGATTGTTACTTGAATTAGAAGTCATATAAGAAACTGTTAAAATGATTGATCAGAAGATACAACCAGCAAAGTGAATCATGGGTCTGATTCATTACAACATGTTTTAATAAACACACGCAGAGATTGCTTTAAAATGGGTCTGTGGCCAAGGGTCAGAGGTCAGAGTTTAACCCATTCATTCCCAGGCCAAAAACCTAATCTACATATACACCTAAAATACATAATAGATGAAGTTACAGAAAAACTCCCCTCTGTGGCAACAATTCTTTTATTTGCCCCATGTTGTGACTGCACAAAGTATAATCATCCACATCTATTGATCAACTGTTGGCTGATATCTGTGCACTGTGATTTGAAATGTCAACAATCATTTTATGGCTCAAACATGAAGTCATCATCATCATCATCATCATTGCTAACATTGAACACTACATACCTAAATTAAGCCTTTTTCCCACTTGTCCAAACCTACTTAAAGCTACTTACATCTGGCTTTTGTCTATATTTTTGCAGTCTATTTTGAGGATTCTGCACCTTTACCAGTGTGACATTGTTTTACACACGGTTCAGGCTGTGATCTAAACTCATTCAGTTTGAAAAAAGGGACTAAAGTGAAACATTTTCAGTTTCCTCGGAAATTAAGTGTGTCATCAAACATGACTCACTGGAGAAAAATACAGAGAAACAAATCCCCCTACTGGCAGTGTGAAAGACCTGAGAAAAAAGAAAAGCCATTCCATGTCACCACAGATGTTAATGTGACGCAAAGACACTGTTCAGACCTGGTTTTGTGATCTGGATTTGAGTGATCTGATCATCTTCTGAACACCCACTCCTTCCTGAGTGTGCCCTCAGATCATCACATAAACCAAATTTGGAAGTGATTTAAGGATGTGGTCACATTCCTAACCCTAACGCTAACCCTAACCCGTACCACAATATCTCCTCAGGATGGATGTTAATACCAGATCTGAACATGGAAAAAGGACCAGATCTGTTTTTCTAGACCAGGGGTCTGCAACCTTCAGCCCCTCTGCAGTGGCAACCTGTAGTTTTGAAATATTTTTATTTATTTTAATATTATAATTTAAATAATATAATAAAATGTACATTTCTATATTTATATATAAAACATTATACATGATGTTATCCTCATTTTATGGGTCAAACAGATTTTGCAGCTCCAGAGTAATTATATTTAGGTGGAGAGGGGTCAAAAATGGCTCTTTTTATAGAGGTTGCAGACCCCTGCTTGAACTAATGTGTCAAAGGTCAGGCTTAGGGTCAGAGTGAAATTTATGTCAAAGACTTATCAATCGGACTTAATAGTAAAGGACTCAGGTTCAGGAACAGAATTCAGGATTCCGGTTTGGCACTTGGTCGTATCTTCATCTCGGTGAACCTGAGCGAGTACTGCCAGCCAGTCCAGCTTGACCACTCCACTCCGTCAGCATAGGATGAATGACCTCCATTTAGGTACTGCCCATTCAGGTTGGAGGTGTGGCAGTTACGGTACCACCAAGCCCCCTGGTAGTATGTCGCACAGTTGTTCTCTGACTGGTCCTGATCCCTGTCTTTGGTTGTGAACTGCATGCCAGAGTGCTTCAGGAGGGAATCGCCTACAGAAAACAGGAAACACCTACTGTTAACACTGTCCAGTGCAGCAGTGGCACAGCCCCTTAAGGGACGAAGAAGCTGAACGGACAGCCGTTGTGCTAATGTTCATACCTGCAGTCCCAGAATACTGGTCCACACTCAAAGGGTAACCATCCTCCTCTGGATTTACAGAGTCTCGTCCAACGGAGAAATCGGCGTACTGAGCAAATGCTGTGGCATTATCGAAGTCCGCCATGTCAATACGTAACTCATAACCACCAGACTGAGTGAAAGAGTATATCCTCTGGAGACCTGAAAAGACAGACAGGAAAAGACAGTATCAGGTCCTGATGATTTAATTTTCTTTACACAAGACATTAATATGTACAATGGTTTCACATGTACAATCGCCACACAATAATGTTTACTGCATGGTAGTAAAGAGATAATGGAAAGTAGATAACATTACATTTTATTTTTGGAACCCGAAACTAAACCCAAGAGAGTTCTCAACTGTCCGACCCAAACCCAACAGGCATTCTGTAATTTTTTGTCCACATTGGAGTGTGTTTTTAGGTGTTTGTGTGGTGTCGCACACACCAAGCCAGTGTTCTCCTGTAGTTTTTCCAAAACCGTCTCGGTATGCATCCCAGCCTCTGAAGAAATTCACAGAACCATCTTCCCTCCTCTGGATCACCTGCGCACACACACACACACACACACACACACACACACACACACACACACACACACACACACACACACACACACACACACACACACACACACACACACACACACACACACACACACACACAGTGTGTATTCTTGTATTTGTTACTTATTAAGACCGTCATAACCTCATTTTTGAGGAACTGATTGGGTTAAGGGCTGACAAGTGAATTGTGGTGAGGTTAAGTTTAGGATTAGGCTGTACATGTTATGGTCAAGGTTAGGAATAAAGCCTTGGGCAGGGTTAGGGTTAGTGTGTGTGTGAAAGTACCGTCCATCCTCCTCCATCAGTGGTCATATCACAGTACACCATGAAGCCAGCAGCGGCGTGAGTTGGAAACACAGAATAGACTCCGTCCTGAGTGACGCCAGATGCCATGACTTCACTGCAGTCTCTGGGTCTGACAGCTGAGTCAGAGAAAAAAAATTACCTATTAGTATAAAACTGACCCATCTTGTGTTGTTGTTGTTGTTGTTGACGACTGTATTATTGGTTTCTGTGTTGCTAATACAGTACTATAGTGAATTTTCTTATGTTGTTGATTTTGTGTTTTAGGACACAAAATCAAGACCCTTTCTCTAAAAAAGGGTCCTATGTTCCCCGCTGTACACCCAAAAGGACCAGGGGAACATAGGACCCTACCCCTTACCCTAACCCTAACCCTAACCCTAACCCTAACCCTAACCCTTTACCCTGGAGCTCCACACCCAGGCTTCCACAAAGTGGGGAACATAGGACCCTTTTTTTTTTAAAGTTCCGGTGTTCCCTGATCGGGGAACATAGGTCCCGGGGAACACAGGTACGACCCCACATGGGGCCCTGCAATGGACTAGTGATCTGTCCAGGGTGTACGCCGCCTATCGCCCTATGTCAGCTGAGATTGGTACAGCACCCCTAGAACTTCCAGTGGAGGATAAAGCCGTAGAAAATGGATGGATGGATGGATTTTGTGTTGTTTTCATGTATCACTGTGTTACATTTACCTCTGTGGTTGCTGTGTTTCTGCAGCTCTCCTTTTAGCATCCTGAGACTCTCCGTCTCCCTCTGCAGGCTTAACAGAGAATCACTGAAACCTGCAGCCAGCTTCAGCACACCTGAGTGATTGTCATTCAGCACCTGTACAAGTGACATTTCATTTTCAGCTCAGCCTGTCATTATTTCAGTCTACGATTTTGTTTATGTGTATTCTAATCCCTGAACTCACCTGTAAGATGTGATTCTGCTCACTCTGCATGCTGTCCAGTCTTTGCTTTACAACACCTTGGTTTCTTTTCAGTGAATCATATTCCACCCTCAGGTTATGGCCATGGCCTGATATCACCTTCAGCTCCTCAGCCAGCTTATGGACCGATCCCCTCTCCTGCCAGTCCTCTGCATTGTGACTGGTCAGTGATTGCAGCAGAGAGCTCTGCAGGGCCTCCCACCGCAGAAGGTTATCACTGTAGTCTGGACAGTTGGAATCCAAGAAAATGTTGATTGGTTCTCCAGCTGTGACTCGTGATATTGTTACCAGGGCGCCAGAATCTTTGGGATTGGTCATAATCGCAGGTGAGGAAAAGACTTCAGCCCTGGTATCAACATAGAACCACACAGTTCTGTTAATACTGGCAGAAAGGTACAGGTGAGACAGACAGATGTAGATAGGCAGACAGGTGTTTACCTGCTGATGAAGGGCAGAGGATACTTGTTTAGGTAAAGGATGGTGACTGTTGCTGTGACGATGGCTGCTGTGATGACCAACACCGTAACGAACCATGAGAGGAAGCTGCAGCATCTCTGCAGGTTCAAATGGAAGTGAACGTAGTGTTATCATAAAAATTTAGAAATCCTGGACACAAAGCATGAGTCCACTGGTTTGAGTCCTCATCCTCCATTGCACAGATTGAAAGAAAGGCATGCGATCATATCTGTTCTGTCCACTTAGAAGGCATATGAAAATACACATATCTGATTTACATCTGATTTATTTCAACATGCAAATGAGGCCTGAAACCAATCTGATGATGTCTTAAAGGTGCATTATGTAATAAATCTAAATCAACTGGGCATAAAAGTCTCCTAATATGTCACAGAGACCCAAGAATAATGTTCATATAACAAACTGAACTCACCAACAACAACAGTACAGCCAAAATATTTGCATTAAAAAATATATTTTGTAGACTGCAAATCATGTTTATGTTTTGAAATCATGTTTTGACATGTGGCGCCACCTACCGCCGTCTACCAATCATTGCAGCCAGTAGAGTCTCAGCTGCTGAGCAACCACGGGTTGCCAGTTACGTCAGAAAATGAAACCTAAAAGACCTCTGTATTTTGAATTTGAAATTAGTAACCATTATTGGCCACATTCTTACATATGGCACCTTTAATTCCTGTGCCTTTTTCCTGCTTATACCTTCATGGATAATATCTGATTTGAGTCATTGGGTCACTTGCACCATGTATAAATGCAGCCATTCTCGTGCTCAGAGAAAATATGGCTACCAGTTGGGACACAGGGAAAACAATCGTTTCCTGCTTTATTTCACTGTAAGGCAGACATTTATGACTAGAATCTGAAGTTTTTTTTTCCTTTGTAACTGTCTTGTTACTGTCTCCATCAGGATGTTATTTTATGATTTAGTGATTTAGTTGCCAACATTGCCTCAACAGACTAACAGCTCCCATGTCCCTGCGAGCTAAAAATGCTGATTTGAGTTTCCAATCAGGAAAAGGCCTTCTAAGGACGGGATTAAGCGGCAAACATATGTAGGCTTAAGCAAGTGAAGATTTCATTGGGTAAGCCTTTTGTGACCCTGCTGGCAACACAAGGGGCACAATGTGGCCACACTCTCAGTGTTAGCATCAGCATGTGTCAGTACCTCCTCCAGTCAACCACACTTCAAACAGAACAAACCCAAGGCAACTGCTGATCACAGATCTCATGTCTACACATTACCAAGTGTGTGTGAGTCTTTTCTTGTGCCTTCGATTCAGGAGGAATCATTTTATCTGTAGAAACATGGACCAGCTCTTAATCCTCAGTGAGCCAGTAAGCCACCATATGTGTTGATTTGGAGAAGGTTCAAAAGTGTGTTCCCTGGAGGGATTAATGAAAATCAGTCTATTGAAATGAGTTTATGATGAAAATCGATTTCTTAAAAATATAATTATTTTATTGATATAGCACTAAGTTTGGACAAGACTCATTGGTAGCACATGCTTCCACAGTGTTAATATCTAGATGTCAGAGAAGGCAACAGCTGCTGCAGACACATTGATCTGACACTTTAACTCCAGATTAACAGGAATTAACTCGGTGTTGTTCTGTTCCTGTGGCGTACAGCCATCCTAAACACCTCATCATGGATTGTGGTTGCTCATTACCTTGTAATATTTAAGAAGAACCCATGATATCCAGCTGCTCACCAGATGTTAATAACATCCAAGTCATTGCACTGAGGAGGTAAAAGTTCACAATCTCAAGGTCTTGACCTTCAAGATATTGAGGTATAAGGTGTTTTATAGTGTTTTTTTGTGTATTTACTGCAATAACGTGATATAGAAAAAAACACTTAATTTTACTGGAACATGTTCAGGTATGTTATTTGGTGTTTTACACAGATTGTAATCTCAGAATTAGGTTGCAGGGCTATCTTACTGGAGGAGACATTATATACTTTTCAAGCATGGATAAAAGTATGTAATTGTTGCAAATTGGTAAAAGGTAAACTGTAACTGTATTATATTCCCACAGCCAATGGAAATCATTTCAGTTAATCTGATCACAATTCAGCTCAGAAATCATGAAGGTGGTCTGACGTGTCAGAAGTTACCTTGTATTTGTTTGATCGTTTGCTGTCGATATCTGAGCTGCTGTTGTTCATGATGGTCCAACTGTCGTTCATCGTCCTCCTGAAACACAAAGGAAGGTTATTATGAACCTTTAGAACTCTCTTCTAAATCATTATAAAAGACGGAAACTTGAATATCAACAAAACACGATGAAAGTTCTCCACAAACACTCTCCACCAGCCCAGGGAAAATGGTGGGCATGGGAGGTTTTGAAGTTGGGCCTCAGACAGAGTTGAAAGTTAATCTTTCTAAAGTCAATTTTTATGAATTTCATTAAAACAGTAAACATATATTTTTTAAAATTTCGATTAAATTTTTAAACACCTGAAACCTTTGGGAACTAATTTTGGAGAAGCATGAGTCTCTTGAACCTAACCCTAACCCTAACCCTTAAACTTGAAAATTCTTCCTCACAAAAATCTTGACACGTAATGTAAAATGTGGTATTCAATTAAATTTATTTATTTTAATTTATTAAACCTACCTATATAATCTTTTTTGAAAGCATCCATATATACTGTACATTTAAAACATGTCTGTGAAGGATATATCTAAAACCTGTTTGACCTCTGACACTTTACATATAATCATCTGTAACACTATTCTATAAATGATTGCTTTACTTACTCTAAATGACTTCAATGAACAAATTCATTTAATTTAAGGTTTAATACTGCACGTTATTTTGTAGGTGTCCATTTGTGTAGCTGCACACAAATACACATTGACTCTGGACAATGATTTTAGTTAGTTTAGGGTCATAAAAAAGGGCTAAATTAAAATGATAATTACGCTCCATTTAAACACAAATAGGAGATTTAATTGCAGTTTAAACTGTTTGTTTGGATACTGTCACTTACTGATCACTAATAATAACAAGTCATTTCAGTCAAATTACCTGGTTGTCGTCAGAGTCCAGATGAACACAATTCACTGTTGAACGTACAGAAATGTATACATTTATTTTCAATTCACAGCTTCATGATGAGTCCAGATCCACAGCTCGAAACACCACTCCCACTGAGAATCAGAGAGAGAGAGAGAGAGAGATTGAGGCAGGGTGTTAATCTGATCAGATTGAGTTCACAGTCTGTCACCACAGTAACACATCACTATATTAACACCGTACTAACACGTTCATCAGCAAACAACACACACAAATGTTCAGCAAGAACATATAACAAGCTGCTCAAGTCATATATGAATAACGAGTTCATTAACATATTATAGCAACATGTTTTTTTAACATGATAATAAAAAGATAATAATAAAAACGAAGAACATTGTAATAAGTAAAACCCATACTCCCCCCCCCCCATTTATTTCACTCATGTGGTCCCCCACTTAAAATTGAGCTATAATGAGTTATTTATTTCTGTTTCTCTTTGATATTTATACATAATTTGACATCATAAATGTGCTTATTTTGAAATATTGTCACAAATGTTGTTATTTTTTATATTATAATGTTGTATTGTGATATAATCTTAGCTCACATTGTTCATCCTGAACTGAGCAGTTGTTTTTTCCCCCCAGAAAGTTGGACTTTTTTCTTTCCACATTTTGGCTCTCCTGACCAGATTAGATTAGATTAGGCCAAAAACGGTTACTACACTCAAATTCAAAATACCGAGGTCTTTTAGGTTTCGTTTTGTCCGCCATTGTAGCTCAGACGTAACTGGCAACCAGTGGTTGCCCTGCAGCTGAGACTCTACCGACTGCAATGATTGGTAGACGGCGGTAGGTGGCGCCACATGCCAAAACATGATTTCAAAACATAAACATGATTTGCAGTCTGCAAAATATTTTTTTTAATGTAAATATTTTGGCTGTTCTGTTGTTGTTGGTGAGTTCAGTATGTTTTATAAACATTATT
The DNA here is from genome assembly GCF_963457635.1 of Microchirus variegatus. Taxonomy (NCBI): domain Eukaryota; kingdom Metazoa; phylum Chordata; class Actinopteri; order Pleuronectiformes; family Soleidae; genus Microchirus; species Microchirus variegatus. Next base: position 16,373,493 of record NC_139819.1, read on the forward strand.
CCTGAGTCTCTGTGACATATTAGGACGATTTTATGTTTAAATTTATTAAAGGTGAAGTAAGTAGTTTATAGTGTCATCTAGAGGAGAGGCTGAAATGTACAAAATCTGCTTTGTTTTATATGAATACTCAGCATATCCCACAATCTGTGGACAAATGTCCACGTTAAATTAAAGAAGACAATATATGCTCCCATAAGAAAACACATTATTCCATTTTATTGCTGAAGTTATTCCACAAATTGAGTCCTTTAGTTGTGAGACAATGATAATTTGTGTTTGTAGTACAATATATGAACACATTAACGACACGGTAAGGAGCAGAAAGCATACTAACAAATTCATGTTCATCATCAATATGCTAACAAATTTTAGCGTGTTGTTAATATGTTATGCTAACATATAATGTAGTATATAGGGCTGTCAACGCGTTAACGCAGGATGATTAATTTGTGGAATTAACGCGTTCATTTTTTTAAACGCACTTTTTCACTTTCATTGCGCTAAGGGTTGACGTGCAGTTTATGAACAGGCAAGGCCCCGAGCCGATAGGGGGCACCCGTCACTCGGAGCCTGAGGGCTGTTGCCTAAATGTATCAGTGAGCAGCCACATCCCCGTCCCCCTTAAACAACAATGGTTGATTTGCAATCACATCTCAGTAGGAAACCTCCCTAAAGGGGCCCCACGTCACCTCACGTTAACCTGTGTGAAGTTATCGTTCTGCAAGTTTGAAAATGAAGTTGAAGGAAAACGAAGAGGAGTTATCAATCAGGTAGTTAGAAGAGGAAGAAAAAAAAGAGGATGAAGAAAGAAAAAGTAAGACACACAGTTGTAAGTGGCGCTACTGGCGCAGATAATGATATAATCATAACATTAACAGTAAATGACTGCTGTTACTGAACATTTACTTTGTCTAGCTCACAGGGACACAGACTTGAACAGCAGCTAACATTAGCGTCAGAATGCTAGCTAACGCTAACTAGTAGAAGCAGTGCTTCAAAGGTGCTGATGAGGAATTTCCTGGTGTGGGTTTGGTAAGAAAACTATTTAACTTCTATACTTTATATTTTGTTTATAATGTGAGTTTTTTTTAAAGTGCAATGTAAAAGTAAAAAAAAAAAGAGTTATTTACTGTGTTTTATTTTTTCTATATATTTATATTGTCTGATAATGTGGGTTCTTTACAATATAATGTTTATTTTTTACTAAGTTTGTATAGTTTAAGTTATTTTACAGTATTTTATTGTTCTTTACATGTATATTTTAACATACTTTATTTATCTCTCCGCTCCTACAACAATATAAAGAGGAAATTTTTCTGGCATATTTATGAATGGTAATTAATCGTGATTAATCCACAGCTACCCTGCGATTAATCGGATTGAAAATTGTAATCTTTTGACAGCCATAATATATACTACATAATATGTTATGCTAATAACATGTTCCTCAATACATCAACAGATGTTTTTGTTGTCATCAAGTTTATCTGCACATTAACAACATGATAAAAACCCAGTTACAGTTATGTGACTGGATGTTTGACCAAATGTTCCAGGAAGTTTTTTCAAAGAAGTAAAAGGTTCCTGCAGATAATTGTTTGCTCATGTTTTCATCGGGGTTTTGGGGGAATTCAGCAACTCATCAACCAACAGCAGGAAAAGAGGCATCTGCTTAAATAGATTAAAAGATGGAATAAAAGAAATGTACTGACAGAATCAAGGAATTCAAACCAATTGTTCACTATAGTGAATGAAAGGTCAGAGAGACTAAGCTGAAGTAAAAAACGAGACGGAATGAAAATTGCTGAGTCACTATGAAGAGATGTAAACTCAAACTGTTGCTTTTTTTTTTAAACGATCGCTATAAATTGTAATGTAATGATAAAACATTTGAAGAACAAACCACAACAGAACAACACCTGAGGTTCAGGCTTTGGTTCTGTTTCTCTTCTTAAATGCTCAGGTTTGTGGACAGAGTTTGGTTAGTTACTGTGGAAACATGTGATCCCTCCTCCTCTCAGTTAATGACAAACACATGTGGACCCCCTCAGTGTCTGCAGGCTCGCAGGAAGTCACATTCAAAGTCAAATTGGCTGAATTTCACATTAGTTTTTCACAATAAATGTCTGGTGTTGATGTTTCACCCAGACAATAGGCCACAAGCCAGTTGTTTGCTGTGAGGAGTTTTAGATTATTAAATTATATTTTAATAATAATAATTTCTAGCATCAATGTAAACTGCCTTTTAACCTCTCTGTCTTGAATTAAATGTATTAATTTTGCTACTAAATCTTCATAAATCACTGATCTTTTCTTAATGAATAGAAATATATAATTATTTGCTCTGGAGCTAATACTACACTGTCTAACTCAAACTTTAAGAACAGAGTCAAATCCACTGGTGGAGCTTTTGTTTGGAAAGTACTGACAGGAAACGCTGTGCTTGTGTGTTGCAACTTTATTTAGGTTTGAATTTTTTTTTTTCCATCAGAGGGAAAGTTTGAAAAGAAACAGTCACTTGAGCTGAGGACTGAGGGCCAGTTATACTGACCGTTGGGTCAGATAGTAAAAGTTACTGTTTTTGTTAGAGTTAGTTAGTGTTAGTGTTGGACTCATGGAGGCTGTGTCTCGATGCAGTAGGAAAAGGTCAGTGTGAATCTTCATTACAAATGTATGATGACACTGTTGAGTTCAGATTCATGTGTTTTGTATTATAAATCAGATTGAAACTGAGATTATGAGTTTATATCCATGTTTCAGATGATGTGTTCTCTAATTTATCAAGAAAACATAGACCAAACCTTTTTTTTTAAAGAAATTGTACAAGAAATACAGTGGATGACAGAAACATTCAGTGTGTTACAGACTTTAAAGTAAATGTTCATCTTTATCAGAATTAAACAAGTGGATAGATTTTGATCCTTAGACACTAATCTTTACATCTGTTTATAAAAGTTAAACACAGGTGGAGTAAATGTACATCACAATAAAACCATAGAAAACATTCAGCATTAACAAAGATGAAATACAATGATAGGGAACACAGCATTGTGCATATACAGCACACCACAACACACAGTACAATAATTAGCAAGCACCTGAAACAAATGGTAACTTTAAAATGAAAAAACAGTATTTTTTGGGATGTCTGAGAAGAGGTGCATTTTTCTATCTGGAAGTGAATGCGTGGAAAGTTTCAGAGGAATTGTTAACCTAGAAACCTAGAGAAAGAATGACAATTCTGATGGTTGGAGGTGGTGTTGTCAGGGTCACCGGAGCCTCTCACATCCCCCATGTTTAACCACAGCAGCGGAATGAGTTCTTCGTGAAATCTGTGGTCAAACCTCAGAAGAATCTAAACTGACGGACACTGTGTGTGTGTGTGTAATCTGTTAATCCTGCTCATTAGCTCTCATCAGTGTGATGAGCTGCTGCCTCATGTCTCACCCAGTTCCTTTACTGTCGTACACTTTAAAACAACAGCTAAAACATTTTGTCACTTTCATTTTCAGTTCTATTATATTTACTTTCACTTAAAATGGACAATAAAGTTAATTAACATTCAACATGTTGCTATTGTAAATATAAATCAACTACCGATTTGATATTTTCTTTCTAAAAACAGGTGCACAGGTTTTACAAACTGCATCGATCATAAATATAACAACTGTTCTCTTCTGATAGGTCCAGTGGTGGATTTCCCCATCAGCTGCAGCCTGCAGCCTGTAAGAGGAGGTGCACAGAAGAGCAAGAGATGAAGAGGAGGCGACCAGGAGAAGACTGGAAGGAGAACAGGGATCTAGAAGATATGCAGAGGAACTGGAGGATAGAAAACAGGCGGTGAGAACAGTGGACACATTGTGAAAGTGTGTTTTTTTTTAGTGTAGTATGAGATATTGACACAGTCAGAGCAGACTGTGATTTGCACACCACGAAAAGCTGATTTTAAACAGTTAGCTAAAAGCAAGCGCATTTTATAAAATGTATGCCAGCTAAAGTCAGTAATGTTTGAATAATATGTTAACGTTGTTTTATATTATTATTAGATTAATTTTTCCAATAGAATCACATCCATGACTTAAAGGGACACTGTGTAGTATTTATGGGTTTATATAATCCAAAAGCCACTTTTTTATACATATTATGTGCTCCTGCATTGTCTAGTCGCTGTATAATATTTTTAGTTTCATTTTCGTAGTGTTTCAAAAAGTCATGTAAAAAAACATGGTTGCGGGCCGCGGTTGCATAGCCACTGTTAGCAGCGAGACACCATGTTTCTTCCGGAGCCTGTAAGGACAAACGCGAGAGAACAAATCAAGCGACACTTTACTTGTAGCGGAAGTCCCGCCTCCACTCTCTCCGCTTCGTCTGCTACGGCCTCATCTGCTGACACGGAGAAAGACGACGAGGACGAAATTTGACCGGCTGAGGATACCGTACCGCTCAGGGAAGGGAGGGGGTGAGCAGAGGAGCAGTTCTTTGTTGTAAATTTCAGCCTCTCCTCTAGATGTCACTATAAACTACTTACTTCACCTTTAAAATTGTCATGCAGGAGTTGAAACGCTACTTATGTTTTTTTTTTAATATTTTGCTGTGATTTAGTCATACAAACTTAGATTTTAAGACTTTTCAAGTTCATGATTATTAAATAATTAAACTGATAATTTCCCTAATTCACATTATTATCCCATGGAGATCAGATTGACTATTGGCTACTGATGATTCAGGCTTCTGTTTCTCTGTGCAGGTTTTCACAGACTGGACCCATCAAAGGGAAAAAAGTAAGCACTGGATTATCTGAGAATCAAGATAGATCCGGATTTAGATCTGGAAGTGAGATCTTGTCCAGCAGACCTGAGGTGCGAGAGGCCCTCATTAGGAAAGCAAGAATCAAGACCTCAGTCCAGACTGTGGTGTTCAGAAGCTCTGAACTGGTCCAGGGTTTAATCACAACAGACCAGATTGAATCAGGATTCACAGAGATAAAAAGGAAACCAAGCCAGTTGCAGCAGAGCAGGACAACCGTTTCCAGATCTGAGGTTTGTTAGAGAGAGAGAGACTGTGTCACTGTGTCAAATCCCAGTCCTGACCTAAACTTTGCACTGAACTCATGTGGTCTGCACTAGGTCAGGTCCAGGTCTTCAGCAGGCACTCAGAAGACTGCAGGCCTGTCCATAGATCAGGCCTCAGAAAACAGGACCAGCAGAAGGAGGTGTGAGAGAATCATCAATCCAGAGCCCATGACAGGAAAGGGCAGGAGACCAGAGACCAGGACCAGGAGAAGAAGGAAGATCCACCCGTCTGCGTTTAGAGGGAGAGGTTTGTTCATTCTCCATCCATCCATTCATATTGATCAGGTCAACAGTGACAATGGTTTTAAGGGATCATTCATCAAACTGCAGCAGTAGACAAAAGGTATCAAAAATCAGTTTTTCATTGTGTCTCCACTGGCAACTAGGTTCCATTAACTTCTGATTTATCACATATCAGATTTGTGTTGCATCTGATGTTATGTGAACATCCTTTCCACATGGAATCTGATATAACTGTTGTCACCACATACTGTATCTGATCTAGGACCACATACTATGATGCAGATCTGGATTTGAAAATTGTATTGATGATGATCAGATCTCTGTGTCCACACAGTCTTGCCAAAAATGGATATGAATCACTTTAGCCTGGTGATCTAAACATAGCTGCATTCAACCATACTTCAAAAAAAGATATCTGAACTACTTTTTTAAAGTTAGAAATTTAAACAATTTTTTTTTCTAGGTCGGTTACGGCTGTCAATCACTCCGGAGGTGGGACAGCTCTTCATTCAAAGTAAGTCCTGCAGAAAGAGACCATATCTTATAGTCATAGTACAGCCATGGTGTTCAAAGTTAATTATTGACTAAAATCAACATATTCCTTTATATGTTGCTGGAATCATTAAAATACAAATTGTTTGATTTTTTGAGAAGACTGGACAGTAGTTTGCCAATGAACCAGCAGGAGGCAGCAGAGTATTTTTCTTTGCATACCACAGCTTACAGCCATTGCAAAACCACAGGTGCATGATGAGGTATTTAAGGTCCTTGAATGAACCCCAGAGGTAGTTGTGGATTTTCTAGGGTCCTTTATAATATAAATTATTACATTATGCTCTATCCCATATGCTGTTCCAGAGGACCAACACAACCTCGCCTAATTTTTACAAACCATAACTAAACCTCCTGCTCCTCTTCCCCCCACAGTTAAAGTCAAGTTTGACTCTTTTTACTTTTTTCTGTCTTTAGTCCACGAGGCCCGAGGACTGATGGGAAAATGCCAGAAGCTGTGTGACTCATACGTGAAGGTGCAGGCACAGTTTGATGAAGATGATGATGATATTATGGTGATGTGATGGTGCTGATGATGTCAGTCACCAGTGTAATGGCAAATTCAATATCTTTGTCTCAGAGCTAGAGCTGCCCAACACCCCTTTCCTAACATAAGATACCAGGTGCTTTTGTGTATTCAAATAAGGATGTCTAGACTCAACGTTGCACCTAAATACAACATCCTACATGATACCTCTGTGGGGAGGTCAGCTCCGATACCTGCAATACACAAAAGGGTGTGAAAGCACGGCCTGGCTGGGCAGACCCCTGCAACAGACAAAGGGATGTGAGATGGGTGTTCCTTAGGTATAAAAGTTTAGCACTTGCCATGCTCTGGGTCTTTCTTCAGCTTCGACCACTCATGTGTTGACTGACCTTTTCTTTGCAAAGAAAATAAAACCTTGTCGGCCGGCAGAAGTCTCTACTTTATTCTTTACCAGCAGAAGAGAATTTCCTCAACATCAGTTTCAGATGAATCCTGTTTGGTTTGTTGTTTAAGCTTACAGTGACCTCTGACCTCGACCATAACATCAGGATGAAGACTCAAACTGTTCTGGATAATAGGAACCCACAATATGACCACAACTTCACACTGTGAGCAAGACACGCACTAACATGCACACACAGGCACATGTGCATGTGTAACCCATATGTCCTGTGTGTTTCAGGCGTGTTGGTGATGACCTCTACCTCGGCAGGTTGTTAGTGTCCGTGTTCAGAAAACGGACCGACAGCAGGTCAGTAAACACATCGTTCTTATAGGTTTATTACAGTTTTTCTCCATTGGTTTGGCTCATTTCTTGAAACAGAAATTACATTCTCAAAACTACATGGACAAATCTCCAAACCACTTCGCAGTTATCCACAACAGAATTGCATTTCTCATTCATTTATCAAATTGTCTTAGTACATCTTTGCAAATGATTAAGTACTTGTAGCCCACAGTTAGCACAGTTAGCCTTCATTTAGCACAGTTTCCAAGTGAATAGATCTTGTTGATCTAAACTGATTGTCTCAGTCTCAGTCTAATGGTTGTTCTCTGCAAAACATGTCAGCATCATTTCATTGTGTAAGTCATCACTTGCACAATAGTCTGTTCAATTGTCAAAATTAGTCAAGAATATAATACCATACCATATATGAATCTCTTGGAACATTTGATAAATGTATCATAATTGACACATTCTTTGATCTGATCTGTCATGTGTGAAACTCCTCCTTTGTTAGCCAAGTTCTATTTTCACCTGACCTTGACCTCAGTTACACAGAAGCTCCTCATTTTCTTGGACCACCTTCATTCTGATTTGAGCAATGAAAATGAGAGGACTGGTCAGGCCTCACCTACCAAAGTATGCACTTGTGTGGGACAATGTGAATTTCCTCCATGGCCCTGCTCATCAGGGCCTGGTTCACTACTCATCCAAGGATGGTCATGGTGTTTCTACCACCTTACTCTCCTTTCCTCAGTCCTATTGAGGAGTTTTTCTCTGCTTGGCAGGAGAAAGTGTATGAGCATCAGGCTCAAAATCAGAGGTCCCTGCTCCATGTGATGATATTACAGGAGATCAGTGCAGGGGATGGTTGTGACATGCACACTGTTTCTTCATTGCATCACAATGGAGAATATACTCTGTGATGTGAACGAGAATCTGTGGCCAGACAGACAGCAGCGTATGGATGGCCAGGAGGGTGAGGACAGAAGTGTACTCAAGCAATGTTAGTTTTGAATCTCCAGCTTTATTTTGTTTATGCGTTTATGTGACAGTATATTGTATATATACTATATATATTTTTATGCTGATGTATGGAAGTTAGTTTAGTTTATGAGTGCAATGTGTGATGTCAAACCTTGGATGGTACTCTTACCATAAAATCCTAAAAAAAAAATCATTATTCCACACAATTGTATTCTGTGAGCTGGACAAAACAAACTAGTACAGTAACCATAGTCAATGAAGGACTGGGCTAAGACTGAGAGGTGGACATGAGGGATATTTCAATGGTCCTCTGCCACAGTGACAAAACATCTAAACATTTTGACTTGTAGTGCTTACACAATGCCAAAGGGACCATGGATTTTGGGGGCACTGACTATTTATATGAGAAAGAAATTTAGTTTTGACACATAAATGAACTGATTTGGGAGAGATATGAGGTTTTGCAGGTGAACCATGGTGTTGTGCTGAACCATCCAGTTGTGTTGTGCTGAACTGTAAGACTGTTGTGCCAAACGATCTTAGAGTTTTGAGTATGTCATTTTGGTTTCAAGAAATGAGCCAAACCAATGGAGAAAAACTGTAATATGTTTTCATCCAGTTCAACAACGATCGCCCATCTTAACTGTGTCTCCTTTCAGGTGCAGGCAGCTGATTGGCTGTATGAGTTTTGGGATTGGTTCTCTAATCTTGTCCTCTGAGGTCAGACAACAGAAACTTGGACTGCGATTTGTTGTTTTGTTTATAAAAATTGTACATGTCGGAAAGGAATGTCTGACGTGTTGTCTGCACTCTCCCTGTGATGTAGCTCGTCACTGGTTGGTTCTACCTGCTGGGGGAGGAGTTTGGACTGAGCAAACACCTGAGAGTGACATCACAGCATAACAGACCAATGAGAAAGCCAGGGGAGGACCTGGAGAAGGTAGCAACATTCTGTGGTGAGTTTAGTTTTTAACCCGTGTGATGCAGCATTATTTTTGTGTTGATGGTTATTTTGCACAATTATGATAACTTCCTGATTATTTTCTGATCATTTATGTTGTCGTTTATGTGTCTTTAGTCTGTTGGCTATTTTTTTTTTACCTAATTGCACACTAACTGCATCCAACCTTAGCAGCATTATGCACATTTTGCACTTCAGATTACTTTGGTGTGTAGACTGTAGTGTAGTTATTTGATTCTGGTATCTGTGTCTGGTAAATGGCATCTTTTGTTGGGTTATTATGACACAATAAATATTATGAACTTTTTGAATCTTGCACCTGGCAAATACTCCATATTACAAAATACTCAAACTAATAAAAACTAAACGAAAATTAAGCATTTACAAAAAATAATAACCAATAAAAACTACCAAACCTGCTCTAAAAACTAATTAAAACTAACTCATTTAAAAAACAGAAAATAGTAAAAACTGAAACTAATGAAAAATCCAACACAATTAGTACTCAGTGAACAGCAATCCAATCCAGTCCAACACAAATAAACAGGCCATACAATAAAACTATAAAAAAAGATTAAAAAAACAATGTCTCATACTGGGTCGAAAGCCAAAGAGTAAAAATGGGTTTTAGAAGTGGACAGTGAAGGGGCGTGTCTAACGTGCTGTGTGAAACTCTCAGAAAACCATAGAACGGCGCCTTTAGTTTGCTAATGATTAGAAGTGCAGCTGCTGACACACACACACACACACACACACACACACACACACACACACACACACACACACACACACACACACACACACACACACACACACACACACACACACACACAATGTCCCATATGTTTTGTCTATTTATAGTGATGAGTAGAGAGAGGGCCGAGTGAGGAGCAGATGTAAACTAAAAGTGACTCCTGCTCTCTCGCTCTCCCTCTCTCATTCTCCCCAGGGGTCCACATGGTTACCATGACAATGAGAAGCTGCCTGGTAACCATGTGACCCTCACAATACCTTTCTCAACTCCCCCCATCCCTGACTCCATCATTCTCCACTTGCCCCTGACCCCCCCCCCCCTCACCCCCTCTGACATCACACTGAGTTCTTACTGTCGTTCGTCCCGGTCAACCAGACAGAAAGGAGAGAGGGTGGGCAGGACAGAGGACGTCTCATCTGCAGCACTTCATAGTATACTGGCTACTATGACTGTGTAATACAGAGCGGTACTTGTACTTGGTCAGTTTATCAGGGCTTCATCAGCTAGGACCATGCACAGACCACATCGAGGACCTGACGAGGACTTTTCTTCAGATGAGCTGTCTTTACATCTGACTGGAGATAAGAATTGAATGAAAGCGTGTCTGAATTTGTCCTACAGAGTGAAATCTGTGTGGACATTATGTAGGTTAGAGGATTAAGTGAAAGCTGACTGCTTTTTGGCCAACAGAACCACATCGTAGGCGTCTTTTCTTCTTGATATTTTCTGAATGTTGACTCTTCACCCCATTGTTTCTCAGTCAAGGACAATTTAAAACTTTCAGGAAACACTTGAGACACTTCAGGTTCAGCTAAGAAACAGAACCCCCAGTCTCGCCTTGTTTGGTTAGCTCTTCTCGTCTAGTCGATCCTGGCATCTTCGCATCTGAGGACACTGAAGATGTTCTGGAAGAATGTGGCATGGTCTTGGGACGATGCAGCAGGTAATGATGATGATGATGATGGTTATCTACTTGCAGCGGACCTCAGGAGGACTCCAGATTCCCCTCCCGATAGTGACCTGAACTGCATCACCACTACTGCCACTGCCGCTGCAACCAGTCTGTCAAACTGCAAAGCTGCCACCACTGGACTCAAGAATCTGACCAACAGCAGTGGGACCTACAGTTTTGACCCTTCAAAGTCCATCTACAGCTCTGGTCCAACGAAAACTGACAACAGCAGCCGTGTCTCCACGCTGTACAGCAACGCCAACCAGCACCTTTCAAATCAAGGCAACAGCAGCAACCATCAACTGATGGTGAGTCTGCAGCCACGGGTGCGTGAAACAAAAATCTACTCCTGTATGTACTCCTTTTTATTCTATTTGAAGTGAGCTGGGATTTGATGAAATAATCGTTATACAGTACGTCCTACTGTTGCCTTCACCACAACTCATGTTACTGTCTAAAGCACTGATTTTTGTTTTTGTTACCCCAAAAGTAATGCAGTAGTTTGTAACACGTCTCAAATGTGTACTTTTAATTTGTGTATTGAAGTAGTTTTAAAGGTGCATTTTGTAATAAATCTAAAGCAACTGGCCATAAAATCCTCCTAATTTGTCACAGAGACTGAGGAATAATGTTCATATAACAAATTGAACTCACCAACAACAACAGTACAGCCAAAATATTTGCATTAAAAAAAATATTTTGCAGACTGCAAATCATGTTTATGTTTTGAAATCATGTTTTGGCATGTGGCGCCACCTACCACCGTCTACCAATCATTGCAGTCAGTAGAGCCTCAGCTGCCGAGCAACCACGGGTTGCCAGTTACTTCAGAAAACGAAACCTAAAAGACCTCGGTATTTTGAATTTGAATGTAGTAACCGTTTTTGGCCACATTCTTACATATGGCACCTTTAATAGCAGATAGTTTTCACACTCGATTTCAAATATAAGAGACTTTAAGGCCTTACTCCATACGCCAATGATGACATGTGGCAAAGAACTGAGGTGAGATTTACTTGATTTAAGACTTGACGTTGGTTGTACAAGTCCTGATCTGGACTTGGGTCTAGGACTCAGGTCCATCGATAATGGCACAGGTTTGGTATTCACTGGTTCATCCTTACCAAACAGAATCAGAACTGTCATTGAGCCAGTTTGTCTAAAACTCTGAAATCTCTGTCAGTTCAGAGACAGATTTACCGATCGAGATCACATGCTGTTTGTGTTTGAGTGCTTTTCTTTAAAAACTCATCAAAGATTCACGTGTGATGAATTATGGAGTGAAGCTGCTTCTGCTGTTCACACAATGTCACACACAGTGACACATACACACACATACTCACATTTGTTTTGCTGTTTTTGTGAGGACACAACTCATTTGCCCCTTAAGTCCTTAAGTGAAACATGGCCTCGATTCCAAGGCCTGAAATAGATTGGTCCTCTTGATGGATGTACAGGACTACACATGGATGTGGGCTAGTGTTAGTGTTTGTATTTTTCTTTCCTGTCTTTATTCCAAACATTATTCATTTTGGCTTCATTCGGATAAAATGTTGCAGGGAAAAGGTCTTTGAAATTACTGTAAAAATTCCCCAAACTGTTTTAATTTCAACACTCGAAAAAGCAGACAGTTTGTTGTCTCTTAATTTGACTTTGTTACTTTTGTTTTGTCTTAATGCAGTAGCTATAGGCCACAATTACAAAACACAGTTTGTCACATCTCTGTCCTTAGACCCTCGACCAGGGTAAAGAAAAACTACCAGGGAAAAAAACCCTAGTAACAGGGAAAAAGAAAGAGGTAGAAACCTTAGGGAAAACCACAGGTGAGGGATCCACTCCCTGGACGGACAGACGTGCAGTAGATGTTACCCAAAACATACAATACACAATTACAAAGAATACAGAGTAAAACGTCTTTAAATGCCAGCATCCATCTGGATCACTGGGTTTGTCACAGCCTGTAGCGAAGGCTGTTGTGGTCAGAGACTTGGGGATGACGGAGTCCTCGTTTCCGTCGTGACCTCATACCGTTTGCTGGTGGCAGCAGAAAGTAGTAGTAGCCTCGAAACTGGATTTGGATCCTGCAACCGTAGGGTTGTGTGTGTGTGTGTGTGTGTGTGTGTGTGTGTGTGTGTGTGTGTGTGTGTGTGTGTGGGGGGGGGGGGGGGGGGGGGGTGCTCTGTGCCAATCTCAGCTGATATAGGGCGATAGGCGCCTTACACCCTGGAGTGTTCGCCAGTCCATCGCAGGGCCATGGTGGTGACATGTATGATAATAATAATAATAGTCGTAGCCTCGATAATGGATCTGGATCCTGCAACCTGCAAGATGAGCACACACAAAGAGAGAGGGGAAAGGAAGGGAAGACATTCATAATATTCATACCCTGAGAGATTGAGTGTTGAGTGTGTATGCTTATGCAATAGTTTGCTGAATGCCTGTCCCCTGCCCTTGTGTACTGTAACTGTAGATATCAGAGATGGGAGTTAAGTCGTAACCTTCAGGTTTCAAGCAAGTCCGAAGTCATTCTGGCAAGAATCAAGTTGAGTCTCTGCTTTAAATCAAGCAAGTTACAAGTCATGTTGTATGACTTTAGAAGAAGAAGATGATTCCCCAGATATTCCACATTTGAATATGCTAAAAAGTCATTTTGAACTGCAACATTTTTATCAGTAACATAAACACTGTATTATACAATAGCCATGGAAATTAAATTAGGTTAAAACCCACCAAGACATTAACTAGCGTTAGCTTAAACCTGACTTCCTGTCTTACCTTCCTTTGTGGGATTGGAAGTGTTGAATGATATTGAACTTAGTGATGTTGGTGTTGCTCGGTTGCCAGGTTTGTACACAAGGCCGCAAAAGCAGACACCTAATGTTTTCTGTGTTTCAAAAACAAATTGTAACAGTAACTCTAAAATCTAACTGTTTATCTTTACTGTTAAGTTTAAATTATACTTTTGATCTCTGATTTTTCTGAGCTGTGCAGTTGGGATAAATAGTGTTGTTCATATTCCAGCCCAGTAGGTGGCAGTATGTAGATTGCATCACACAAAGAAACAGGAAGTGCGATATTCGCTTGCTTTGCTTGTGCAGTAATATATTAACATTATGCGTGTGCATGTTTTACCTATATTTCATGGGAACAAATTAGTATTTTGTGACTACGAATTAATATTTTGTGCACACAAATCAATACTCCCCCCCCCACCCCCCCATGTCATGTCTGAGGCTCTGTATGAAATAGATGATTGTAGGTCAGGCTTTGATGTGGAAATGTAGCAGTGCATGATGGGAAATCTGTCCTTTTTTCAAGAAAATAATCACTGGTTGTACGATTAGATTAAGCAAGATCTAATTTCAAGTCATTTTACTCAAGTCTAAGTCAAGTTGAGGCTTTTACCAACATTAATCAAGCAAGTCTCAAGTCCTCAAATTTGCTTAAAGGTTAAGTAAGTAGTTTATAGGGCCATCTAGAGGAGAGGCTGAAATTTACAAAATCTGCTCACCCCCTCCCTTCCCTGAGCGCTACGGTATCCGCAGCTGGTCAAATGTCGTCCTCGTTGTCTTTCTCTGTGTCAGCTGATGAGGTTCGTGAGGCGAGGGAGAGGGCGAGCTACTGCGGCCGTAGCAGACGAAGCGGAGAGAGTGGAGGCGGGACTTCAGCTACAAGTAAAGAGACGCTTGATTTGTTCTCTCGCGTTTGTCCTTACAGGCTCCGGTAGAAACATGGCATCTCGCTGCTAACAGTGGCTATGCAACCGCGGCCCGCGACCATGTTATTTTACATGACTTTTTGAAACACTACGAAAATGAAACTATTATACAGCGACTAGACAATGCAGGAGCACATAATATGTATAAAAAAGTGGATCTTGGGTTATATAAACCCATAAATACTACACAGTGTCCCTTTAAGTCAAACTTGTGTCAAATCACATGAGTCAAGTCCCCCACCTCTGTTAAATGTTTAATAATTATGAAGGTGCTCATATCTTTCTGTGAATATTTTGTGTTTTGAGAGATAAATTTAAACTGAAAATCAGTACCTTGTTTAGAGACCAGATTTCTCAGAGTTTCTGTAATCTCAGCTCACCTTGATTGTGTTGGTAAGTTACTGCTGTAATTTAGGGTGAGTCATATCATGTGAAGATCTACACATCAGGTCTATGGGGAGTAGCTTCAGAGTATAAAGAGTAAAAAAATCCTGAATGACATTCAGGATCGCACGGAGGGGAGGTGTGTGAATGTGTACGTGCATGTGTGTGTTCAGGAAGTGTGTGTCTTATCGCAGGGATACATCCAGTGTTTTTGTGAGTCACTTTGTGTGTGTGTGTTTCCTGCTATTCTTCACACTGTTGGTTCTCACACACACACATACATACTGCTCTAACATGCAGATCAGTATGAATTTTCACACACTCCTGCTGGACCAGGGTCTGATCTAGTCCCTGTTCTAAATGTGGACTTGTTTTGGACTTTGTCTGGATCAGATCAGAATTGTGTCTCCTTCTTTAAATCTGAATTAGGATTTCACCTGGTGTGTCTTTTAGACATCCAGCACTGGGTTTGACATGGATTTGTGTATTTAAACTGGACTCGGCTCTGGCTTGTGAAGTTAAGACCTAAATTAGATATGGTTTGGTTTGGACTAGGGCCAATCTTGTTTTTTGGAAATTTGGCTTTGATCTGGTTCTTTAAATCTGAAAACAGGTCTTCAGATGGTACCAGAACCTTAGAGTTTGTGAAGTCTGTGTGAATCTATTTACATTTCTAAATACGGACTTGGAATAGAGCTTGCTTTTTCTTTTCTTTTTTGTAAACGGGCTAGTTTGTCAGACTCTGGTCCTGTAGAGGGATTAGCCGGACGGCAGGTCTACAGGATTTGAACCAACAACCTGATCTGTGGCCATGCACACCATTCACCGACTGTGCCGAGTTTGCATCGGACAGAACCTGCCTCAGGTGTGTGTTTTGTGTGTGTATGTATGTGTGTGTGTGTGAAAAGATTAGGATGAAAGTTTATATTGAGATGAAAAGGTCTTTAAATCCAATAAACCCAGTTGCTTAAGTTTAGGACATTTTAAGAATATGTTTATATATATTGTATCAGGTGAGCCTTTTAGTAAGTTGCTAAAAATGGATTCTTCTTGTGTCCCCACTGGCAGCCATGTTTACAGTAGAAGCAAACACCAGTCTATCAATCTGGTTCTCAGTGCAGGGGGTGCACACAGTGCAGTCAGTCTTGACCATATGTCAGTACACCATACAACTACACTTCAAAAAATGGGAACTATCTCTTTAAATGAAATCTCAGTCAAAAAAAGCAAACAAAGAAGAACCTGGTAGACTTGAGTAGAACCAAGTCACATGTTTGTCAGTACTTACAGTTTTTTTTGTGTTTTTTTTTAAACGTAGTCAGGTGTGACAGGCATTTCTGCTCATATTCACTGAAAAACTGATCTCAGCACAGTACAACTAAACACAGTTCTAGTAGAAGCAAAACAGCAGGAAATGTGCAGCCTGTGCAGAGGCGCAGCTTGTGAACAGGCAAGGCAGGCAACTGCTTGGGGCCCCGAGCTGATAGGGGGCCCCCCGACACTCGGAGTCTGAGGGCTGTTTTTACTGAAATGTGCAGTGAGCAGCCACATCCCAGTCTCCCTTAAAAACAATGGAAGATTTACAATGACATCTCGGTAGGAAACCTCCCTAAAGGGGCCCCACCTCACTTTAACCTGTGTGAAGTTATCGTTCTGCAAGTTAGAAAATGAAGAGGATTATTTACAGTGTAATGCATATCTTTTTTACTCAGTTTATATATGTTTTTGTTCAGTTATTTACAGTATTTTATTGTTCTTTACATTTATAGTTACACATACTTTTTAATTACAAGGTTTCTCCATGGTATTTCATTCATTTCGAAAAAAATTTGAACTCATATGTTTTTCGTTGGTGTCAGATTATTTATAACATAATGGTGATGAACACTGGTTGGAAGGGCCCCCTGGGAATTTTTGCTTAGGGCCCCTACAGACTCTAGACTCGCCTCTGAGCCTGTGTGATTGGCTGCTCAGTGTGATGTCGGTGACCGCCTGTCATTTCCCAGCAAATCCTCCAGAGTTTTCTCTGTGTGTGGTTTTGTAAGAAAGTGTGTTTCCAGTCCAGCTGGTTGGATAAATGTTTAATAGTCATAACCATTTTCGGCTTCTCTCTCTCTCTGAGAGAGGAATAGTTTCTAGTCCAGCTGTTTAGATAAATGTTTCATATCCTTATGTTTAAAACAACGGTGTGTGATGTATGACTGTTCCTGTGTGTGACAGGCGAATCAATAATTCACACACAGATTAAAGTTGAAGGATCTGTTGAAAAATGGCATCAGACAGGAGAAGAGTGTGTGTGTGTGTGTGTGTTTGAAGCGGGGTCCATTATTGTCTGCTGTTCAGAGTAAAAGTGAAATGTCCTCACCTAGCTGGTTCTTCCTTGGTTGGATCTTGTTTTGTTTTTAGTTTTGTGTCAGTTTGTCTTTATTACTGTTGCTTAGTTCTCCAGGACCAGGAAACTAACCCTGTATCAGGACCATGAACATGGTCTGATGGAGTGTTGAAATATTAGGACTGATTCTGCAGGGAAACACAAACACAGAGTTGTGTCTTGTTCAAATACCTTCACCCCAGAGTTCGCCTCATCATGCTCAGATGGGGGTCCGGGTTTCCCTACAGAAGTTTTAATATCAGCCTGTCAGTCTGAACTCGGGGACATTAAACTTCTTTTGTGGAGAAAATACTCTCAAGAGAGTCGACCTTTTCCTTCAGAGTGTCGGTGTTTACAGAGTCATGGAAACCAGCACCCACACTGACCTCCAGTCTGGATCTGACACAAACACCCCGACTCAGTCAACATAAAACCGAGAGCAGCAGGCCACAGTCCAGACAACACACCTCTCACAGGCTATAGGCACAGAACCTGCATGAAGTTCATTCTAATCATTAAACACCAAACTCTGGTAGCAACGAGGAGCTATTGACGGCTGATTTAAACACGGAGAAACAATAAGTTTGTTTGCTGTCCATTTCATATGTGACAAATTCAACCGTTTATCTCTGAGCAATTAAGAACACTATGGGTACAAACCTCTCAAGCTAACCTATCTCATGATTAACTATGCACCAGATATAGTATTTTTTTAAAAAGAGGGCTGCAAACAAAGAGACCAAGGTCAGAAGTATTCACTTTTAAGTGGAATTACCAGACTTGAACTCAACTGTGTTTGGCACGTTTGGGACGATATATGCTTGGCATTCAAATGGTAATGTTGTGAGAACCTTGTTTTAAGTCATGTGCAAGATAGAGTTTCGTCAAATATTTAATTATATATTTAAATTAAATATAATATTGGTTACAATCAAGGGCCCACGGTTGGTGTAGTGGTTAGCGCTCTCTCCTTCCAGGGTTCCCTGGGTTCGACCTCCCTGTGTGTGTGGGGGTTTTCTCCAGGTTCTCCGGCTTCCTCCCACAGTCCAAAAACATGCAGATTTGGGGATTAGGTGAATTGGTCTAAATTGAGTAGGTATGAGAGTGAGAGTGAATGGTTGTTTGTCTCTATATGTGGTCCTGTGATGGACTGGAGAACTGTCCATGGTGTACCCCGCCTATCACCCTATGTCAGCTGAGATAGGCACAGCACCCCCCGCGACCCTCCTGTGGAGGATAAAGCGGTAGATAATGGATGGATGGATGGGTTACAATCAAGTGAAGTTATCTTAAAATCAATCATTACCTGCACTTGGTGACGTGATTGTGAAATCTTCCATAGACCAGACTGTCTATTATGCAGATGCAGCTCCTGTCTTTGGACACAGCAACTGAGTATTCAGACACTGTGGGGATGTTAACTGAGCCCATCTCTGTTCTGTTATAGAGATCACACATGCACGTACTCATCAACATCCATGTGTTTGGCTCACAGTCTGCACTGACTCTGTTCTGTCCAGGTGAACATTATCCGAGGAACCGACGGGTTTGGATTTACAATCTGCTCCGACTGTCCTGTCAAAGTCCAAGCCGTCGACCCCGGTGAGAAAGTCACGCAACATACGTAAATGTACAGCTGAAATAACAAATAAACATCTGAAAACAAGGAGCAGGAGTTGCACTTTCCCTCCTCAGGACCAGTATCTGCTGAGTCATCAGTATCCAGGTCACATGGATTGAGACCTTCTTTGATTGGCTGGGTGAAGTCACTGGTTCTTGTGATGCCACACAACTCAGTCAAATGTCTCTTCTCTGTTCACAGGAGGTCCTGCTTATCAGTCTGGACTCTGTCAGGGAGACTCTGTCTTGCAGCTGAACGGACTTCCTGTAGAAACTTGGAAGTGTGTCGAACTTGCCCACGCCATTAGGTAAAGCCCACCTCTCACACCATCTCTCTGAATACTCAGTTTGACAACAAAACCTTTCCAAATAAGTATAATAAAACTATATGTGTGCCTCTGCAGGAGCTGTCCATCTCAGATTGTGTTGGTCGTATGGAGAGGTTTACCTGACCTAAGGTCAGGATGTGAAACTTTGCTTCAACCATTAACAAACAACACAGTGAGTAACTGGTAGGGTGTTGTCACATTGTGATTTCACAGCTGTAATTGATGAAAAGGACATGACTACTATTGCTTGGTCTTTGTCGTTTGACAGGTGAGTTCACCTGGTATACAGTGAAGCTAACAGTCCTCTGTTTCCCAGATAACCGGCAGGAAGCTGCTGCCTCACCCCACCCACAGCAAACATGGCCGCAGACGGGGTCAGGGCTCCGTGGTTCGATCCAGTTTGGCTGCTCTAGGTTCTCTGTGGAGGGACAGAAAGGAGGAGCAGGATGAACAGGAGGAGGGGGAGGAGGAAGAGGAGGAGGAGGCGAGGGATGTAGCTGAATACTCCCGCCGCACCACCACGCTAAAAGGAACACGAGTGACATCATCAAATGGAGACAATTACATCATCCTGTCACCTGTCTCTTCAGGAGGACAGGTGAGTTTCAGTTGGTGGAGTCTACAGGTCCACAGCATATCACATAGCCCTTAAAGTGATGTGGAACATTACCTGTAATACTTGTAAAACTTTTTATATTATAAAAAGTGACATGATGTAGGATCAACTAACAGCAGGGTGAATGTCACGCCTGTCAAAGCCTGAGCTTTCAGGTCCTATATATTCTTTTTAATGTGTTAATTAAATTACATTATCTCAAATGAACACATGAATTGTAGAACTGAACAAGATATATATTTTGAGAACTTCTACTCTGACTTAGGTCTTTAGGTAGAACACTTAATCTGAACTACTATTTGAACAATTGGCTGAGAACACATTTTGAAACCTTCATCTGAAGTAGGCCATCTTTTGCCTGACCAACAAGCATGGAATCTTTCACCAGAACCACAGTTCCAGTGGTTTTTCAGATTATTATATTAAGTTTTTATTTATAATACAACCGATCTGATACAGTTTAGATTCATGTTAAATTACATTTTTAGAACATGTGGAAATTCTCTGCTGCTGGTGAAGAATGAAATAGAGACTTCTGTCGGCCGACAAGGTTTTATTTTCTTTGCAAAGAAAAGGTCAATCTACACAGTTTTTCGTAGCTGGAGAAAGACCCAGAGCATAGTGAGCCCTCAACATTTATACCTGGGGAACATCCCTTCCAGATCTCTTTGTCTGGGAAGGGTCTGCCCCTCCAGGCCATGCTTTCACACCACCTTCTCTATTGCAGGTATTGGAGTCGACTCCCCTGCAGAATGTTGTATTTAGATGCAAGTTGAGTCTAGACATCCTAATTGGAATACACTAAAGGACCTGGTATCTTGTCCTCTTGTGTTAGGAAAGGGATGTTGGGCAGCTGTAGCTCTGAAACAAAGACAATGAATTTACCATTACAAACATAAAACATTTCACAACGTACTGTATAAGAATTTATCCAGCCTGCAACCTTACCTTGAATCCATCAGCTGAACTAGAACATATGCATCGTTTAAAGTTTTTCTTTCTCATTTTAGCCCAGATCAAAAGTGAGAAAAAATCGAGAGCACAAACCTTATGTATAACCTCAGATCCTAACATAGAACAAAGCAATAATAATCACTGTAGAAACACACATCTGTGTTGATTTGATTGGACACATTCCATATGTTTTGTGTCTTTTTCAGCAACTCCACCCAATTTATCAAGACAGGAATGGAACGATTGGTATGTTCCCTGGTCTTAATATCGCTAATTCGTAATTTTGACGAGTATATTTACTAAATTGTAATATTTATATAATTCATCACTAGGTCGTCTATACCAGACTCACCCCAGCAGAGGTCAGAATCTTCTCCGTGACCCTCGACCTGGATCATCACGACAATCGTTCACCAGCCACACCTCCACCCTGCCCCCGCCTCTATCCTCCTCCTCCTCTGCAGCCATGCCCACTAACTATGGCAACTACCAGAACTGTACCATCGTCCAGTCACATCTGCCCTGCTCTGCTTATGAAAGTCTCAGTATCTCAGTGGCACCTAAAACCGTCATCTTCCCCATCTTTGTTCAGGTCAGAACCTTTAACCTTTAAATTGACCCATGACTAATACTAAAGTCGCCATGTTAAAAGCAATGGCCTTTAGTTTCTGTGTGGAACTTTTCAATTGAACCAGAGTTTCAGAGTCTGCTGTTGGTCTTGTTGATTTTAGCCTCTGGATCTGTGCAGCCCTGAGAGAACCTTGCTAATGTCAGAGGAAATGATTCTTCACCAGGCGGACCTGCTGCCCGCAAAGGTAACAGTAGTGCAAATGTGCGAAGTACCACCACCAATTATGCCAACGACTGCAATATACTATAATATATATACTGAAGTTCTGCCTCTCAAAGAGAGCTCTCGATTGAATCAAGAGAGATTTGCTGAGATTTGTTTGTTGTTTGATGTTGTAAAGTTTTCTTTATGTCTTTGTCACCCAGCACTACTGATGCGTATTTGCATTGACATTGTCACCCTCATTGTGACCACACCATCACATTACTGCGAAAGATTTGTTAAAAGTATTACTAAATGCTAACACTGCTACTCACAGCACTGCTTAGAAATCCTGATAAGACACTGAGCCGAGTTTAGGATTATTGATCCCGACTGAACCTGATCCTGAAGGACTCAGTGACCTCTGAGGATAAGTTTCACTGAAATGGATCATATTGATAATACTGCTGACACACACACACGCACACGCACACGCACACACGCACACATGCACACACACACACACACACACGCACGCACGCACACATGCACACAAACACACACACACACACACACACACACACACACACACACACACACACACACACACACACACACACGCACACGAGTGAAGAGGTTCTGGGAATCTGCAGTGTTGTAGTTTCATGTTTTCTTTAAAAATGATACGTCTGGTGGATTCTGACAGAAGTCAGAGATCACGTTGACATACTTACTTCTTAAATAACACTTGTATGTTTCCTGTATGTAAAAGTCACATCCATGGTACTGTGGATGATGAGTTCATCACAGATTAACTCAAACATTTATTTACATAACTCATCTGTATGTGTCGCCTAGCGCATGATGGTGGGCAGTTTCTGTCATGGCCATTTGTAGCAACTTTGTTTGAAACAAACAAGACAACAATGCTAGAAACTGGTACAATGTCCTATAGTGTGTGTTCTACATGTTCAAAGTGAGTGTGTGTGTGTGTGTCAGGTGACAGTGTTGATCTACAATGACCTGCTGCTGTTGACCAGAGAGGATGAGGTTGGACGCTGCAACGTCCTACAGAGTCCACTGTTTCTGAACACTCTGCATCTCAGAGAGGGTATTATTTGTTCTTGTTATTGTTTTGTTCAGACCTCTTAGAGCTGTTGTTTTTGTGTGTAATCTGATTGTTGCATTTAAGTTTTTTTTTTTGTGCTGTTGTGTTCAGTGTCATCGCAGTCGCTCCACATCTACATTGTGCAGACCTCCCAGACGTGTTGCCGATGCATCTTCAGTCTGGAGTCTTTCAGCGTCGAGCAGAAAATCAGAGTCCGTCTCTGTCTCCACGAAAACATCCATCACCAGCTGATTTCCACAGAGAGTGCACACGGCCATCAGGTAGAGGACAGGTTTAACAGAGCACTCATGTGTTCTTGTAGGCGTCACTTTAATGCTTGACAGTGGAGATGCCTGCAGACTTTGGCTATTGGTGGTGTACACCACTGTTAGGTAAACACTGTCTTAAAAAAACAAAATGTGCAGTTCGGCAATGTGTGATAAATTCAAAATTAGTGATCAGCCATACACTTAAAGCCATCACTGCATACATGTGACTGCAGAGCAACTCCACACATGTGGCCTCCCTTTATACCTGGCATTTGAATGCCTTTTCTGTTATTGGATAGTGTTTATTCACATGCATTTACACCTGCATCATCCAATCCAATTGCTATTCGATATTGGTCACACCGTGACAATGTGGTCACAAAGTGTCTCCGACCACCTCCTGAAGTGGTTTGGCAGATCGGATAACAATCCGTCCTCGGGTGTATTTTTACACCTGTACTTACAAGTGGTCAGGGACTATTTGATTGTAATACGATCACAGAAAACACATTTTATTGCAAATTTGTAAAGAAGGCCTGTGAGACTTGTATTAACACAAACTCTCCTTCTTTTTTCCTCCTCCTTAGCACTCAGACCTCCCCTCAGACTTTGGCCTTCTCTCTCTTGGACACTCTGACCTCCTGTATCGTCCCTCCTCTCCTGATCCTCCCCTGCTTCACCCGCACTCCTGCTACGCCTCCCCTCGAAATGATCTCGGACCTTCGTCGCCCTCTCCTTACGCCTCAAACTCCCCTTGCTCCTCCTCCACTCCCCCTCCTCCTCCCCCCTTCTCCTCTCTTTCCCCATACACCACCTCGTCCTCCTCATCTCACCCCAGGAACATTACGGCATTATCTCATCTCCCTCCTCCACCATCTTCCTCATCCTCTTTTACTCTGCGGAGTCCAGTCTGGAAGGAGAAGGGGAGAGCAGACGAAGAGGAGAGGAGGAAGAGGAGGAAGCAAGAGGAGGAGGACGAGGTGGAGGAGAGGCAGCAGGGTGAGGGGGAGAGTGCCTCAGAAACATCAGAGAACGTGGGAGTTGTGTGGGGACGGCGTCACCAGTTTAGCCCGCAACACTTCAACATGAAGGAAGAGGAAGAGAGCGATGAATATGAGGAGGAAGAGGGAGGAAGTGCTGAGGAATTTCCAACCTCCTACAGACCTGCAGGTCAGTGTGTTGTAAACCTATAACTGAACAAGTGAAATAAGATTAAGGGCCAATTCCAATTCCTATCTTAACCCTCAACCCTTATCTTAACTGGCCCTCAAAACCAAGTGTTGAGGGTTATTTTGTCACTTAGAAATGGGACACCCCTTAAATGCAGATACGTCTTCAGACTGTGGGGGGCAGAAAAACGTGAAAGCTGCGTCCAGTCTGTCAACTCCAAAGAAGAAGAAGAAGAACACATTTACGTCACGATTATTTATTTATTATTTTATTTCAGTCAAGTTATTAGGTTGTCAGTTAGTTATAAGATGATACTCATACAAATACCACAACCACGGACATATTCAGCTGACAGTTACCACACACCACGGCTTATTGAAAAGTAAACGATAGCAAACGATCGCGTGTGCGCACTGGCCGGCTATTGACAAAAGATTGTAAAATAAAAATAAACGTTACGCAACAATGACGTAAGTAATCCATAAAATGGGCCTAAACTAAGATAATACAATGGTTTTCATAATTTTTATATCTCTATTAACAAAGAAAATACTTAATTTGTATCGCACTCGCTTCGCTGCCTTCGACGCCATCTTTCTTATGTGAAAACATGCAATGCATTCTGGGTAGCCCTTGCTCCCAAGGGTGGTCTCGGAAAATCTCAATATTGAGGGGCGCGATACAGCCCTTAAACTTGCCCCTCAACTTAATTTTTCTGAGAATCGGGACAGCACTTGCACTAGAGGGAGCGCACATTTTTGAGATTGAGGATTAAGATTGAGGGTTAAGCAAGGAATTGGAATTCACTCTTAGTGACTAGTAAAGAAGTCACTGAAAAAAGCTGAATAGATAAAGATGTCTGTGAAGGTTCTCACTCATTCAGGTCATAGTCATCTTCAGTAAATAGATAAATCACAGTTTAAAATCCTGGTTGTATGAGGTTGTACAGGACAGGCAGTAAGTGCTGAATGATTATAAAGTGTAGAGAAAGTCAGATCACACGGAGCTATTGGTCTTCTGCTGCCTTGTTTGGTAAGTTTGTGTCACTTCTGAACAACAGGCTTAAAACACTAAAGCCACAAAATAACACACACAATTTTAAATCTGTAATTTTATAAATGGGTTTTGGTTTGTGTTGAACGGTTTAGACATTTACACAAATGTATTTTTTCAGTTGGAAGAGGCAAAAAATAATTAGAAAATATTCAAGATTGCTGGCATAGATTTTAGTCGCTAAAATCTATTTTTTGTCTTGGGTTCCTTTTTCCTGTCTGGTTGATTAATTGATTGATATTTGCTCAGTTCTGCAGCGCTCGCTCTCTGAGGGTTCTTTGCTTCAGGAGCCCCGATCGCCCCGCTTCCTCTCTGACAGCACCATCCACCAACTCACCCGCACTATGACCTTTGACGCTAACCTTGGTCCATGTGCCAAACCATTACCACCCTCCCCACACACTCTGAGGAAACAGCTGACCAAGGAGGGGGGTTCTCTGCACCACATGCTGCTGCTGCTAAATGGCACCAAGGTAGAGACCAGTTGAGTCAATTATGGACAAGGACAGACAAGGATAGACGAATACAGAGCAATAGAACACAGAAAATATTGGGAGAGTTGAAAGCAGAACAATACCAGGAGAGTGATGTAGAGACAGAACAAACCATAATAGCAGCAATCAGATCATTCCAAGATAAACCAGTCAAAACCAGATCAACGACAGAACAGTGGGAACCAGAACAAACCATGATAGAGCAGGCGAAACCAGAGCAGGTCAGATCAGTACATTTAAAGGCTGTATATACTGTAATAGAGCAGTATGAACCAGAATAGACCAGACATTGGCAGGAAAGACAAGTGAAGTCCACGTCAGAGTTGTAGAAATGTACAACATCCTGGGACAGAGTAGTAGAAACCTGATCATTCAAGGATAGAGCAGCAGAAATAAGATCATACTGGGACAGAGTATTAGAAACAACCGACCGGGCTCTGACCAGGACAGATGAGTCCAGAGCATTATAAAACAAAACTAACCAGAACAGACCATTAATGAGCAGTAGAAACCAAAAAGAATCACAATATCACTTATTTGGATAAAGCAATGGAATTCAGAACATACCAGACCAGTGCAGTAGAAACCAGAAGAGATTAGGATAATGCTGTACAAACCAGAAAAGACCAGACCAAAGCAGGGGAAACCAGAAGATGTAAGTATAGAGCATTAGAAACCTGAATGAGATCACTGTGTTGGGAACTAGAGTTCTGGAGGTCCAGAGAAAAGTAGAAATGAATAAAGACAAGTAGAGAACAGCAGAGGGAACATACTGCTATAAAGTCTACACATTCAGGTTGAGTTTGAAAGAACCAGGCAGAATCTGACTGTCTGCTGTTTTGTTTGTTCAGGACTCAGAGTTCAGAAACCTTCACCTGAGGAAGAAGACCAAGAGTCTGTATGTAAACACACTCACTGTTGTTGTCCCGTCCTATCCTGTCCTGCCTTTTTGACTTGTTGTTTTTATCTCTTCAGAGCGGCTGATGTTCGGAGTCGCCTGTCATTTCTACACCGACGAAAAAACTGTACCCGTTTCCACGGTAACAGTTTGGAGAAGGCTCTGAAAAACAACCGGTAATACAAGACGCTTCAGTACAATTATACTTTTGAGACCCTTATCAAGGAAATACAAATAATTATACTTTAGACCTAAACATCCTAATCTAAAACCAGGTCTAGATGTTCAGACCTGAACATCCTAATCTAAAACCAGGTCTGAACCATCAAATGGTTGAAGTCATCACTGCCAAATCCAGCTGATTCCTATGCGATTATTGTCTGTTTTCAACACGGTCCACGGGGGATTCACTATCTGTGGTGTTTTGTTTTTTCAGACCGTCTCCTGTGGAAGTGCTGAGGTGGGCGGAGAGTCTCGAGGCTCTATTGTCCAATCAGTGTAAGCTCATCTAATTCCTGTTTGTGTTTAACCAATAGTGAGGGGAGTTTAACTATTGGCTGAAAAATCGACCTGCTCTCTTCTCATTGGTCAGATGGTCTGGCAGTGTTTCGTCACTTTCTGAGGTCAGAGTTTAGTGATGAGAACCTGGATTTCTGGTTGGCTGTGGAGAGATTTAAAAGAATACACCCCCTCAACAAGATGGCTGCCAGAGCTGAGAAAATCTTTGACGAGTTCATTTCTACCAGTGCAGCAAGACAGGTAGAAATCTGTCTGTCTGTCTGTTATGTGACTGATCCTCTGACTTGTCTTGTAACCTCACCTCCTTGTGTGTCTAGGTCAATGTGGACTCATCTGTCAGAGAACTGACCAATCAAAGCCTGCATCTTGGTGTTAACCTTACTTCCTTCCAGCTGGCCCAGGATCAGATTTTCAGCCTAATGGAGACCGACAGCTATCCAAGATTCCTCCGGTCCCAACTCTATGCCCGGTTGGCCAATCAGACCTCACTAACAGCCACAGTATTGGCCAATCAGAGCCGAGCTGGGATCGTGCCTGACAGTCAATCATGACTATATAAAAGAGCAGGCAGAGGCGGGACAAAGTGGAGTAATTGATGATCATCCAATCAGAAGCTCTGGTCTGATCAGAGGCCGTTGTGCTGGATGTGTGCTTCTCTTTTCTACTCTTAGACAAAAAGAAACAAACATTCTTTATCCAAGTGCATTATGGGAAATGTATAATGCAGTGTTTGTGGTGTAAATGTCAAGAAATCTTCACCTCTGCTGCTCAAATTTGTTTTTATTACTTATTTTACTTCATCGTCTTTGTTTCAGATTGAAATATAATGTGCCACAAACTGATGAATAATTGCAGTAGGGTCATCAGCACCCACATAATACTGACAGACCATCAGCCTTTGCTGTGTGGTGTTAACTGTTGTGGGCTAATGTTAGCATGCGTTAGCCTGTATAATTTTAGCATGCTAGTGAATGTGCTAAACTGAATAACTTCTGCTAAACAAAACATTAACATGCTTAGCCTACACTTAACATTTAGCTGAAGAACAGCGTCACAGAGCCGCTCATATGTCTGTTTACACAGATCATCCACATTCTTTTATACTCATTTTTAACGTCTTGATGGCCGTGGCACGGATATTGAAAGACGTTTCAATGTCATATGATGCACACGAGAAGTTAAAGATTTAAATTTTTGGCGGATGACTGTTTTCGTCACGTTGTGACTGTCTACAAATGATGACTACTTGTACTGTATGTGTTTATTGACCCTTTATTACCTGTAATAACATGCAGTAGAAGCAGAAGCAGCAGAACAATAGTGGTGGTGAAATGAATCGTGTTTTTTTTAAGTAGGGTTATCTTTTAATTTTCTCATTTATCAGATGTGTCAATGGTAAAAAGAAGGAGACAAAGAGAAAGATAGTAAAACATATAATGTATCTCAAATAAATAAATGTGAATGACCCAGTGAGACAAATCAACTTAGTTTGTCTATTATTTCTATTTCATAGATTTGCTCTGTGAACAAACAGCACTTTAACACAAGTTGATCAAACCAGTGCGATTCGGGACTCTTGAGAGTAAACCTGTCAACAAACAGACTCATTCACAACATAATCAGTAAGGACTGTCCCACTGTGTGAGGGCCCTGTTACGGCCATTTTGAATTTTTCATAGTTTACCTCTTGAGACAAACCTCTGTTTACGGTTACTACATTCAAATTCAAAATACCGAGGTCTTTTAGGTTTCATTTTCTGACGTAACTGGCAACCCGTGGTTGCTCGGCAGCTGAGACTCTACTGACTGCAATGATCGGTAGACGGTGGTAGGTGGCGCCACATGCCAAAACATGATTTCAAAACATAAACATGATTTGCAGTTTGCAAAATATTTTTTCAATGCAAATATTTTGGCTGTACTGTTGTTGTTGGTGAGTTCAGTATGTTAAATGAACATTATTCCTGAGTCTCTGTAACATAATAGGAGGATTTTATGGCCAGTAGCTTTAGATTTATTACATAATGCACCTTTAATAAAACTACTAGAAAAGGACACAAGCATGTTTTGTGGTGGATAGTGTCTAATTTATTTCCATGACACTTAGGAGAAAATGCATCAGATAAAAAGTCACCACAGTTGTTTTCTATCCAGCCAGAACGTGTTTAACAAACTCTGTGTAGTTGATGTGTCCGTTGGCATCCTCTTGTCCCACCATCAACTGGTCCACCTCTTTCTCCGTCATCTTCTCTCCAAGCGTGGCGAGGACGTGGCGGAGCTCAGCCCCCATCACTGTGCCATTTCCTTCCTTGTCGAAGACCCGCAGACCCTCCACGAAGTCTTCGAAGTTGCCCTGCTCTTTGGAGCGCGCCACATGCTGCAGCATGGGGAGGAAGCTGTCGAAATCTAGCAGCTTGGCATACATATCCTCGGCTTTTGGTCTGCCCAGCAGCTTCATCACATCATCGTTGGTTGGGTTGTGGCCCAGCGCTCGCATCACGTCTCCACACTGGGCATAGGTGATCTTCATTTCACCTGTCGGTGTCTCATCAAAGAGTGTGAAGGCGTCTCTGAACTCTTCTATCTGGTCTGGAGTGAACTCCACCACGATGCTCTTCAGGTCGACCTCCGGAGGTTTGGACTCTGGCTCTGCTGGTTTGGGAGGTGGAGGCTCCTCTTTCTTCGCCTCCACCTTCTTCACCTCTGTCTTTTTTGGTTCCACTTTCTTGGGAGCCATTCTGCTGCAGTGTGTGGGACAGACAGAGGTGGACGAGTTGTCCATTTTATAAGAGGCAGGGAGAGGGAGAGCGATACAGAGAGAGAGAGCAGATAAAAAGCAGACAACCAAAGAAGGAAGAAAACAGAAATAGAAGCACTTGACGATAAGAAAGGTCCAGGACCAGGTTTGAACTAGTCTGAAAGATTTCACTACTCTTCATGGAGTCCATAAAGTAAGGATTATATCATATTGGTACAAACAGGATAACAAACAAAATGCAATTTCAATGGCAAAATTAATCAAAACCAAATAAATATTATAAATACAAATGAGTCAATGAAAATGTATGTCAATACTTTCTGACACTTTAACACCTATTCTGTCAGTGAAGCTCAGAACATGAGTTGAAATAAATACTAAATCCTCTAATAATACACACACAGGTCAATATTTCTCCCAGTAATAAACATTTGAGTCAGACCAGTCGACTACTTCTCAAATCTCCTCTGTCTTTCAGTATCTTTGTCTGACGAGGTGTTGGTCCTATTTGGAACACATCAGTGTCATTAACATTCCCTGCTGTGATAAGGATTAGCCATGGTGCTATTTTCAGTCCTTAGACACACACACATTTGAACAGCATTCTTAGTGAGGACCCTCATAGACATAACATAATCCTCGTAACCTAATCCCAAATCTAAGTTTTTTGATCCTCACAAAGATACCCATACAAGAACACGCACCCCTAAAAAGCCTTTTAAAGAAGTGAGGACCAGCCAAAATGTCCACACTTTCCCAAAATGTCTTCACTCTGTATGGTTTACACACACACACACACACACACACACACACACACACACACACACACACACACACACACACACACACACACCCCCACACACACACACACACACACACACACACACACACACACACACACACACACACACACACACACACACACACACACACACACACACACACCAGCATTTCCACTTTATAAATCAACACAATTACAAATATCTACTTCATGAATGACATCTACAAAGAACTACTCTTTGCAGTTCCATAGAATGTCTGCAGGTGGAGCCCCAGAGCAAAAATAGAAAAAAAAATTTGGTCCAAAATTTGACAAAAAAGTCATACTGTCGTCCAAATTTTTTTTTTTTTTTTTTTGACAAATTGAGTGTAGCATGTTATAGCGACCTAAGGAAGTGATTTCAATGAAAACAAAGTGAGGACCGGCCAAAATGTCCTCACTCTGTAAAAATGACCTCATTTTGTTGGTTAAAAACTCTCAATGGTCCTCAGTATGCCGCAAGTACAAGAACACACACACACACACACACACACACACACACACACACACACACACACACACACACACACACACACACACACACACACACACACACACACACACACACACACACACACACATTATGACAGCTGCATCAGGTGCACATGACCATCACTGTGGTAACATCAACGTTTCTGTTGTTTCTGCTCAAGTTGCCGTGACATCACAGTGACACCTGGTGGCAAAGTAGAGAACTCCAGAGTGAAATACAATACATGCAAAACTACTGTAACTACATCAAATGTGTTTACTTTCATCTTTATTTCAGTCAAGTCACGCTGTTTTATAAAAGTCAGGTCCAACCAAAAGTCAGTAGCATCATAGATGCACATGGATGAACAAGTTAACAACAAATAACAAGTTACAAGGACAAACACAAGGTAATAATGATGAGGATTTAATTTATCCAGTAATTAAATCATCTGCAACTTCTTCCTTTCTCCGAAACTTCTAGTCATTTACAGGTGAGGTCGTCCTCTCCTCTGAACACAGATCATCTGTATGCATGTCTATCAGTGTGTGTTTTAGTGTATTTTTGAGGCCCACAACAGAAGAACAGCTTTCTCTAGGTTCAACAACTGACTGACTACCTCGCAACAATGCAGGAATGTGTGTGTGTGTGTGTGTGTGTGTGTGTGTGTGTGTGTGTGTGTGTGTGTGTGTGTGTGTGTGTGTGTGTGTGTTTGGACAGAGGGAGGCAGGATTTGGTGCCTCTCTTTGGTTACTATGGTAACTGTGATGTAAGCCCAGAGGGGGAGTTTGCCCTCTTTCTCTTTCAATGTGTCAGTGTGTGTGTGTGTGTGTGTGTGTGTGTGTGTGTGTGTGTGTGTGTGTGTGTGTGTGTGTGTGTGTGTGTGTGTGTGTGTGGATGACGATAGAAAGACTTCAGTGAATGAGAAGGGAGCGACGACCTCACAGAGGCGAAGAAAGTAAGTTTATGAGAAAATGTCAAGAGAACATGATTTTGCGGTGAAGTAATTGTTTTTGTTGTGTTTTTTTAAACTGAATTCTTTAAAAACTTAGATCGTTTAAACTTTGTCCAGCCAACTTTTCTGTGCTTTGTTATGTATACAATGTATTAGTTTTAGCACTAAGTCAGATTCAAAACTTCAAGGAAAGAAAGTTTTGGTTTTGTCTCATTTTCATCTCTGATGTTAAGGTTTGTGTTTGTGTGTGTGTTTGTCTGCATTTTGATGGTTTGTGTGTCATGTCCTTGGACAGCCACTTTGTGAAGCTAAATACACGGAGAAACCCGGTGACACTGTTATGAGTGCAATACAATGCTGATGTGGTCAACTTTAATATGGATTAAGTGATTCAGAATCAGAATAATACTGCTCTGCTTCAGGGTGAGATTAAAACAAAACCTGGACTAATTAAATCAAGACCAGGTCTAGTGTACTTCAAACTTGAGTTACTGAGACCAGATCAGGCAGCGTTTGCATGAAGGTGGAATAAAGAAATCCAGGATATCTGAGAAAGTGGAACCTTAACCTATTCTACTAAATTCATCCTGACTTAGTTCATTGTACGAACATCCAACCAGGATGAGAGTCATCTCCTCTGTTGGCTGCACACTGATTTGAAACACAGCCTCCAACCATTAGGAAGAACCATGAGCTCCCTCTGAGCCCTAATATGACCAGTAAATATGGTATTATTAATGACTCTGTAGTCATGCATAAAACCACGTTTTCATATCTAGATAGGTTTATGTCCAATTTCCTAATCTAATCTCTCTCTCTGTCCTATTCCCTTACTTTAGCTCCATACCTTGATGACATCACCACTCTGGCCCCCACCTACACCGACCGTCATGACTGACAAAAAGTTCTCCGGTGTGCCGTCTCCCTTCACGTCTTCACCTCTACATCGGAATGGACCATTTGGAGAAACAGCACCCAAAACCTCTCACCAAAATGGCAGTCCAGACCAAGGGCTGGAACACCAAAGTTCTAGAAACATTAGTCCCGTTCTCCAGGTTCTCTCTGCCCCCAACGGCAGGACCTCAGACCCCACCTCACCCATTCGGAACCTTGGAGGTCTTGTGAGTTCTGTACAAGGTTCTGGTCCTGAAGGCAGGTCCAGTTTACCCAGACCTCGAGGTCGGAGCCTTGGCTCAGCTCTCAGTGTGAGGACCAGAACTACAGCTACAAGAAGCAAGGTAACTCCGTTTTGATTTCTACAAGGTTTGACACACTTTGAAGCTCACTTCAGCAGTCGTAGATGACTTCACTCCTCTGACTCAAAGAAGCAGAGTTCCTCTTCTACATATTCTCCACTGTCAAATAACTCTGACTGGTTCCTGTTGTAGCATAGGAGCAGTCAGCAGCAGGATGAGCCAGAAGCATTGTTGGACCTGATCCTTGAATCACAGGGTCAGAGACTGAATGACCAGAGAGCCAGCGTCAGTCTGCTGCCTGATCCAGGAGCAGCTGGTCTGTGTGAGACCTGCAACCATGACAAGCCTCATGCATCCACTTTAGACTTCTACAACATGCTCATTCACTACCAGGTAGCAACATGTCATATAAAAATGTTTTTCATACTTCATTAAAGCTGCAGTAACCCAACTCTTTTAACCCAGATCACCAAACTAACCAAGGCTCTGAATATGACTTTGTTTTGATATGCACCAAAACTTTTGAATTTCCCAATATCCTCTATCAGCAATTATAATGTAATATTGTTTTATTGACCTCCGCCAAGGAGGTATATGTTTTCTTCAGAGTTTGTCTGTCTGTCTGTCTGTCTGTCTGTCTGTCTGTCTGTCTGTCTGTCTATTAGCAACATAACTCAAAAAGTCACGGAAGGATTTGGATGAGATTTTCAGGAAATGTCCGCAACACTGTAAAAAAGAAAACTCAAAATTTCAAGGCAACTTGCTGCAATCAATTTTTGAGTTTACAGACCAACAAAAGATCTTGTTATTATTTTGTTTTATGTTGTATTAGTTGATGGAACTTTTTGAAAAACTCAATATCTTTTGATTGCATCAAGTTGCCTTTGAAATTTTACAGTGAATGGGACCAGGAACAAGTGATTTAA
This sequence comes from Microchirus variegatus, assembly GCF_963457635.1. Taxonomy (NCBI): domain Eukaryota; kingdom Metazoa; phylum Chordata; class Actinopteri; order Pleuronectiformes; family Soleidae; genus Microchirus; species Microchirus variegatus. Next base: position 16,407,627 of record NC_139819.1, read on the forward strand.
TTGTGGGCATGATCCGTAGAGGGGGGCGGGGTTGAGCTGCCTTGGCGGAGGTCTATGCTCTCCGAGTGCTTTTCTACTTGTTATGGCGTTTTAAAGGGTCGTCACATTGATAAACATATCATTTAGTGATAAAATGAAATAAATTACATAACGTATGCATTCATACCATCCAGTTGAGCTAGGTCAGTCAAAGAGACCAAACCTCAGCAGCTGCCCACGCTCCAGTAGGTTTTCTGATAAAGTAGAGTAAATGCCAAACTAACATATACTGTGACAAGAAAAAGTTGAGAAAACTCAATATTTCAAGGCAATTTTTGAGTTTACAGACCAACAAAAGCTCTTGAGTTTTTAAAAAGTTCCATCAACTAATATTATTTTGTTAGACAAACTTGTAAGTTAGAGTTGTGCCAACTAATATTGTTCAGATAATTTAAAAATTAAATGAAAAAAAATAATTTTGAATTTTGAGGTGGCACAAATCTAAGTTACACGTTTGTCTAACAAAACGATATTAGTTGATGAAACGTTTTAACAACTCAGGATCATGTGAAATTGATCGCAGTAAGTTGCCTTGAAATTTTGAGTTTTCTCAACTTTACAAAGAAATAGTGCAACATAACATTTTACGTTTAATATATAATATATTAAATTTTTTAAGTAACTTACCCAGCGCTGGTACACAGTTACATATTGCTGAATGACTGAGTTTCTGAGCAGCAGAATTCACTTCACAATTCAAAAATCACTTTCTTGGTACTTGTGAATGTGACTGGGGACATGAGAGCTTAATCCCTCTTCTTTCTCCATACACAGTCTGACCGAATGGAAGAGCAGCGCTGCTCCCTCCCAGACCTGGATGATGCGGTTGGATCGGTTCTTGAGGGTCAGGAGGATTTCTTCAGTCTGATCCAGAGGGTCCAGTCTCGGAGAATGGATGAACAAAGAGCCTCCCTGCTGATGTCACACACTGAGGATGATGATGATGATGATGATGACACTCACTCTGGCATCTCCCCTGTCCATCACTGACATCAATAACAAAGATCGGAGTCTCAATGGACAGGATTTTACGGAGTGCTGTGTCTTTGTGTCCAACAGATGAACAGAGTCTGGGTATTTTTGAGTCCACCTGCAGGATTCAGAATAAAACCTTTATCCAGACTGAAACAAGGACCCAGAATCCAGACTATGCTGATGTGGACACAGAACCTGAGCAAGATCCAAGAGTGGTCAAATGAGCTATTACTGTGCATTACGCTTTCTCTGTGGGCCCTAGGATGTGGTTCTGGTCTTAGGCTGAGCCGTGTAAGTGATGTGAAACACAGGTGTGGGTCATAATCTCCTCTTAATCTAGAAACTGCTCTGTCCGACCAAACAGTCATCGTAACAGAAAAACCTAGAAGCAAGACCTTATAGGACTGTACAGACTCAGGTCCTGGGAAGGTTCTGTGTGATTTTACTTTCTCTTGGGAAAATTAGCTTATGTCGTGTACTGGACATTATCTTGGTTTTAACTTAACCGTAACTACAGCATTAGTAAGACTTGAATCTGTCAAATACTTTAATCTTGATCTGATTTAAATATGAATCTAACAAACACTGCCAAGATCAGTTTTATTTTTTAGTTTGTATACTTTAGTTAATAGTGTTAAGTTAAACAAATAAAATGATAACATAAATTTAAAAAGTCAATTTATATTCAGAACAAAGTAATTGGTCAAGATCAGTGTTCAATTAAAGATACATTAAAACTAACAACAACCAGTCAAAGAAATAAAATGGAATATTTCACTGTCAGATGTAGAAATATTTTATTTCAATCATCACTGAGGAAGCATTTGTAACTATATTCCAATAATCTGTTTACAGTAGGTATAAGTCCTGTTTTCAAAGCTGCTACTTTAGAAAAAATGTGTTGAGGATTGACTATGAAAATGGGGCGCCGATTGTAAAGTTGCGCATGCTACAGCAACGTTTTGCCACATTTAGCAAAAAAGGAAAACATTTTTTTTGTTAGTTTTGACCAGATTTACAGCAATATTTGTAAACCTTGTGATATTTACTTCTCTTGTAAAAATAAATAATTTCGATGTTTAATCTGAATAAAAAAATCTAAATCTAAATGTTAATAAATATGAAATATAAATGTTAACTCTAAATGCTAAATCTCAATGTCAAATCTAAATATATTAAATACTAAAGCTTTTGTTTGAAACTAAATATTTAGCTAATATGCAATCTCACACTGCCGGTAACCGGATGTACCAAAATAAAAGCTCGAGGAGGTCAGGCTGTGTTTATACAATCAAATAACAAATTAAAACCACCCTACTGGAGGAAATGCATTTTATCATACGCTATCGTGATAATAAGTAAATATCACAAAGTTCACATATATTGCTAGTCAAAATGTTAAATGTGGCAAAAAGTTACATTTTACTTTACAACTTTAAAGTTTAAAGGGGCCCCATATATGAAGAGTCAAGTTTTTGTTATGAACAGCAGGTAAACACAGGTGTTGTTGCTCAAACTGTCAATGAGCCTCTCTACCAGAACAAATACCTCATGATGTCACAGTCACGCCTGTGTTTACCTGTGTCTTGTCAAGGTGGAGGCTGAAAAAATATGTTTTATTATAGTTTAGAGTTTCACAGTAACGCAAAAATAAAGAAGCAAATACTTTTTTATACTTCATTTTTTTCTTTAAATACTACTCGGCTCTACTCTACTCGGTTTGGTATTAGGTAATGCTGCTTTTTTTTTTACCTCAGTAAACTGTACAGTACATTTCATTTCTCGGCTGTGTCTGTGTAAAAAAAAATCAGAGTGAGACCTCTGAGCTTCTTCAGACGATCTCTGAGGCCCTCAGCGCATGCGCTGTTTCAAACCAGAAATAAACAAGCACCCGCCATTTTGACCCGCGTGAGCGAACGCCAAGCGTGCAGCAGGAAAGTAAGAAGACGGTAAGTCAACATTGAGAGTTTAACTGTTAATCCGGTTTACAGTGTCAGGTGAAGTCCTTGACCCGCTCAGATTTACATTAAACATCCCGGTTAAACACGTACCAACAATAAATTCGTTTTTTGTAGAGGTGCTGAATCCCGGGACCCCAGCTCAGTAACACATGGGAGGAGTGTGTACGTGTGTAGTGTTCATATGTGTTCTCTTTGAGTACTTTATCATCATTTACTTTTTTACTACACGCATCTGTGAACACTTCAAATACCCTGTATTAGAACGGTAGAACACGTGACTAGGAAGTTCTCAGTTTAACCTCAAAATGCCGATCATGAATTTCATGATACCGATATGTATGGCGTGCTTGGGCCGATAACAATACGGCTATACACGTACACTATGTATGTTTATCCCTTCACCCAACTGCGGAAGTTATTTCATTTATATATGCACCATAAATCAAATAGTGCGAAGGGGGAAGCTAACTTTGAATGCTCATCATTGTGTCAGCGTTTTCAGTATTTGCATTTTCACAATTCTGCTAATGATCTTGACAGAGCAACTGCTGTTATAATCATTAGTCATATCTTCAGATCCTGGTGTGTTTCATTACCCAATAATACATTTTAAAGCCAATATTGTGCCAATAATATTGTGCATTCAGAATAGTAGTGATGCTCAGATGAAGCAGTATTGAACCACTGCGAATTTTATAACATGGGTTAATTAATGAATTAATTCAATAATTCATTAATACATTAATTCATTAATGAATGAATTCATTAATTCAAAGGTTCATTTTAGTGACATCTAGTGGTGAAATAGTAGACAACAAACACTGTCAATATAGTTCAGCCGATTCAGTAGATATTGACAGGTATCTGGGATTGAGAGTGGGTGTAGTAGGTGAAGGGAAGGTGGGCTGTGCTTGTGTAACTCAGATAGTAATGACATTTGGGGATGGGAATTTAGAATTATTTTGGACTCAGGCGATTTCTTTTTTTGCTGACAACTTCTCTAGCTTTTGAAAAAACACGTTAAAAAGGAACAGATGAGGCTGTTATGCATAAATATTGTTTAGCCAACAAGAACTCTCCAAACTATATAAACGCTATCCAATCTCTAGTATCCAAACTCTCAACTTCAAAAACCCACATTTTGAATGGAGCGTGAGGGTTCTATAAAGCTGTAAAACCTCGCGGCAAAATCTGAACCACTTCCCGACGCAATTGCGTGGTGCAGTGAGGCTTCGGACGTCAACGTTTTTGGCTCCTCCCCTAAAAGCAGAAACGCCCCTTTCATTACTCGACACACGATTTGAAGCCTCGGCACATCTCGTGACATCACTACAGAATGGACATCAACTTGTGACTGATGAGCTTCATACATGGCATTTTGCCATTTATTTTCTTTCCTCTTCTATAAAGTGTTCATGTGACAACATCACATCCATAAATTATATTATATGTCATATCTGGATGAACAATTGAGAAACATTTTACACCAAACCCACAGACAGACATGTTGGACCGGCTCTTTATTTACCGACATTGAACGTGTTTCGCGGGTTTATTTTCAGTGAAATTCTCCCAAACTTAGGGTCAGAGTTTTTTTTCGAGCCTTTGTCCGTTTCCGCCATAATGTGTGCGTTCTTCTTCTCTGCTCCCTTGCGGGACGTAAACAGCGAGCAATACTGCTCCCAGCACTTCCCGTAGCTAGTTCTGGATAGCTCGAGTGTGTGTTTGGTCGTGTTTGTTTGCACTGCAGTTACAGAGGAGCATGAAGCGGCCGGTGTGTGATTTACAAACAACAACAATAAAACGACTCAAATTAAATCGTAATGGATTACGTTGTAGCCCTACAAATCTCTGTTTGTAACATGGTTTGCTCCAGATTTATGAAATTTTTCTCTGTTTCCAAAATTCAAATTGTCTTCAACCATCACTTTGGAGCAAAACTCCTTCTTTTAATAATCTGACACTTATCGTGATAATTAATTGATATCGCCTAATGTGATATAATTATTATACATACAGATCGTGTTTGAGCATATCGCTCAGCCACAGCAGAACAGTGTCCACTGATGGACTTACTGGTTGAAGTTGCTCCAACTGTACTCAACTGTGATTGGTCAGCAGCTCACACACTGGTGGACTCCCACCAGATTCACTGTGTTTCCTCTGTTTCAGCTTCAACAATGAACTGACCTGCAACATCAGCAATGCCACGCTCCACCAAGATGACTCTTCCAACAGACTCCCTCTCCTCCCTCCCTCCGAAGAAAAAAAGTAGAAGGTCGGGGATTGTGGAGGAATTTCCTGTTCCTGTTGATGTTGACACACCTGAGAGGCTGAAGAAGAAGAAGAAGAAGAAGAAAAGGAGACATGAAGAGGAGCAGGAAGTTGTTCTTCCTCTTCCTCAAACAGAGAGAGAGACAAAGAAATTGCACAAGAAAAAGAAAAAGAAGGTGAAGGAGGAACAAGGAGAAGAGGCAGATGAGGAGGGAGTACAGGAGGAGGTGGCCGGGGAGGTGCAAGGCACCGTATTAACCAGGGAAACAAAAACGCAAACAAAGAAATACAAGATTGAAGCAAGTGATGCCGGTGATGTCTCATTGGTTTCTGTGGACCAGGGCACCACAATGGAGGTGGAAAAGGAAACGAAGCCAAAGACACGTAGGACTGTGGCAAAATTGGGGTCTCCTAAAAAAGATATTGTGGATAAGAGGAGAGAAAAAACTGCAAGGAAGAGGAAAAGAAGAGAAGATGTAGAAGATCAGTGAGTGTTTTCGTCCTCTCCTTTGAACACAGATATTCTGTACGTCTGTCTATTAGTGTGCGTGTGTGTTTTAGTGTGTTTATGCCCCACAAACTACCTCACAACAGTGTGTGTAAAAAAATAGTGACATATTAGGAGGATTTTACAGCCAGTTGCTTTAGATTTATTACATAAAAGTGAACATAATTAAACATATTTAAATTAAATTAGCATAAGTAAATAAATCTCGAGGTCCTTGAATGATGTAATAATGTAATTGAGAATTGCCCCGTTCCTAAACCCAAGTCATACTTTTATTGAAGTTGAAATTGAGCACTTTTAAATACAAGTCTTACTTTTACTGGCTGTACTGCTAAGGTTGTCCTACTGTGTTAAAGTGTGTTGTTATTGTTTGTTGTCAGGGTGGCTTGTGGCTTGATGAAGGAGCTGGAAGAGTTTATACCAAATTTAAAGCAAAGGTCGGCAAATGAGATCTATAAACTGCTGCAATATGACCTGCAACGCTTCAAGAACTTCAAACAGCAAGGTTGGAATACTGTTAACAGTTCAGACATCAATGTATGAAATGTGCAAATAAGTCATGTCTCGGATACATTTACAAAATCACAGGTTGGAATAAAAATGTCACCTGTTCCACCAGGCATCTCACCACGTCACGGGCGGTACACTCAGGAGGAGATTGAGCAACTCAGACAGAACGTGTCGGACTTCCTAGCTCTGACGGGCATCAGCTCAGCCGCTCAGCTTATATTTCCTCAGAGGTATAAAGACCAGGAGAAGTACATCAGGAAGCTAAAAGCGCAGCATCACTTCTTTGAAAAAATCGGTATGCAACATCTTCCAGGACAGTTCCTTCTGCTGCAGCCTCCATCAGACTGTCAGCAACTCTCACTAAAAATGACTTTATTTTTAAATGCATTTCTCTCCACACCTGACTGTCCGTCTCTGTCTCTCAGCTGAGGGGATCCCTCGCACATGTCATCAAGTTTACATCCGAGCTCTGAAGCTCTTTGATGAAAGGAACTACCATGGAAGGTCAGAGGGCAAATCATCATGGGTCTTGTGCAAGAAATTTGTCATGTTCTTATGTCTTAAAATACTCACTTTTTAATATGGGTGGCTTGTACATACTTATGTATACATACATGGTAAATGTCCTATGTGTGTATTTGGACCAGGATAGCAAATTAACATAATTAATTAATAAGTAATTGCATATTTACATGTATTGAGTCCTGTCCACTAAGTGGTGCAGTGCAGTTCATCTTAGGCCTGGGCGATATATCGATTTTATCGATGAATTCGTTTTTTTTGTTCCGACGATTTTAAAAATAAAATTATCGATTATTTTCTCCACTTACTACGGCGCACTTTTTTAATGTTCGCACTGGGGAAATGTTCCTGGGGACCGCTCATTCGTGGCACCACCTGTGCATCTCCTCACAAACACTCACGGGGCCAGGGTTTCCCCCAGTGCATATTGCATATTATTGTTCATAAACTCCCCGCGACATTAATTTCACACCAGAGAACATTCTCTCTCTTTGAGCAGTTAACTAAAGAGATCGGCTCATCTGATGCATCTGTTATTCCCTTAATTGCAGCGTTGTAGGGGTACTACCACTTTTTTATTTATGTTAATTATTTTACTTTTAAATGTGACCAGCATAAAATGGATTTCATAGGCCCCTAGATCAGTCGGAGTCTGTGCTACGGTCATGGAGGATGTATTTAAAATATGTTAATTAAGTGACACTGAACAGTGTATGTGTGACTAAAACGTCATGAATTTACACATAGTACATCATATGAATAATAATTTTGTCTTTAGTAGTTTAAAAAAAAAAAAAAAATCAATTTAAATCAAAAATAGATTTTCTATTAAATAAATCAGGTATTTTATTTTTAGGCCATATCCCCCAGCCCTAGTCCATCTTGCCACAGTGTGGTTCTCTCAAAGATTTGCTTGAGAGGAGGCTGCATGGAAAAACCCTGCAGTCAAGCCTCTGACAACAAATCAGTGGACTGCTGTGTGGCTAGCTTCACCCTGTAGACCACTGTGCTTGGTACCCCAATGGAAAGGGTGAATAAAACTTGGTTAGATGGTACAGATTAGTTATTCTGATACCCTTCTCAGCATTTTACAATGGAAACGCACATAATTACTGTACTGTACTGAACTTTACCACTTGGTAGTTATACAAGTAGAACACTCTTTATCTCTACATTGTACCTTTTGGAAACCCTGTGTGATGTGGGTGTCTTCTTTCAGGTTTTCGGAGGAGGAGGTGCATTCTCTGATCAAGTTACAGAAACGACATGGTAACAATTGGAAGGAAATCTCTAAAAAGATGGACCGCAGTATTTTTTCCTTAGAGAAACGCTTTAGCACCTCAAGTAAGTGTTAGGATAGATCACATGGTTAGTAGATTTAAGAAAAAATAGACATGAGTTCTCAACTATATGTGTGTATGTATATTTATTTATTTTTGGTGTGTAGGTACAGGTCATGGGGCGTGGAGTTCAGATGAAGAATCCAAGTTGAATTTGGCTGTGAAGGCTCATCTGGAGGATTTGGTCCAGCAGGGTCCTGCAGGGGCTGGTCTGACCAGAGAACAGCTATGTAACAATCTGCCCTGGACGAAGATCAGTGAGCCGGTTGGAACCAGATCCTGGGCCCAGTGTCGCCTCAAGTGGTCAGTACACCTTCTGGCTCTGATACTGTTCATCAAGTGTGAATTTCAGTGGAACACAAGGGACCTCCAGATTTGTATGTGGATGCAGATGACGGTCAGATTATACGTTTGATGAAAAGAATGACATTGAATAAAAAAGAAAACCCAGGTGTACTCTTTGGGCCAATTCCTATCTTAACCCTCAAGCTCAACCCTTAGTCTTAACTGGCCCTCAAAACCAAGTGTTGAGGGTTATTTTGTCACTTAGAAATGGGACACCCCTTAAATGCAGATACGTCTTCAGACTGGGGGGGGGGGCAGAAAAACGTGAAAGCTGCGTCCAGTCTGTCAACTCCAAAAAAGAAGAAGAACACATTTACGTCAGGAGTATTTATTACGATCCGTTTGTCAGTCAAGTTATTATGTTGTCAGTTAGTTATAAGATGATACTCATACAAATCCCACAACCACGGACATATTCAGCTGACAGTTACCACACACCACGGCTTATTGAAAAGTAACCGATGCTGGTCCGCACCGGCCAGCTATTGACAAAAGATCGTAAAATTAAAATAAATGTTATGCAACAATGACGTCGGTAATCCATAATATGGGCCTAAACTAAGATAATACAATGGTTTTCATCATTTTATATCTATTAACAAAGAAAATACTTAATTTGTAGCGCACTCGCTTCGCCATCTATCTTATGTGAAAACACGCAATGCATTCTGGGTAGCCCTTGCTCCCAAGGGTGGTCTTGTAAAATCTCAATATTGAGGCCCTTAAACTTGGCCCTAGACTTAATTTTTCTGAGAATCGGGACAGCACTTGCACTAGAGGGAGCGCGCATTTTTGAGATTGAGGGTTAAGATTGAGGATTAAGCAAGGAATTGGAATTCACCCTTTGTCTGTGTTTCAGGTTTTCAATCTTGAAGTCAAAGCTGACTTCAGGTCACAGCGTCTTCAAAAGAAGTCCTGAGGGAATTCGGAATAAAATCAACCTCATCAAAACGTAAGATCACAGAGCACCAGTTTAACAGGCTCCATCTCAACCTTATTACACCGAGAGGAGGGCGAAAGAGACTTGACGTTACAATAGTTAAGAAAAATTCCAATAATCAGAACTAGTAATAATATTTAAAAAACACAAAACAGTTATAAGAGTATAGTTTTATTAATGATTGCAAGCAGCCTTTGTTTTATAGTTGTATAAAATTGTTTCCAATGAGCTGATGACAACTTTAGTAATGGTGCATTTTATTTGGTTTATCACTTAAAAAACTGCACTTTTAGTTGAACCAGTGTACAAATGATTTGGTCCACACTAAGACATTTGTGCATTTCAGATTGTACAACATGCATGTGGATGATGCAGCAGAAATCAACTGGGATGAGGTTGCCAAGCATGTTGGGTAAGGTCAATTGTTCATTCACATTCAGTCTGCTCTCAATCCCTGAGCTGTTCAAAGGCCCAGAGACCCAATACAATGACTTAGTACTGTCATGTAGCAGTAATTGTACCACCGTGTTCTAGTTGTAGTATTATATGAAATGTATCCATAAATGACTCTCATACTACATTGTGGGAGGAGGTTGGATAACCTGCAGAAAACCATCACAGGCATGTTACTTACAGTAGAACAGTGTTTGTGATTCACTTTAAAGACTATTGGGCCTTTCAAAATGATGCTCGACACAAAAAAACGGTTATTTTTGAACCGGAAGGTTTTAAAGAGTATTTTGTGATGGGGCATTACCTATGTAGTATCTATGTAATACTGTGCTGTGGTACTGACTGTAGTATTGTGCATATGTCCATTACAGGAGCGCGACTCCCGTGTGTTTACAAAAGGGTTACCACCGGCTGAAAGTTTCCAGAGTACACAACTGGACCATTTTACCATATGGAGGTCAGTTCTGCAATACTTTATCCTACCGTTACCTGTACTGTAGTACCTGGTACTTTCAAAACAGGGTATTTCTCCTCCATATATGATCAGCTGTTCTGGCTGCACAATATTAGGGAATCATGCACTATCTAATTTCCTGTCCATGTCTTTCTGTCCTGCTGCTGTTCCATCCCTGACCTCCTCTTTGCCTCTTCCTCAGACATCATTGATGTCCTGCATCGCACAGAGATTCCTCTCCTGAAGAAGAAACTGAAGGAACTGAAGAAAAAAAATGGGGAAAAGCAACAGGGGACGCTGCTGGAGCAGGAAGATCAGGAGGAGAGAAAGTATCTGGTGTCTGACATCTTCACCTCTCAGGATGAGGATTATGTGGAGGTGGACAACAGCAGGGGTAACCGTTAGCCAATCAAGACGCAGAAGGAATTCAAGGCAGCAGCTCCTTAAAGACTCAAACTCCCTTCATGAAACTTGATTCAGACTAATGAACCTGAATGTTTTATGTGTTATTTTTTTTTTTATATATATATAATGAGAGGACTTTTTCCAAGCATCCTTCATTGTGTTAATATTATTCATCACTTTTTATTATGTGTTTCTGGTGTAAACCAAGGCCTTAGATACACTTGCTATCAAGCACACATAAGCACCAGGGGCCTCATGTACAAAGGTTGCGTACGCACAAAAACGTGGCGTACGTCCTTTTCCACGCTCACGTTCAAATGAAATATGTATGAAACGTGAAATGACCGTGGAAATGTGCGGTGCCCACGCCAACTTCATGGCTGGCGTACGCCGTTTCTACAGCTATTGTTCCTTTGGTGACACTTAGTGGTGATGCTGGGAAACTGTTAATCATTTGAAATCAGAGTGATGCGCACATCAGAGACACTTATGAACAATTAACACCTTGCAAATGGAGCAATCCGACGTGAGCGAGTATTTAGGGAAAGCGAGGACTTACTTGCAAACGATGATAATTGGCTCATAAGCCGATTTCGGTCAGGAGTGTGTCAGTCAACCCTGAGCCGAGCCATGCCAGCTCTGTGGGACGGAATCATCCGAATGTCATCCAGGTTCATCAATCTCCCATACAATGCTGTCAAACAGGCCAACATTAAAGCACAATTTTCAATTTTTCCTGCACACGTGGGCGGCGCACTTCTGCATTCATTAATAGTGATAAAAAATTAAAAAAAATTAAACGAGTCAAAGTGTTTAATATCCTGCCATCTTTACGCACGAGTGATGTGTATCGTGAGCAGCTGATTGTATGACCTGTTGCGGTCACTTCGCTCCAGCGGTGAGCAGAACTCTCTGCTTCACCTCCACCTTGAGATCTGACCATTTCTTTATAATACGTGTGTGTGTGTGCGCGCTGCTCGGATCCCACAGCATTTACAGACTCACACGCTCCCACTCACGTTTTTTGTCATATTTATACCAAACAAAATCTTCCTGCGCGTTTTCATTCATTCACTAGAATCTCTTGCTCAGACTGTGTAAAATTCCTTTACTTTCCTTTGTTCAGTGCGTTATTTGATCAAAGAGGTGAATCTCAGGGCCTATTTAAATTGATTTGCATATGTAAATGGGGCGTGGACAGGGAGGAGTTTGGCACCTCTGCATGTGCGCTCAATTCCACGTTGATTTAGGATGCTTGGATCCATGCGTACGCACACTTTGATATATCTGAATTTATTTGTGCGTACGACAGTTTCTGGGTTTTGGCATACGCCAAGATTTAGTAGGAAATCCACGCAAGTCTTTGTACATGAGGCCCCTGATGTTTTTAATTTACAACATTGCTCCATAAGAATAATCCAGTAACGTGCATATAGTGCACAGTGTGCACTATGATGCGTTTCAAATGGACAGTCTTGAATGTGCAGCTGACTTGTTCCCATGAACATAAGCTGGGGGTACAGTTAATAACTGATGTATTATGGGTATTGTAGTTCATTTATTGGTGATGGCCTGCAGGCCACTGGTTCTCTTCATGATGTTTGGGACAAACAGAAGTCCTGATGCTCTTTCAATGGTTTCTATGGGAACAAGAAAGCGCTCCAGAGGAACCTTCTCATCTATCGGTTCATTCGGTAAAACGTAAGACCGAAGCTCCACCCCTCTGCCGTCCATCTGCTCGAGGATCAGCACCTGAAGAGACACAGGACAGGTGACGTCGTGTGCTGAAAGACGAGTGACACATCATTTTGGTCATCAGCGAGGAACACTCACTTTGAAGAAGTGTGTCGGCACAGAAACGTGGTTTCGTCCAATGACTTGATAACGAACGTAGAGTTTTCCATCAGCCTCTTGCCTGAAAAACACACAGAGGATAATAATAAACTTGATTTGGATACTTTTAGTGCATTTCTATCTGTTGAGGTTGTCCTGCAGCTCCCACACCCCTGAGCACTTAAGACACTACTACAGAAGATTAAACAGAGACTACCTGGGCAGGTAAAGTGGTCCTGAGCACACGTAGACATTAAGGTAACGTTTGGTCAAAGAGCGGCACAATTTCTCCAGATTATTCCACGTGACCTGGTTCAAGTGAGGGCTCTTGACACAAAACACAAAGAACAGCAATAAAGGTGGGTACACCTGCAATGTGTATGTGGGTGTAGTGTGCACCAATGTGTTTGCTTACCTGTGGAGCAACGTTGCTCAGGTAGAAAGTGTCCTCCATGGCTTTCTGACTCCACTTGTGATTGGCCGCAGCAGCCAGGTGACCTCTGTCAAAGCCACTCCCCTTGTAGTCCTGATTGGTTGACCTGTGGAGCACATGCACACTGGGAAATACACGGTTTAGTTAGGGCAATGACCAAAATAGTGTTGTAACTATAGTTACTAATCTTCCTTTGTACCTGTCTCACCTGTCATCCTCTTTGAACTCGCAGCATTTTCTGTCTGATGGTCCGCTCAGGGAGGCAGGGTTTAGCTTCTCTATTACCCAAGATGCAGTGCGTGTGCGGGGATCATAGGAGATGACGTAGGACTCTCTCGTCTTGATGTTGGCCAATGAGGGAAAGCCATATTTCATCACCGCTCCAGACCCACCTGGACTGACCTGGGTTACCAGATAGAGCACAGGTCAGTGAGGTCACAAACAATATTATTTATTTAACTTGTTATTACCACTGGTTTTGAATTATTTGCGTGGACACTCAGACATCGCTGGATTCCCTATTAAATTCCACATTCTTTTTGGGATTTTAACATTTTTTTTCTTTATTTTCATTCTCCCAACTATGCTTGCTGTTTGTTTACAACAGTCCCAGATACAACGCGGTGCCTGAGCCCCAAGCATCACTAGCATAACCATAGCTAAATGCTCATAAACTAAACCTAATTACAAACCCTAAATCCATAATCCCTAAAAAGCCCGTTAAAGTTGTGTGGACCAACCAAAATGTCCTCACAAGGTCAAATATATTTGTTTGACAATTGGTCCATACAGAATATTTAAAGGTGAAGTAAGTAGTTTATAGTGCCATCTAGAGGAGAGGCTGAAATTTACAACAAAGAACTGCTCCTCTGCTCACCCCCTCCCTTCCCTGAGCGCTACGGTATCCTCAGCCGGCAAATGTCGTCCTCGTCGCCTTTCTCCGTGTCAGCAGATGAGGTTCGTGAGGCGAGGGAGAGGGCGAGCTACCGCGGCCGTAGCAGACCCATGGATGTATAATATGAACTGGATAGAGCTCTGCCCCCTCTGCCTTGAAGACAATTTTTGCATGGTGGCCACTGTGGGTACTGCAACAAAAAATCCCATGGAGCCCAAAAAGCAATTTTCCCATTGACCGCAATGGTAAAAGAGACGCGTGTTGAGTGTCCACAGGACACCTCGAGACATGGAGACGGGCTTTTATAAATCTTTATATTATGTTTTTTTAGTTCCTGGAGTTTCATATTTGAAAAAACATTCCTAAAGGTGATGAAAAGCCCAGACAAATCTTATTTCTCAGAGTGACGTCACAGCTGTGTACGAGCACAGCCAAGCGCGATCATGTGGCGTCTCGGGAACGGCGCTGCTGTCAGTGAACCGTACGACGTGAAAACTTAATGAGAAATGTGAATAAATGAAGACAATGAGGGGGTTTCGTTTACATTTTTATAATATTATGACAAAGCATGTTTTAGTTGTTTATTTGGCGCTCATTAACATTTATTTTCAAACGTATTATCGATGTATTAACGAGCTGCTTTGTGGGTTAATTGAGGAGAGGAGACTGACATGCTGCACTTTATCACTGTGTTCAGTCCCGGACATCATGACACTGATGACGGTGTGGACTGTGGAGCTGTGACTGTGTGATGCACTGAGACCTGCGGTCACTTCGCCACTGATTCCCAGGGAGGATGTTTGTCTTATCGTCACCATTGGTTCATGAAGTTACTGTTAAATGTGATGAACACGCGAATAATAGTTTAATATAAACGTACATTTATTTACAAATCCATGGTTAAAAGCCGAAGTTAACGTGACGGCGGTATTCATGAAATCCGCTAGCTCACGTCATTAGCGTACTCCCATCATGCCTTTCGCTGTTCATGTACGCGCCAAGCAAGTCGATAAAGCGGACGGCTCGTTCACATAGCCGAGAGGAATTATGGTAGTGACACTACTGCGCATGCTCTATGGACCCCATAACCCGGAAATAAACGCGGAAGTCAAAAACATTTTTGGCATATGCGCTGGGTGAGCAGCTTCATAGGAATGAACGGAAGCGAAGGGGCGGAGCTCTATCCAGTTCATATTATACATCCATGAGCAGACCAAGCGGAGAGAGAGGAGGCGGGACTTCCGCTACAAGTAAAGCGACGCTTGATTTGTTCTCTAGCGTTTGTCTATACAGGCTCCCGTAGAAACATGGCGTCGTGGCAATGCAGTAGCGGCCCGCGACCATGTTATTTTACATGACTTTTTGAAACACTACGAAAATGAAACAAAGAATATTATACAGCGACTAGACAATGCAGGAGCACATAATATGTATACAAAAGTGGATTTTGGGTCATATAAACGCATAAATACTACACAGTGTCCCTTTAAGACACACCCACACACCGTCAGCTCGGAGGCTTGAACGCTCGGTACCGGGACCACCGGGATTCTGCTAAGAAGACCGAATTGGACCGGCTCCTCCTCACCGCCTCTAGGGCTCAGGAGGCGGCTGACCGCGGCTCCGAGTCCCGCTCCAATAGCCAAGGTCGCACCGGTCCTATACCACCGCCTCATCATGCTTTCCCCGGTTCAGCTCCCCGGGGACACGGGACGCGTGCTGATGACGTCATAATATGTCAGTCGACAACACATGGGAGGGTTGCCAGTTTGAATATCCAAACCCCATTTCTCACTGTCACTCTAAATTGACCAAAACAATTAAATATGAATAAAAAATAAATACAATATACATGGTTGTTTAATATACTCAACTATAAACGTTGTATTATTTTAGCTGTTATTTGTTAGTTATATTGGTGAGATACATATTCTTTTATTAGTGGTATGCTGTTCTGAATATTAAATGAATATGTATGTATATACACGTACAAAAGGTTGGGGTCACTTTTTGAAGGAGAAGCACCTTTTTCTCAATGAATATAACATATTAATCAGAAATGCACTCTATACATTGTTAATGTGATAAATGACTATTCTAGCTGCAAATGTCTGTTTTTTAATGGAATATGTACATAGGTGTATAGAGGCCCATTTCCAGCTTTCTAATGGTACATTGTGTTTGCTAATTGCGTTAGAAGGCTATTGGATGATAAGAAAACCCTTGTGCAATTGTTATTATTTTGAATAAAAATCAAAATTGTGTAAATGTCTTGACTATATTTTCTATTCATCTTGCAACTCTTTTGATGAATACAAGTGTGACTTTAATGGAAAACACCAAAAATGTGTAAAGGTGACCCCAAACTTTTGAACAGTAGTGTATATGTACATGTATAATTGTTATGAAACATGTTTTGAAAAAAACAACACATCTTTGTCCTGTTCTGCTGTAGTATAGTCTAAATTAATTAAAGTCAATGCAGTGTCCTAAGGAAAAGTAGAGAAGACAACTTATATCAATTCATGTCTTTATTTCCAGGTGTTGAGTCATGATTAATTGACCATTGACTTTCACATTTAAAACATACATACGTACATCTGTCTCTATGGTTACTAACATCAGTTTTTTTTTGAAACAGGAACAGCTTTAACTATCAGCACCACAGTCTATCATGTCACATCCTCTTCCAACAGCTTTGGTAAAAAATAAATAAATAAAGAATATTCAGAAAGTAACCATTCCAAGACATTGTGTGGCATAGCTTTAGGTCTGTCGGCTGGGTCAGCACGAGGTGGAGGTGATCACACTTAGGGTTAGCACATAAAGGTGTGAAATAAGAAAGGCAGCGTTGTTGAGGCAACCGCCCTTCTTCAGACAAACGGGCTGCTCGCAGAGTGGACCTGCACACACAATGACATCATCAGACACAACCACCAAGTGCCGTAACCATGGCCCACACAAGCCCGGTGTGCGTTTACCTGTGAAGTCATTCAGGCAGGCACAACGCTGGGAGTCAATGCAGGTTCCACCATTCTGACAAATCAGACGCTCCTCATCACAAATGTTCGCTGAGGGAGGAGAATGGAAATGTTAAACCATTAAAAAAGATTGATTCATTGATTTTTTACGATAATGGTGCCTTTACACTTCAGCCATTTTTACATTTATTAGTAGGAAAGGCACACGTTTTATCCATAAGATAAGATTAGATAGTCTACCTGCAGTGGGGAAATTTACAGTGTTACAGCAGCAAGACAGAGATAAAGATAATAAATAATAAACATGCATTAACAAGAGAAATACAATATAAAAAGATTAACACTAAGCCTATATAAAAAAATTTAAATAGAGTAGAATGTATATTGTATATAATAGACAATTTCCGGAATATATACAGTATGCACTAGATATTTACATTTTAGACAGTATATTTTTCTTGTGTAAAATAGCAGTATATTGCAGTATATTTATTTTATTATTATCATTATTATTATTATTATTATTATTTTACATTTAATTTATTTATGTATTCATTTATAATTATTGTTATTGTTATTATTGTTATTGATAATCGCCCAATGTCAGCTGAGATAGGCACAGCACCCCCCTGCGACCCTCTGGTGGAGGATAAAGCAGTAGATAATGGATGGATGGATAATAATAAAAACAACAGATTTTTAAAACTAGAGATATTCCTACTGATACCTCTCAAACTGGCTGCTGTGCAAATGGCCCATTTGCTTTAACTCTACACACCATCTTGTGACATTATAGTCAAAGGACACCAGTAAACTTACTGTATCGTTTATTTCTAGCATTACAGTGTTACTGAAGCCAGAGTGTGTACCTGTGCAGCTGGCCCCACCCCCTCTCCAGGTATATCCAGTTAAACATGAGTCACAGCGCCTCCCTGTGGCTCCGTCTTTACACTGACAGAGACCAGAGTCAGAGCAGTGAGGAGAAGTACTGCCTTCAGCATCACATCCGCACTCTGACACACAGAGAAATGCTCACGTTGGCCTTACTTTCATTACCGAATGTTATTATTATATTTCAATGATTCATGTAAGGTTTTGTCCCACTGACCCGCGCAGACATTGTCATCATCTAGCGACAGTGAGGCGTTTCTGTAGTAACCAAGGCGACAGTACTGACAGTTCTGTCCTCGCGTGTTGTGTTTACAGCTCACACACGTGACTACGTTGATGAAGTCGATGTAGCTGCAGCGGTTGGAGTGTCCGTTACACTCACAGTCTAAGAGAGAGACAGAGAAATACCTGATGTCAGCCACACTGTACAAATATATAGTTGTAAAGTAATATGATGTCAATAAGGTAACATAAGTGATGCAACATAGCATCAATTAAAACGACTAACTGATAGACTATAGCATGGCCCATTCAAAAAGCATGTCACAGCCCATATACAAAAGACTGTAATGTAACTGACGTAATATACAGTAACTAATATAGTTATATGGTACCCTGCCATGTCGTGCCAACTGGAGTGTCAAACTCATGATTGAATCTTGTTGGCTTGTTTTGAAATCCCTATGTTCTGAAAGCCTTATGTTCCTATGTAAAAAAAAGTATTACATTTACTGCAAATACATGCCCGAAGGCTAATTCCCATATGTCCATTGTCAATTCCAATGTCAATAGTCCAAAAAATGTGTAAAAAGGTGAAAAAACTATAAAGGTGGAGCTCCAGGCTGGGTGCGTGTTGCTTGTTGTATCCGCTCTGGGGCTCCAGGGCAGCGGGCTGGTGGTGCTCGGTGTCCCCGCTGTGGAGTTCCAGGCTTTTCGGAACATAGGGATTTCTGAACATAGGGCTGGCAACAGTGGTTGGAAGTCAGTGTTTAATGCATGAATAAAAAGCGGCTTTAAAATGAAGGGTTCTATAACTTTTTTCCCTACTCTGTAGCTATGGTGGTTATTTTGTTTTCATTATTTTTCGGATTGGATCTGATTAAGGATATGATTAAGGATGAGGAGTGACACAACACGTACCTGTTATCATTGAAAACAAGCAGTGGTGGCATGGTAGTTATTTCAGTGGTATCAATGGCTCTAAATGTGTACAATAGGAAAAATATATATACTTTGGGAGCCTTAGAAATAAATAACGTAACATTGAGTATCACATAAGTAGCACACAACGCTGTCCATGGCTGTGGCTCACAGCAAGGAGAAATATTGACCATATTGATCCTTTCTACTGTGGCCTCTGGTGGCCATATTGGCAAGTGCAAGTGTGGAAGTACAAACAAACAGACAGACAGTTGGTTGAAGTCACAATTGTTATTATAATCATTTTTGTCATTACATCTTCTTTGTGACCCTGACTCTGATAGGGTCAGGGGGAGGAGTCATCAGTACAGGAACAGGGGTCATAAATATATGGGTGGTGTGAGAGTCACAGGGGATGTGGATGTATTCAGTGGCCAAGTACAGATTAAGGGGTCATTTGGTTGGAGTCAGCCTTACCCTGAAAGTTGATGTAGGCAATTTTGGAGAGTTGACTGAACTTTGGTCCTCCTGGAATCAGAATCTTCTGGGTTGCTTCAGACATAAAGCAATGTGTGAACCATGGCACATAGCAACAAACCCTAACTCTAAGGTCAGGGGGTAACGGGGCTAACCTCTGAACTATCAGAGCTCAGAACTACACAAAGCAAGTCAGTGGTACCACTGGGATATTTCTAGGTGTACCTTTTTTCTCATAGCCTTTCTCATATTTCTCCTTCTGTTCTTCCTTTTGTGTTTTCTCTTTAGTTTCCTTCTTTTTTTCCTCTGGTGTTTCCTCTTTGGCCTCAGGAGCTTTTGGTTTGACAAGGAAGAGAATTTAAAGTTGCATGGAAATCCTGCAGCTGCTCTGAATAGAACTTTATATTTACGTTTGTTTGCAAGAGCCTCTAACAGAATGCCTCGTTTTACATTTCAGATCTACATTCATACTTACGTCCTTTATTTTTTAAATAAGTTAAACCTGCTTGACGTGATATAACACATTTACTCTGTTGGAATCAGGGTTTTTGTTGTTACACAGTTAAACTCACTAAGATGTATTTTGACAAGAAATGATCAACAGTGGGACCGACTTATCTAAGGCTAAGCAGTGTAAGTTAAATTTTGAGCCACATCATCTGTGGTACAACAAAGAAAGAACGTATAAAGTCTACACAGCTGTTAAATTCTACCTGCAAAGATATCATATTGAACAGACACGGCACATATTCTAGACTGAAATCTATCCTAAAATTTAATCTGAACAAGCAAAGCTCTTAATTATTTTTTACCTTTATCCTCTTCCTGCCCCCCTTTCTTCTCTCCTTTATTATCTGCCTTTACATTTGAGTCTCCTGCAGGTTCCCCAGCCACGGAATTCTTTCCAGATGTTCCTTCCTTCTGTGCTTGTGAGAGAGACAAACCTACTCCAGGATCATCTACTGCTGGCTCATATTCCAAATCTGTCACAGGTGAATCAATTTCTTTTGATTCCAGTCCACGATTTTGTCTTTCCTCCGTGTCTGGACCTGCTAAGATGTCAACTCCAGGGTCAAATAAATCTGATCCAGGAGGATCAGCAGGTCTACCAGAATCATCTGGAGCAGTACTAGGATCACCAAAAGGCTTTGGTCCAGAAGTTTGTCCAGTATCTGATCCAGAATCTAGTCTTGATTTAACTGAATCACTTTTTTCCAGCAATGGAAATGTGAAGTCCACAGGAGCCAAATCACCATCAGGATCAGACTGATCTATGGTGCTGGAGCTGGTTTCTGCTGTTGAATCACCTCCTTCTTCTTCAGAGGAAGGTGGCAAGGACTCTGAAGTAGTACTAGGAGCTAGAGGTGGTGCATCGATCAAAGAGTATGGTGTCCTAGAAGATGGCACTTCTGGAGAAACATCTGAAGAAAGTACATCTGGAGGAGGTAGTTTGGGAGAGGTTACATCAGGAAAAGGTACAGCAACAGGTGGTGCATCTGGAAGAAGTAC
Organism: Microchirus variegatus; assembly: GCF_963457635.1. Classification (NCBI taxonomy): domain Eukaryota; kingdom Metazoa; phylum Chordata; class Actinopteri; order Pleuronectiformes; family Soleidae; genus Microchirus; species Microchirus variegatus. The sequence continues at coordinate 16,428,512 of NC_139819.1, forward strand.
TGCTGGAGGTGGTACATTTGAAGATGGAACTCCGGGAGAAGGTACATAGGGAGATGGTGTATCTGGAGGAGGTATATTAGGAAGAACCATATCTGGAGAAGAAAAATCATCAAGAGGTCCATCAGTAGGCAGTACCCCTGAAGGAGCTAAACCAGGCAGCAGTGTATCTGGAGAAGGAGGATCAGCAGGAGGTCCATCAGGTGAAGGCACATCAGGAATATATACATCAGAAGGAGGTTCATTAGGAGGTATATATGCCAAAGTGTTAGGAGGGATATCAGGAGATGGTCCATCAGTTCCTTCTGCAGGTGAAGCATTTCCAGTTTGACTTGTAGGAGCTGGTGCAGTGGACTGAGCCCTATCACTGGGTGTTGTTATTTCTGGGACTGTTGTTAGGGATGTTATTCCAGTTGATGAGGTACCTTCAGTCGATAAGGTTGTACCAGTGATCAGGTTGGTAGTACCGGTCCAAAAAGGAATGGAGTCTTTGCTGTCTGATGAGGAAGTGGGGTCAGCAGGTGGAGTCACTGTGTCAGAAATAGACACCTGAGCGTCACTACCACAGCCTGCGACTGCAGGCTCGTTGGCATTGTTACTGAAGGTGCTACAAGTGGTGTTAAAAATGGTGGTGTTTGGTTCAGTGGAAGCTGGAGTGTCTGCTGTCTCTGGAGCTGGACTGCTGAATGCAGCTTTGTCCACTGTGGGTCCGGTTGTGATGCTTAAGTCTGGAAATGCATCAGAGCCTGTAGTTCTAAGATTACTACTAACACTAGTGAAAGTTGTAGTACCGGTGTCGACTGTCATATATTCTTCACCAGCTTTGGGAGACTCATCAGTGTCACTCGTTCTAGTAAAATAAGTTGTCAAACTACTACCAGTGCTTGTTTCTATAGTAGTAATAATACGTTTGTCAGTGGTGGGAGAGTCATTGGCTGTGTCTCTAATAGTAAGAGGACTTTCTGTGCTTCTATAGTCTGCATCAGGAGACCATGTGTCCATGCGAAGAGTAGCAGTACTATCTGTAGTAAAAATAGGGTCAGTAGTGGATGTAGTAGTGCCAACTATTGTAGCGGTCTTAGTAAAATAAATGCTATTACTTGTAGTGATGTCAGGCGATACAGAAATAGATGCAGTAGTCAAATCAATAGTCTCAGTCGTGGTTAAGGTCCTGCCAGTGGTGGTAGTAGTAGTAGTGTAAGTCACTCCATCTGATGAGGCAGACGGTCTATCAGACGCTGCTGTGTTAGTGTCACCAGCCGCTGTCAGAGAAGAAGAGTTATGGCCCTTTAGTGAATTCCAGTTTTCTGTTCTCTACAGAAACTGATTGTACCGAGCACAGCCCCCCGCCCCCTGCCCCCCCAACCACGGCTGACAGTAGACTCCAAAACATGACAATAAATGACACCTGCTCTAAACCTGAACCTTCAAAGATTTTGCATACAAAGATGTAGGCCCCATTACAACCGGTTTTCATGATACTCAAATTAACTAAACTGAATACAATCTTCTGTATGTGTGTGTGGATGAGATCAGAAGCTCATTTACTCTTTTAATTCTTTGTAGAAAAATACATATTATGTTATGTAATAATGAAATCATTTTACTTTTTTAAATTTTATTTTATGAAATAATATTCCTATAAAGTTCACATGGTCTGAAAACAATCTTGGTCAGCCTTAAGGAAGATTCTTCCTCTGCGTATAACCAATTCTGCTTACGATCACTAAACCCTCACACAAAACACCTTCAAATTTACTCATTTAGGTTTACAAAAGTCCTCAAATCCTGTTCCTTCTCCAGAACCAGGTGGTGGTCTCTGGTCAAGCTCACTCATTCTCTATTGCAACCAGTTACCTTGCTTGATTTGGTTGAGATTAGGAGATACGTGACCTACAGTGCTCCTCATAAATGTACCTAAATACAGGATACAGTTTGGAATCTACTGCAGCTGTCATCTGAGCCCATCTAGCCAGTCACTTTTTAGGAGCAGGGATGTTTTTAAGGGACTTTGGTGGTTCTGAGGCAAGCTAGTGGCCTCTTAATGTCTATTGAAAGAGTTGCTGCAATCTCTTGTACATAAAATACATAAAACATAAAAAAAAGTTGCCTGCCTTATCTACCCTGTTGCAACATCCCTGCTCAGAAAGTGTGCTGCAGAGATCTTTATCAGAATCCAGTGTGTCTCTACAAATGACCAGCACCACATACTGCTGGACAGATTCCACCTAATATTGCACTTATAGTTATACTTTAGTTGGATATGTAATTAACTTTTTAAACAATTTAAAGATTAACATCAATTTCACGAGGCAGACTTTGTGTCTGTATCTGACCAGAGTGTGTGGATTAAGGCTGGTGCATCTCTACAACACTGGGATATCACACCAGTCTATTGATCTCAGTCTGTTCTATTTGTTCTACTGTCTACTCTATTGATGTTTACTGTCACTGTTGCATCTTGTGAGATGTCAGAATATTAATCTGAGCTCAGATCAGATTTACATCTGAAATAATCGCTTCATTATTATTAATAAGGCAGATTTTCTTTGATCCTAAAAACTTGAGTCTCTGTCTCTCAGTCGGTCCGTCAGTCTGTCTCTATCACCCCCTCCCCTTTGTGTGAGTGTGTGTTGACAGGTTAAAACCCATGAACACAGATTACACACACACACACACACACACACACACACACACACACACACACACACACACACACACACACACACACACACACACACACACACACACACACACACACACACACACACACACACACACACACACACACACACACACACACACACACACACACACACACACCATCTGTTGGGGTGTTAACCTGCTCTTAACCGCAGATTAGTGTTCAAAGGCTTGACCTGAAATCAGACTTGTGACCACTCACCTAGCCACTGATTGACTGATCATTAATTTACCTCCATGTCTTTTTGTAAAAAACATATGATGTGATGCCAAACTGGGGATGAGGCAATCCAATACTCATTGTCAATATTGGTCTGATATTTCAAAATCATGAGAAGTAGTTGACTAGTAAACATCAGTGGATGCATCAGCACACTTGTGTGACACCTAGTTGTTTAACCAGGGTAAATTAGACTGACTATTGGTACCAGTAGATCAGGGGTTCTCAAAGTTTTGATACCCGAGGGCCAATTTAGGAACCCAACATTGGACTGAGGACTGAGGGCCGCCAAAGGAAAAAAAGAAGAAATCCCATTTGTAATCATTTTAATGACCAGATTGCAGTTCTACAGTTTAGCTTTAAGTAATATAAGTGTTAATATAATGTAATTTAAGCATCACTATAATAACGCTTTATAATTTACTGGGTAATTACCCAGTATTTTGGCCATTGTTCTTACCTTCTTATTACAGGTTAATACCAAGTATCACATTTCTGTTACCATATATTTACTGGGTAAATAGCTAGTAATTGGGGGCTGTAGCTACCTGCTTATTACCAGCTTATAACCCAATAATACACTAAAATTCACCATATGGAAACCAGTCAAATGACCTCGTAAGTGTATTTTTGTTTACACTTATTGGTCTGTATCCAGTAATGTCCAATAAACATTTAACAAGCTTAGTAGCTCCTGGATTAAAACTATCAACTGTAATTCATTGCGGGCCGCCAGAAATGTTTCTGCGGGCCGCCATTGGCCCCCGGTTCCGCACTTTGAGAACCAATGCAGTAGATACTCAAGGTTGCAATACTGGTATCAGACATGAAAGTAGTATCAAGCCATCCCTGTGCCAAACATATGAAAAATCACAACATATTCTGTTCACTAGATGCAACACTTTCAGGAGGCACCGAGTGGGGTGTAAAGACAGACGTGTGAGGAGACGAACGCGTGAGCGTTACTTACTGGCTGCTGTTTCTTCAGCTTCACCTGCAGAGATACACAAACAAACACATCAATAATAACATTCCATCCATTAAGTTTGAAGTTTGAGTCACGACAGAATCAGAGAAAAACATGAATAATGTCTTGTTTGGTGTTTGACCAGTCAACAATGCAAACCCACTTCAGAAAGTACCTGTACTTTTGTAAAGCAGTGCATATTTTGGGAGCATAAAAATCATTATATGCAATTAATAGCTCCAGGAGCAGAGTGTAGTGTGGGTGTTACATACAGAGATTGGCGGTGCCTTTGGGAAGGGGCAGGTAAGAGCCAGGTCTCCAGCTTCGAGATTTGAATCCTTGGCTACAGCGTTGACAGTCCTGTCCTGTTGTGTCGTGGTCACATTCACACTGCAGTGTTGCATCTCGTAACACACAACGAGATGCATGCAGGTTACACTTACACCTGCAGGAACACACACACACACACACACACACACACACACACACACACACACACACACACACACACACACACACACACACACACACACACACACACACACACACACACACACACACACACACACACACACACACACACACACAATACACACATCAGCTGTGTTTAGCGATTATTCCCACGTAAACATTTTTTAAACGTTTTTGGATGTAGTGTTGTGGAAATTATCTTCTGCTGCTGGTGACGAATGTAGTAGAGATTTCTGCCGGCCGACAAGGTTTTATTTTCTTTGCAAAGAAAAGGTCAATCAACACATGAGTGGCCAAAGCTGAAGAAAGACCCAGAGTATGGCGAGAGCTAAACTTTTATACCTAAGGAACACCCCTCTAATATACATTTGTCTGTTGCAGGGGTCTGCCCCTCCAGGCCGTGCTTTCACACCCTTTTGTCTATTGCAGATATCGGAGCCGACCTCCCTAGAGGTATACTGCAGGATGTTGTATTTAGGTGCAAAGCCGAGTCTAGACATCCTAATTTAAATACCCAAAAGGACCTGGTATCTTGTGTTAGGAACTGTAGCTCGAGCTCTGAGACAAAGAAATTGAATTTGCCATTACAGTAGTCAGCTGCTTTTTTTCATTACCTGGCAGGTACGTCAATGTTGGAGATGGCATAGAAGTACTTCAGCAGGTTGTCTTTCTGAACATAGGTTCCTCCTAGTGCTGGGCGTAGGAGTCTCAGGCGGAGGTTGGTAAAGGTAAAGAATTCTCTCAGCCCCTTCATGGTCTCCATACGCGTATACAGAGCATCTATGTTGATCAATTTTGGACCGGCAAACACCCCAAAGCGAGCGCGCACCTCGAACATTACCACCTTCTCCTCCTATAGTTTAAATATATTGTAGGTCAGTTTACGTGCTCTGCAGCAAGTGATCAAAACTGTTTAAAAACTTAATTAGTCTAATTGGTTATTTGACTAGTATGAGGTCCAGCTACCCACCTTAGCACCGACCCACCCAGAGTATTGCTCAGTGCAGATAACTCGTGTTATGTTACTTGGTGCCAGATCAGAGACTCCTTTAGGTGACATGCCAAACGTCTCCAGACAGTCATCAGCATAGTATTGATAAGGCTGCCATGTTACACCTGAAACAAGAATGGCAAAGAATTATATTTTGGAAATGTCAATGATTTTGTGAAGAGTTTTTAACACAAGTTCAGAAAAAGTATACAGTATACTTAGGGCATGACTCCCCCCCCCCCCCCCCCCCCTTTATGATGCGATCCCAGGGAAATTGGTTTGATGAGAAGACTAATGAACTCTAATGTCAAAATTGAAAAGAATATAGTCTCATGACTTAAACCTGGAGATATACTGTTAATTCGGTTTAACACTGTACCAAAAAGTTTGGACCAATTATTGGTGAAGCTTTAAAGATGTGGGAACAAGGCATAACAATGCTAGATTACAGACAATTCAATTTCCACAGTGGCAAACTCGAGGGTAGGGTTATTTATCAGACATGATTAACAATGGTGGCTTGGTTTTCCAAGACTTGAAATACAAATAAAACTTACTGTACCTGGTTCCAGTTTACTCCACACTTATATACATGTGGGGCACCCCGGAATGATTATTTGCCAACTCATCCAATGGTTGAAGTTCTACAGTAAAAGTGTCCTTATCTCTTACATACATGAAAAGATACAGGAGAACCTACCTGACTATATATATATTGACATAACTGCAGTTTGGAATACAAATTTGAAAAATGATGGTCAAGTAATCGATTGGAAACAAGAATGGAACAATATCTCCTTAACATTACGAAATCACAATCACCAATTTATACAGTAAAAAGATATATTATAGATATTATCTACCTGAAGATGGTTTCAAGTCCTGTGTGTTCTCTATGTGACCAGAACACAGTTGGTACTGTAGAAATGTTCATTTGTTTTTTTTAATCTATAAACTGTAAACGACATAATCTGTGACTATTGATATGGTTGCTTAATAAGTATGTGCAAGAAGGGTGGGTTAGGATGAGTGGAAGTTGAGAGTGACTGGAAAATGTGAGGGAGACTGTTAGCACAACAAGTAAAGCTATGAATTACTGGTACTCCACCCAATGAGCTGAATATTAGGGTTTAAATATGAGAAAAATACATTTTACCACCTCATGTCCTTTTTTTCTCTTTTATTTTTCAATTATTATTACCTGACTAATACATGTCATTTTATTTGTTTCATGTTGTGAGTTATATGAAAAAGAAATAATGACAATCACCTAGTTGGTCACAAAAAGGAAATGGTGGTGTCGACCAGGGCTCAGTACTGGGCCCTGTACAGATTGGCTCTTTTATAGTCCACATCAGATATACAGTATATACGGAAAAGGACAGGACCCACTGTATTTGTGCACATTCTCATAAAACCCAAAGATACTAACAAACAAATGATGCTTTACCACTGGATATATCTGTCACTAAATTACCTTTGTCCATGGACTTCTCCAGCACCATACTGGTTGGTCGACCATATTCGAAGGTGACGGCGATGTCGTCTACCACTTCCAGACTCTTGTTCCAGGATAAAGTGATGTTGGCCAAAAGTGGCTCGGGATACCTGGACCATGTGACTGTCTGCCAATATGTGATGAGCCCCCCCCTCTCTCTGTCTCCCATGAGCTGAGGAGGGTGAGACAGGTCAGGGCTTGAAGCATCACATTCGTCACTGCACAGGTATGGGTTCTCCTGAAGACACAGAGAAACACATTTTATTCCTTGATCTGACTCTGAGGGGGAACCTTCACTTGAAGTTGATAGTCTGACTAACATTAGTGTTTAATGTTTTTAACTGAAAAAAAAGAAGTTGTCCTTATGGATCAACCTGATAAACTTAGAGAAACAAATGGAGTTTAATGGTGAAATTATGGTAATGGTAAATTAATGCTTTCTGGCATAAACACTGACTTTGTCATGACCAGTAGTCCCCATGAAGACTATATCCTGGTTAGACATTAACTGGTTATGGTTAAGGTTTGGGATAACACTGTTTAGGCCTAACCTGCGTGTGTGTGTGTTTGTCCCACTAACAACATCCATGAACAGTGATGGATTAACACTGATGTTAATCTGATCAGTGTGTGTTCAAGGTTTATCCTTTAACTTCAGCTGTAGCTGCCAACTGTCACACTGCAGCTGAACAAAGATTTTATCAACATGATTTACCAACACTGAGTCCCAGGATGAGGACAGATACAAACACATGATTACAGTTAGTTACTGTAGCAAGTAACTTAAACCTTGACCCTGACCCATTGAATATACATAAGATTATAATTATAACTTTTACATGGTTTTTAATTACCAATTTTAAAAATATATTTTTATTCACAAATCATTAGTCTGGATTTCTATATTTTTATTTTGTCTGATGTGCTCTGTTTTTCTTTTCATTTATTTCGATAGAAAAAATAACCAGAAAATAACCGAATAACCATAAATCACTTAACTTTGTGTGTGTTGTTGTTCTGTAAATCTCAAATGTGCAACTGACCCATCACTTCTCACAATGTAGATAACGTTTTTTTATTATTCAATTTTCAACAATTAATTTATGACATTTAGTTTTTACTTCCTTACCACTGTTACACCTATCAATAATTCAGGCATGACTTCAGTTTCCCCAAAGGAACAATTAGACTGACAATGGGAGAGCATGTGGTTCCCAACCTGAGGCTCAGGATCCCACAGGAGACCACCTGATGATTGACACATACTCATTATTGACCTGGACATCAGATGACACTGTATTCTGAACCTCATTTTGAAACTGTGGAAATCATAAAATGTTCAGTGTGGCTTATATTGAGCCTTGATTTCTCTATAGTATTCTGTGGTTCAAGAGGACAATCGTTTATTTAAATATTGTAAATGTTAAATGGTCTGTTTTTATGTAGTGCTTTGCTAGTCTTGAGGACCACTCAAAGGGCACGTATATTCATATAATGCCTTGTTTGGTATGTTTGTGTCATTGAGGTGAGAAAGAAAAATTTCAAAAACAGAAGTCACAAAATAACATCACAGTGTGCTGTGGTGTAAAATTATTGACTTTCTCTGATGACTGAGTGCCAGGAGAGAGTGGTGTTTTGTTTTTCATAGCTTTTTTGTATCAGATGTTGAAGGACTGATAACCTGGACCCCCATCCCTCCTGTACGGTGGCCCTGAGGTGCAAAACACAAACGCAAATCAAAAGCACAAACGCAAATCAAAAAACACAAACGCAAATCAAAAAACACAAACGCAAATCAAAAACACAAAAACATTAACTCAAAACGGAAACACAAATCAAACAACACAAACACAAAAGCAGAAAACACGAAAACATTAACTCACAACGCAAACACAAAAACACAAAATCATTAACTCACAACGCAAACACAATTGACACAACGCAAACACAAAGGCAGAAAACACAAAAATATTAACTTGCAACGCAAACACAAATGCAGAAAACACAAAATCATAAACTCACAACGCAAACACAAATGACACAACGCAAACACAAATGACACAACGCAAACACAAAGGCAGAAAACACAAAAATATTAACTCGCAACGCAAACACAAATGCAGAAAACACAAAAACATTTTTTGTTTGTGTTGTGTGATTTGTGTTTTTCCGTTTTGAGTTAATGTTTTTGTGTTTTTCATTTGCGTTTGTGTTTTTGATTTGCGTTTTTGATTTGTGTTGTGTTTTGTGATTTGCGTTTGTGTTTTGCACCTCAGGGCCACCGTACTACGGTCTATATCTATGTGTGTGCAGGTGTGTGTTACTGACCAGTGTGCAGAATCGCTCAGGTGGGTTTCCACAGGTGATCCCAGGGGGGTCAACCCTGATCTGCATCACCTCCTTCATGTTGGTGGGTGGAGGCTGACAGGAGTAGAACTCCCAGCCTGGCCCAGCCTCCGAGCTGCGCAGAGAACGGCACAGGTCGAATTGACCTCCGGTTTGACTATGGCCCAAAGCCGGCAGGATGGCGAGGAGGACGAGGAAGATGAGGGACATGGTGTACTGACTTTTAAACAGACAACAGGTTGATCAAGACATCGCATCTCAACAAGTTCACGTATGTCAAACTCTTTTTGGTTTTCAGAATGAAAATTGTTGATACCTTGGTAACCATCCATTAGGTGGTCGCCATCACCTGTGGCTCCTTCATGTAGATCTACAAAACTGTTGTGACCTGCAGACTGGAACAAACCCACAACAAAACCCATCAGTGACACAATCAAGACTTCAGAGTCTGAACCATTATAAGCAGGATAAGGCAGAATAAGCCAAGAGCCCTGACCCGAATTGGGATGTGAACCAAACTAACAATCAGTACGTTGATGGTATATATATGGTCTCTGATGATCTTCATATACAGTTATTGATCATCTTTATATACAGACACTATTCATCTTAACAGTTACTTGACCTGATAAATCTGATCCAGCCTCTGGACTTCATCAGCTCTGATCAGGCATGAGGTCCTGCATAAAGTACTGTAACAGATCTAAACTGGTGAAACAGCAGGTTGAACTACACTCTTAGAAATAAGGGTTCCAAAAGTGTTCTTCTACAAGGGGTGAGGTTCTACCTGGAACCATTTGCTTTTGAAAAACTCTTTCCCGAAGAAAGGGTTTTTCAAGCGTTCTTGGTAACACTAATGGTTCCAGTGAGAACCATTTTGATCCAGAGAACCCTTTAAATATTTTCTGAATAAAGGGTTTTAAAAGGGTTCTTGGTGGAACCCTCCAAAAGGGCCAAAAAGGGTTCTCCTATGAGGACAAGCCGAAGAACCCTTATATGGTTCTACTTAGTACTTTTATTTCTAAGAGTGTACAATGAAACTGGTGGAACATGTTCAGAGACATATTGCCTCTAAAGAAATAAGGGCAGATATGAATAAGACTCGTCCTGTTTGTTTGTTTGTGTGTTTGTTTTCTGAAATGAAGATGGACGTGATTAAAGTGAGACACTGAGGAGTCCTCAGTGAGGACACCGATGTTCCCCTTCAATATTAAAACATCCTAGGCACACAAACTCTTCTGCACGCCCTCCACCATCTTACATTTACCTGCACCAGCACCATTCCTAAAAGTGATACTGGGTCAGGATCAAAGAGGTGCTGGAGTCCAGAGTCCTTCACAGACAGTTCTCTAAAAACATGTTTTCTGTTACTTACCTATGTGTCCCTCTGTATTTGTGTTCATCAAGTGTCCCTCTGTTACTCACCTGTCTCTCTGTTTTGATAAGCTGATTAAACTGAAGACCAAACGTCCGTCCTCCTGCGACTCACAATATCCTTTTTTCTTCTCTTCTTTTGTCTTCACCACTCTTTGTGTTGTGTCCTCTCTTCTCTTTTCATCCCTCTTCTCCTCTCATATCACTCATGCCCTTGTTTTCTCTTCTGCAGATGAACTGTTTGTTCCGTCGACTCGCTCTCAACTAAATCTCTTGCTCTGTTAAGTCTCCCTCTCACCCTCTCTCTCTCTTTCTGTCTCTCCCCCTTCAAACTGTGAACTCTCTCTCTCTCTCTACGACTCTCTCTTCTATCCACATTTGGTCACACTGAAAACAGTTTTTAATTTCATTTAAAATAAAAGATTTTTTTTTTTTTTTTTTTATGATTATTATATTTTAACTGAAAGTCAGTGTTACGACGGAAAATCATAAATTACATATACACATATATCCACAGGGAAAAAATAAATAAAACAAACCCCCAAACATCATAACAAAATATCAAATATGCATAAAATTAGAAATACATTAACATTTACATAGTTGTTTAAATGGACCACTCTGTATGCAACCTTATATCTGTCCAAACACTGTTTATGTCAGTATATCCTATTCCATACAGTGTCTCTGTCACCTTCTGTTCCTTCACGTATTGTTAACTTAAAATTCTTAACATCAAGCGTCTATGCCAATATTTTACACAATATACTGTTTATGTGTCACCTTATAACACAGTATTTATATATATTTAATAATACTGTGTATACACCTAATGAGTCTGCTGTATAACAGTGACATGTGTATCACATTAGCGTCTTCTTTTTAGTTAGTCACTACAGGGGTCACCACAGCGACACTTTCTATTTTTGTATAGAACATAGCGTGCGTATTAGTTACCTGATGCTTCTTAACCTATATAATAACACTTGTGCTGCTTTTTGTGTCATATGCAGATTCCTCTCTTGAGCCTTTAACCCAAAGATCATACAGCTTTCTTTTGATTTTATGATAAAAGGCTAATTTAAAGCTATTAGCTGATGTTTATTTTTTATTTTATTTTTTTTATTATTGAAAAAGTAGCCATGTACAACATATAAGGTAGCGCAGAACATATACAGTATACAAACATATAACAAAAAGGGAAATAAAATGTATTATAAAAGATCGGAAAAGATATAATACAGTTTCAGGAAGGTTGTTACAAAATGAACAGTTTATGTTAATGTCTTCTCTAAATTTGACCATATATTGATTGGCAGGATAATATTTGTGAATGATTTTAAAGGACACTTCCTTCACCTTATTGACAAAGTATCTGTGAGGGAGTTATTATCATTATTATTATTATTTTTTACAATGATGTGAGAAACAAGTTTCTGACAAGAGTCAGTTGGTAATTAAGATGTCTCTATTGTTCCAAATAAAATATCTAAATTGTGAAATGTTTGGCTGCATTGTAATTAGAGTTAAAAATAAATACAGTTTTTTCAAAAAATAGAGTTTAAAAGTTAAAAGTAGAGTTGTAGCCTCTTCATTATGTTTAAAATTATGTAGGTTTTTAAAAGTTGGAAATTAATTTGGTTTAAATGGATCAAGTGGGATTCTCTGACGTTTATGATTTCTCTCTCAGTGACGTCATCTCTGAGCGCCACTCGGCAGGGAAACAAAGAAGATGGCGGACGTGGTGAACGTCGGGGTGAATCTCGAAGCGTTCAATCACGCCATTAGCGGCATCCAGGCGCTCCGCTCCAGCGTGACCCGCGTCTTCGAGTTCCTGAAGGATGGCATGAAGAACCGGGAGACGCTGGAGGGCCGTGAGAAGCAGTTTATAGCCGAGTTTCAGGACAACCTGCAGTCGGTCAACAGAGACCTCAAGTGAGTGCGTCACAGCAGACTCCAGACAGATATGTGTGAACACTGAATAAACTTCAGTGTATATCTCGGTATAGTAGATATGTACATATGTGAACACTGAATAAACTGTCTCGGTATAGTAGGGATGTAACGTTACGCAGAGTTCACGGTTCAGGACGTTTGTCGGTTTTGACGTTACATTCGGTAGCTACGAAAGGAAATGCGATTATTAAAAAAAAAGAAACAAATAAATATATTATCACTAACCAGATTCAACGAAAATATGTAACTAATTGTCATAAACGAAGGATGTTGGTGTGTGTATTTTTGTGACTAACAGAAGCACTGTAGTAAAAATCCTCAACAGACAGCACCTCTTCTCTCAGGGGTGGTGGTACACTTATTATCCACTCACAACCAGCTTTTTGCTAAATGCTATATTTGGAAAACCGTCCGAAAGTGGGAAAAGCACCACCTTCACTTTTAGTGTAGGTTTTTAGTAATGTTTGCTTTATGTGCATGCCCAACATCTGCCTTGTTTTAAGTGTACTTCTGTAGGGCTGTTAAAGTGCTTTGGGGGGAAATCTTGAAAACACAAACATAAAAGAAAAAGACGGCATAGGGAAAGTTCGGTTTCCCTGTGGATATGTGTGACTGGGGAGGGATGGAGAAAAGTTCAGTTCATATTTCCCTGTTAGTCTAATGAGCCTCTTCTTCACGATGACAGATTTCTTTGAGTCTGGATTCTGGAACACAAATATTGAGTCAGTCATTGCTGTCGTTTCATATCATTATTTGCTCTGCTGTCTGTCTCTCAGTGAGTTGGAGCGTCTTAGTGGTCTGGTTGGACGTCCCTCGGAGTCTCATCCTCTCCACAACAGTGGTCTGCTCAGTCTGGACCCTGTTCAGGACAAAACTCCTCTATATTCTCAGCTGCTGCAGGCCTACAAGTGGTCTAACAAGGTAACCATGCTACCAGCCTGCTAGTATTTTATTCAAATAAAATAGTACAAACATAGAGGGAAATTATTGTTTTGTTTTGTAATTTTAATGACCAGTTGGCATGTATTTTGAACATGCAGAGGTCAGAAATCAGAAACTTAATTTGAGACATTCTGATTTTTTTTTCCGTGGATTGAAACCAGCATCAAAATCTCTCGCTCAATTGTCCTCATCCTTCTTCTATTGTTGAGTGATCTGTAGTTGATTGAGCAGCTGAGTCTCTTTGATCACTCATCCACTTACTCATGACTTTACATTGTAAAAGTCTTATTGATGTCTCATCACCATGGCAACCAACATCTGCCTCTCTAATATCAGGACCACTTCACCTGCTATTAGTTTTCCTGTCACACCTGGTGTCAGGTGCGCACACGTGTACACACAGCTGATCCACTGCTGTATGATTTGTGTACTTGAACTGTGTGTGTTGTGTGTACATTGATACATATTTGCATGTATGTGTGTGTAGTTGCAGTACCACGCTAGTTTGGCCTCCAGTTTGTTGAACCAACAGTCACTCAAACGATCGGCCAATCAGATGGGAGCTTCAGCCAAGAGACGACCCAAAGTCCAACCCAGTACTCTGGTAATACCTCCTCAGTGAGTAACATCAGTGTATGCTCTTAAATTACTGAAGCAGCATGTACTACTATAATACTGCAATCATGTATCTTATTTTGTTACAACAGTTGTGTGTGCTTTTATAATATGACATTGTTGTGTTCTGTTGTATTTTGTACAATTATAATCATGTAGTTGTGTATACTAATACTTCAGTAGTGTGTGCCTTTAGAATTCTACAATTGTGGTATGATACTAAAGCAGCATGTGGTATTAACATACAACAGCATTGTGTACTGCTAAAATACCATTGTATTGTAAGCTGTCTTCCTGTCCTCAATGGTCCTATGTACCGCCTTATGTAGAACCAACATCTCAGAATGAATGTTTTTGGTTAATGATAAATGTCATTGTACTCTGACAGTAAAATACCACATCAGGTCCTGTTCAGTACTGTCATCGTACTGTGTTCCTTTATTTACAGTTACGTGGATGATGTCATCTCTCGGATCGGCAGGATGTTTCCCGACATGACCATTGAGCTCTTCAGACCCAACGGAACGTCTGCTGTACTGCTGGTATGAAAATATAACAATAGTAGGGCTGTAACGATACACAAACTCACGATTCGATTTGTATCACGATTTTTGACCCACGATTCGATACATACCACGATTTTTTTTAAATTAAAATTTTTATTTATTTAAACAACATTTACTTATATAGCAACTTAATGTAACATTTAATAACAATATTTTGTAACACTGTGAACAGATTGAACATAAATAAATAACCAAAGATTTCTCTCTTTTCTGTAACAAAATAAGACTGTTGAAAAATACAAAGTAAATGATCAATCCGACTGGGATTTGTCCCCAAAGCATGCTGGGAAGTGTAGTTCTTCATTAGAAGCAGTTTTGTTCCGGTGGAAATAACTTGTTTTGATAAACAGCAAAGGTAAGACAACATTTCCGCTTGTATTTCTTGAAAGTCAGTTGTTGTTTTGCTCTTATTTTGGGGCTGGATCCGTGAATCTTGTTCGTAGAGTGATAAAAATCTGTGAATTCTCTGCTGTTTACATAATCACGCTGACGCTCCGGTGCTGCTTTTCAATGTGTGGGCTGGAACGGGTTTTTTCCGCTCCTGCGGGTTTGATCCATCTGTGTTTTAACTGTGGTTCGTGAAGATAAGAATGGTTTATATGAGCTTTTAGCTGAGTTTCTGACCTTTCTGTGGGTATGCAGCATGTCTGTTTGTTAAAGTTAGACATGGTTTTATTACGCTTTTGTCGCTGCGTCTGACGCTGTAAAGAAGAGATTAATTAATGATGACTGTAATTAATTTATCACAATTAACGCGATAATCTTTCTCACTTGTTTCCCTCTCAGGTGACTTTGGAGAAGGTGTTAAAGGCGATTCTTGTGATGCGCTCACTCTTCATTGACAGAACCGTTGTTCGAGGATACAATGAAAATGTTTACAGTGAGGATGGAAAGGTGAGAGGTCACACTCACATGGACAGGTGTGACAGGTGTAACCTCTGATGCTTGTATAACTTGTCGTTCTGTCTCCATGGTAACCTGTCCATCTGTTCCTACCCAGTTGGACATCTGGACCAAGTCTCAGTACCAGGTTTTCCAGAAGGTAAGACTCACCTGTATTTACCCGCCTTTACTCACCTGTATTTACCCGCCTTTACTCACCTGTATTTACCCGCCTTACTCACCTGTATTTACCTGCCTTTACTCACCTGTATTTACCCGCCTTTACTCATCTGTATTCACCTGCCTTTACTCACCTGTATTTACCCGCCTTTACTCACCTGTATTCACCCGCCTTTACTCACCTGTATTTACCCGCCTGTGTAAGTGAAATGAAAGAAGTTAACAGTGTTCTGATTGGTTGTGGTGTTTGTTAGGTATCGGATCATGCCACAACCGCTCTACTCCACTACCAGCTCCCCCAGATGCCCGATGTTGTGGTTCGATCGTTTATGGTGAGAAATTGATCAGCAGTCAATCGATGTTACTTTATCTGTCTCACCTGTCTGTCTCTTTACCTGCCTCCCTGTCTGTCTTTCTGTCTCACCTGTAGACCTGGTTGCGGAGCTACATTAAACTCTTCCAGTCTCCGTGTCAGCGTTGTGGTCGTTTCCTTCAGGATGGACTTCCCCCAACATGGAGGGACTTTAGGACCTTGGAAGCTTTTCACGACACGTGTCGTATGTAAAAAAAAAAAAAATCCCTTTTGTATTTTTGTTTATGTTCTATGTAAAGTTTAAATAAAGTTTGATTACATTTTTCATAGACGCGTGTGTCTTTGTGAAATTAGCTTTTCGCATGTGTGTCAAAATGTTATTTTAGATTAATTATTTTCTTGAACTATTTTAGGTGTAGTCTTGGTTTTTATCTTTATAGTAACTTGACATAAGCTAATACAGTATATAATATGTAACTGCAATTATGACTGAATAATTACTTATTACTTCATAAGATCAGCAATCGGGACCGAATCTGTCAGAAGATTTATCAATAACACGTTCAGAAATCACTTCATTAGTGTGATGATCAGTAATGATGGCTGAGCATCAGTCACTTTTCTAATGAAGTCTGTTTCCTGCAGCTTCTGAACCTCTGAGACCATTAAGATCCTCCAACAATAATCGCTAACCTTCATCCATTATTGATCAGCAGCTGCAGTCACATCAGAAGTCCACACATTATTCAGATGAAACATGGTTTTACTATGAATATTTATATTCATACTGAGCAGGTGGTGACCTTTGACCTACAACAGTTGGGCGACCTGCTGATGCCCGATGGGAGTGAAAGTATTTCTCTCATGATCTAAAATGTCAGATTTAATTATAATACAAATAGTTCATTTTAAGTATAGTGTTTTCTGATCCAACAACAACACGTTGAATGTATGACTCATAATCCTATTAATTAATCCTGTGTCTTTACAGCAATATTTGTGATCATTACATTTTGTCTTATGTGGAATTTGGTAGTATCTTTTTTATGGCTCCGCTGTTCTGACCAGTGTGATCTCCGGTACAGATTTTTAATGCGTGAATGTGACTCTAACCTCTGTTCTACAAACTCGTCATCCTCAAACCTTTAAAGGACTCGCCGACATTTTCAGCTGCTGATCTGAAGACGAAGGTTCAAACAGACAAAGAAGCCTTCGCAGATTCAGCGTGACTCTGCAGACATTTATTCTTTCATCATACAGGTGACATTTATCCTGTCAGACATCCACTTCACAGATCTCACATTGGACTCTTTTATCCCACTTACATGTATGTTTCACTGTTTGTCACTTTTGGTTTCACATTTGGGTGTTGTGTGGTCATCGGCTGATTTAAAATAATCTTCAGATGATTGTAGATATTTTGAAAAGATGACATTTGAAGTAGAGCTGCATGCAATTTCTTTTTTTGCTTATTTTTTCTATATATACATATACATGTGTATATATATATGTGTGTATGTATGTATATACCCTTTGATTTTTCTGCAGTGGCACTTGGTGCTTATCTTAGTTATTGAACTACCATTATTTGCCAGTAGGACTCCTTGTGACTTTTACTTTATGATTCCCTACATATTTGATTTTAGGACTCTGTGACATTTTGCTCTGACATGGCCAGCCTTTAATGTAGATATTGTGATTAAAGAGGAAAGAGCGCTGCTTGCTGGACGACTGATGCAATCACAGCTGCTCTAGTCTACTCACAATAATTATTATATTATATACAATTAAAACCTAAATAAACATATATATATATATGTGTGTATGTATATATATATATATATGTGTGTGTGTGTGTGTGTGTATATACCTTTATATGTGTGTATATATATATATCATATTGAAGACACATGTATGTATTTATATATATATTTTATATATATAAATATATATATATTTAAATAAATATAAAAAAAAAATATATATATATATTATATATTTATACACACTCAACAAAAATATATACATATATAAAACTTGTAGTTATTGTTATGTGACAAAACAGAGTATCCAAAAATAACAGTACAACTTTATCAATAAAGTGGCTTTAATTTGCAAGCATTATGAGGAATTTCAAAACAAAAGTCCTGGAATAATGGCAGGAAGAACACAATGGGGGACGATGATCCAAGTTCACAAACTTCAATAACGTGTGTGTCCACCATTAGACATCATGGACATCACCAGGTTGTCGCTCGTGGCCTGGAATGATCCTGGAATGATGCACAGCGTTGCCACAGCTGTAACGCTCAACCCAGCACTCAGCATGCCAATGGCACGCTCCCTCATGATTTGTTACATCTGTGGCATATTGACGAGTGACAAAAGTCCACATTTTGGTGTGCCCTTTTATTGACCAGACCATAAGGAGTGTCTGTGTACTGGTCACGCATATTGACCACCACTCTGCCATGCTCCATGACTCTCGTGAGTTGAAATACTCAATCTGAGATTGTAGTCAATAGGAGTGGCCAAGTGACACTGGACTACTGGGTTTGAGCAAAACAAATCATTCCATAAACAAATACATAAAGAATCTGAGCAAATGTCATGACATTCTACTTTTGTTCACCATTTCAAGTCTGTGCGTTTATATTTTGGTTGAGTATATGTATGTATGTATATATATATATATATAGATATATATATATAAACATACATACATACGTACATATATATATATACATATATCATATTTAAGACACATAAAAAAAGAACATACACTTCAGTTGTTTAATTGCATATGCAACAGATTATCAGAAATATGACTAAGCAATTTAAAACCATGTGTAGCATAACATAACTGCACTGCTCACCTGGCGCACTGGTGCAGTGCTCAACTGGTGTGTGCTATGCGATGACGTCATCCATTACGTGATCACAGGGCTGCAAATCACTGCAACACTTCAAACCATGGTCATGCATGCATGGTACATTTTACATGGAGGAGAGAGAAGAGAGATCATCCATTCATTAGTAAGATGCACAGTGTGTGTGTGTGCGTGTGTGTGATATATAATATACCAGGACAGTGTAATGTGTGTAGCAGGGCGGGGCTGAAAGAGAGCATGCGCAGTAATCACACACAGCATCTTCTCACTGATGACAAAGAGAGCCACTGGGGGAACGCGCCGCTCGCCACAGCGTCCTCTACGTCGTGCTACTGCAGACAGAAACAGACCGACAGACAGACAGATACAGAGAGACAGACGAGGATGTTTGTCTGACGGTGGGTGTAGATGTAGGATGCGGGAGGCGTTCAGCAGCAGCAGCAGCATCAGCATCAGCAGCAGCAGCATCAGCACCAGCAGCATCTTCATCATCATCAGCAGCAGCAGCAGCAGCTCGCGGTGATTGTCGGGTCGGTGGAGCAGTGAGGCAGCCGCAGCGGGACAGACACAGACCGGAGACATGAGCTGCAACTGGGGCACCGAGTTGTGGGTACGTACACTCGCTCACACACCTCATGCACGCGGAAACCACCGGGATCATAGTCCGGTAAAAACCCGGCCTTCTGGTTAGCGTGCCGTGCCAGCAGCGGTGACCGGTGAAGACCTGGTTACCAAGCGGTGTGTGTGTGTCTGTGTGTGTGTGTGTGTGTGCGTGTGTGTGTGAGCGAGAGGCCCTCGTGCTTCTCTCTGCTCTGCCATAGCAACACGGTGAGTGACGACAGCGGCTCGCGCTCTGCATCCTCCATGATGCTGGTGCTGCAGCGCGCGACCCGAGACAGAGACCCCAGACCCAAACCCGAGTGTTACATGGAAAATACCACCACTACTACTACTACTACTACTACTACTTATAGTAGTAATGATTAAAAAAAAAATGCTTTCGATGAATATACTGAACATTGATATTCAGTATCATAAATTAGATTATACAAATAAAGAATTTGGTCAAATTACCCTTCATTCAAATAATAACATGACATACAGCATCACATACATTTTAAAGAGGAGCACATGTCATAGCGGTCTAATTTGTTTTAGATTAAAGAGTCAGACAATGCCTCATCTAAACACATTCAGCTCCCGTTTGGTCTTAAAGGGACACTGTGTAGTATTTATGGGTTTATATGACCCAAAATCCACTTTTTTATACATATTATGTGCTCCTGCATTGTCTAGTCGCTGTATAATAGTTTTTGTTTCATTTTCGTAGTGTTTCAAAAAGTCATGTAAAATAACATGGTCGCGGGCCGCTGTTGCATTGCCACGACGCCATGTTTCTACGGGAGCCTGTATAGACAAACCCGATAGAACAAAACGAGCGCCGAGACGAGGCTGAGAACGGATCTTTTTACGCGTTTAGAATGGAGGACCACACGTATTTTACAGCGGATAAAGGAACACCAGTACCTGACCGTACGCCCGCACCACGGAGAAAGACGACGAGGACGACATTTGACCGGCTGAGGATACCGTAGCGCTCAGGGAAGGGAGGGGGTGAGCAGAGGAGCAGCTCGTTGTTGTAAATTTCAGCCTCTCCTCTAGATGGCACTATACATTACTTACTTCACCTTTAAGATGCTGTACCGTATATACACAGTACTCAACGTGTTATTATAGATCTATATCATTGGTTCTCAAAGTGCGGCCCGGGGGGCCAATGGCGGCCCGCAGAAACATTTCTGGCGCCCCGCAATGAATTACAGTTGATATTTTTAATCCAGGAGCTACTAAGCTTGTTAAATGTTTATTGGACATTACTGGATACAGACCAATAAGTGTAAACTGTAGAACTGCAATCTGGTCATTAAAATTATTACAAATGGGATTTCTTTCTGTTTTTTTTCCTTTGGCGGCCCTCAGTCCAAACGTTGGGTTTCTAAATTGGCCCTCAGGTATCAAAACTTTGAGAACCCCTGATCTAGCCATTGGCCCCCGGGCCGCACTTTTGAGAACCAATGCAATAAAACGATAGTAATATTTGTCATATGCAGATGGATTTTCAAATAATGTATCTAAATACAGTATATTTGTGATGTATTTCAGGACCAGTTTGATAATCTGGAGAAATACACCAGCTGGGGGATCGACTTCCTCGAGAGATACACCAAGTTTGTTAAAGAGAGAGCTGAAATTGAGATGAGCTATGCCAAACAAATCCGGTAAGTGTACAGTACGTTGCCTATACACTGCTCTGTCATGACTCCCAACATGACCTGCATCACCGTTATATCCTCTACATCAGGTCACAAAGAGATTCAGAGATGTATTATCTACATCTGCTGTGACAGGATTAATCAAAATATTGTGTTAATTTCACCACAGAAGAGATGAAATTACCTCTTCACTTGGGTGCAGTGAAAGACATGTTGGTATATTGGCACTCCTGCATATTGGATTTCGTCAAAAAGTCCAATATCTTGCATCCCTACTAGTCTCCATGCGTTAATATACCGAATGTCAGTTCTGTGTTGATCATAATTATAGTATTGCACAGCAGATGGGTTGAAACTCAACAGCCACCTCCCCCATGGTGGAGCAATTCAGAAACATTAGCTTAAAATCAGAGTTACCATAATAAATCATCATATCCTAAACATAAATATTGTGTTTAAAAGAAAAAAATCACTCACTATGAAATCTCATTGTTTAGTGAATACAACAAAATATTCTAACAGTATACTGAACCTTACCTTAAATGTGATGGAGCAAGTATTGATCAGTTATTCTGCATCCTCAGCAGATCTATTGGTCCTTTGCACAGCAGCCATTTTGACAGTTTTAAGTAGGGTCATTTGATTATTTAGCACAGATGTAAATAACATTACGGATGACTGAGTTCCATTTAGCCCTGCTGTTTCAGGGTTAACACGGCTTCACTGTCACACTTTCCTGACCTACATGAACCTGACAGAGCTAATGAGATCAGCAACATGTGCACTCTTCCTGCTTTACATGGCAAAATGGATGTTGTGCAAGGTTTTATAAACAATAAACAATGTTACATTGGATTGGAGATTATGTAGAAGTCTCTAGCTCTTTGTCACTGCACTGATACATTTGAAATGTACATACCTGTCTCTCTGTCTGTCTTTCTGTCTGCAGGAACCTTTCTAAGAAGTATCATCCCAAGAGAAGTAGAGAAGATGAGAGCAGGTCAGTCATCATGTTTCTGTCTTTATTTCAGTAATTTAAAGTGCATTTTTTGAGGTATAAATCAACATATGTGGGTATTAATATTGTCTTTGACTGATCCGGGTGAATTGTCACAGTAAAGGATTGAAATTATACATACATTGGCATACCTACTGCCTCTCTGGTCAAACACCAGCTACTGCATTCAAATTTGCCATTGGCTTTCTTAAGCCGGATTTCCACCGGGCACGTTACGGCAGCGGAACATCAGTGGCACGGTTTTGCGCCGATCATGCGATAATCCTGATCGGACGTGAGTTCGCGAGATCCTGCGATAGACTGTGTGTATAAAGGACACAGCTTCTTCCACACTCTTAGCAATAAGGGTTCCAAAAGTGTTGTATTGTGCCGACTCTCCCAGTGTTTAAATGTGGTATCTGGTTGTTGCAGGTGTATACTCTCTTTGGCTTGTTCAGGTGTTTGTCACAGTAACACCTGATATCTGATTGGTTGCTGCAGGTACACTTGGTGTTTGGCATTTGCGGCAACTCTCCGTCAGCTGAATGAAGTTGTGG
Source organism: Microchirus variegatus (assembly GCF_963457635.1). Classification (NCBI taxonomy): domain Eukaryota; kingdom Metazoa; phylum Chordata; class Actinopteri; order Pleuronectiformes; family Soleidae; genus Microchirus; species Microchirus variegatus. The sequence continues at coordinate 16,451,251 of NC_139819.1, forward strand.
TTCAGAAAGAAGAACTCGCTGAAAACCTGAACACACAGATCGTCTGTGAGCTGACGCGATACACCCAAGAGCTGAAGACTGAGAGGAAAACTGTGAGTAAACAATCAAACAAAAATCAGCAAAGGTAGTTTTGGGTAAAGCTTATTTATATGACCGGACACATATTAAATATAAAAGACTTCAACAAACAACAACAAAGTTAGACTGATATAATAATCATAGTAACAAATTATATATATACTGACTGATTAATGACAAGTATATTCAAGGCTGAACAGTTTGTGTCCTTGTTGTAGCATTTCCAAGATGGCCGCCGTGCCCAGCAGCACATTGAAAGCTCGTGGAAACAACTGGAGTCTGTGAGTGGCACACACACATTTGGCCCATATAACCCTGTTATCACATTATTGTCCTTTTTTAATTCAGAGGTAATAAGGTTAAAAGTATGAAACACTGTTGATGTATACAGATTTATTTTTTCTTGTTCAGAGTAAACGTCGGTTTGAGCGCGACTGCAAAGAGGCTGAACGAACTCAACACATCTCTGACAGAATTGACCTTGACAACAAGACGGATGGAGAAAAGGTTTTTATCAATACAGATGCTGTGCATTCAAACCTATAGTGAAATTGTTTTTCAAAAGGTGTTACTCACACACTAGTGGTCGCTAGATAATGTGTGTGCTTGTGTTATTTGTGTAAGTAAACACAAGCACAAATTCTCTCCTGCGGCTAATGGTAGAGCTAACTACAGTGTGTTCATAGTGAAGTGCGATCGGCCCGCTTGAATCAAGTGACAAACGTATTTTAGAACCAGTTTTGCGTTTTGTGATTTGCCTTTGTGTGTTTTGTTTTGCATTTGTGTTTTTTGTTTTGCATTTGTTTTGTTTTTTTTGCATTTGTGTTTTTTGATTTGCGTTTTTTGTTTTGTGTTTTGTGTTTTTTGTTTGTTGCGTTTGTGTTTTTTTGTTTTGCGTTGTGTTTTTTGATTTGTGTTTGTGTTTTTTGATTTGCATTTGTGTTTTTTGTTTTGCATTTGTGTTTTTAGTTTTGCGTTTGTGTTTTTTTGTTTTGCGTTTGTGTTTTTTTGTTTTGCGTATTTTGGTTTTGCGTTTGTGTTTTTTGATTTGTGTTTGTGTTTTTTGATTTGCATTTGTGTTTTTTGTTTTGCGTTTGTGTTTTTTGTTTTGTGTTTTTTGTTTTGCGTTTTTTTGTTTTGCGTTTTAATGTCCTCTCTTACTTCACACTGTCTTGCTCACTTGGAGCGGTACATACAACAACTGCAACTCTGTCCTCCATTTGTGACAAAACATCGAGATATTGGAAGAATCTCAATTCCAAGTTTAGATATTTCAAGTCATTCATTATGGATTAAAGCATTACAAGCATCAATGAAACAGCTGATGTTGTGATCTAGTATCTTAGAGATTATGGACTTATCTGAACTCCTGTCTTTCTCTTACCTGAATGCCTCTCAGCGCTGCTCAATGAAGGTAAGCTGCCTACTCATGTTAGTCTCACTGTTTCTGCCAACATTTGTTTAAGTCACTAATTAACTCATCTATTTATAAAGCAAGCTGTGTCTGTGTGTGTGTCTGTGTGTGTGTGTCTGTGACGGGCATGCTGATTTAATACGCTACACCAGGCAGGGGCGTTGTCAGGATTAATATATGTTTGTTGTAGAGACATTGTGTACAAGCTCATAACTTTAAGGACTGATAGGACTCATAGTTTTACCGTGAGTGAGTGTTTTAAAAATGCATGGATGTGGCCACAATGGACGTGGTTCTACAGGTTGCCAATAGCCTACTGCGATACACTGCAATAATGTAGACAATAGCCTACTGGTAATAAATGATGTTTTTAATGTATTGACAGATGTCATAGACTAGCCCGACAGTTTTCATTAGCCCAAAGCGCTCGACAGTTGAATATTTTTGAATTGATTTATGTAGGACATGTATCGCAGCACTTCACTGTTTCCAAATGGACACGTTTCAGGGGAGCTCCACCCCATGTCTGATTGTGTGGATAGGTGCATAGGTCTCACCTTGGTGATCGTCACGCCAGGAATACACTGTCAGTAACCCAATTCGCTCTGGATTTCCACGGCACATACTTCCTACGGGCACTGCACTAGTTATAACAAAATATCTGGAAAACGAAGCCATCACAGAAGTGTTGTTGAAACCTATATTATCTTAAATGGCCACCAAGGGGGTAAATCCTTTGGTTTATATGAAAATCTGAGACTTCACACACATACCAGTGGATGACATCACAATGGAGAGAAACTCACTGCCCTGTGTCTTCTTGTGTCTGCTGCTTTCAGGCTCGTCAGACGGCTCAACAGAAACAACAAGCTGCCGAAGAGTCCAGGAAAGACTATGTGACCAGTTTAAACCAGTTTAACCAGGACCAGCACCAGCACTACCACACTCTTGTACCAGTTATATACCAGGTAATTGACTGCTACTATATCCTGGCACTGGGTAAAGTACCACCGAGTCAGCAGTACTATAGACTAATAATATGTGTACTGTGTTTCATAGCGTATCCAGGACATGGAGGAGCGGCGCATCGAGAGAGTCTGTGAAGCAATGCGTTCGTCAGCAGAAGCTGAGAGAAAAATTCTTCCTGTCGTGAGTCGCTGCTTGGATGCCATGATGGATGCTGCTGAGAGCATCCAGCCCAGGATGGTGAGAAATCTGGCATAGTTCTGGAGAATCATGGAGTAATGTGTGCCTACTTCACTCTTGTGAGGTGCTGTAAATGCAGAAATGTCAATACATGTTTTGACATGTATTGACAGTGTGATGTCAGTAGTGTGTATCGTTGGTGAGCAATTCAGTTAGGAGAAATGTTGGGAAAAGCAGCATTTAGAGCTGAAATGATTCATCGATTCATCGATTATTAATCGATTACTAAATTAATCGGCAACTATTTTGATAATCGATAATCAGTTTGAAGCTTTTTTCATGATTAAAACAAGATTTCTGATCGTTTTATTTTCTTAAATGTGAATATTTTCTTCGTTTCTTTGTTCCACATAACAAAGAAATCATTAAGACTGAATCATTTTGGATTGTGAACAAAACAAGACATTTGAGAACATCGTCATTTCCAGAACACCGATCAACTTTTTTGAACATTTTCTGACATTTTCTGGACCAACCGATTCATCGATTCATCGAGAAAATAATCGACAGATTAATTGATTATGAAAATAATCGTTAGTTGCAGCTCTAGCAGGTATTATTTAATTTAACAAAGTTACAGACCTGAAAGTGCTGGAATAATTTCCATTTTAGGAGGTTACATTTCATGCACAGATCACTAAAGCTAGCAAACATGTTGTTCATGTAAAGATCCCTTAATCTGAAGAAATGGTTCTTATGAAAGGGACTATCCTTGGAGTTCAAAAGCACATCTGAACTGGAGCCAAATTCTTAAAGTAGAGACAACAATTGGGTTATATGAGAATCGTGAGAAGAGCCCAGAGTGAGGTGAAGGGACAGGATTTGGCCTCCTGAATCCGAAGAGTTATTTAGTGTAGATTGCTCTATCTTTGTTAAAGCTCTCTTTTAATCCTGGGGATCCTACCTTTCCAAATATAAAAGGAAACAAAGTAAGTGGCTCGTTGGTCTAGGGCAGAGGTATCGAAGTCAAATGACCTGGGGGCCAATGAGCGTCTAGTGTGGTCAATGGGGGCCGGCCTAGAGAACAAAAAGTTGGTAAAAAAAACCAACTTTCAACCATTTTTTCGATGTGATTAGCTCATTACGTAGGGTGCAAATCGCCAAAATTGACTTTTTTCTGACAAAATTCAAAAAGGCCGACTTCCTGTTGAGTTGAGGCCATGGTCTTCCCGCCAAGTTTTAGGAAATTCAGGGAAACTCAATCTATGCTGAAGTTATAGGGCACTTCCCGTATCGTGGTGAATGGGTTGCCATGGTCACACTGTTTTGAATCTGCAAAACCTTTCAACAACTTTGCTAATATTGCCAACAAACATTATATTATATTCTGTCACCTCGCTGGCAGCTGTGCCTCAGCTAAACACTGTGTTTAAAAGACGGTGAGGTCGTGGCCTTTAAGAGACGCAGATGACACGGACATGTCACACCTAACACAGTGTGGGTATTTCTTTGTGTGTGTGTGTGCAGGACACCCGTCAGGTGGTGGAGGTGTATAAATCTGGCTTTGACCCTCCAGGCAATGTTGAGTTTGAAGATTATAGTGCCACAATGAGGAGGAGCATTTCAGAATCAAGTTACCTTGACAACCGGACAGAGGGGCGGAGACACAGCAGGAAGTTGTGGCCCTTTATACGAAAAAACAAGGTACACAAACAGCATTCTTCAAACACACCTGTGGTCTTCACTTGGCTTTACTGACCTAATCCATATATATCTATCTATCTACCTGTCTATCTATCTATCTCTCATTCTTCAGCTGTTGACCCTCCTCTCCTCCCCCCGACAGCCTCCCCCTCCACCCCCAACCTCACCTTCACCTGGGGGTGTGGACAGCACTTCCCAATCCCCACCCCCTGCTTCAAGAGAACCAATCACACAGCGGCTTAATGACCTCATGTCCTCTGGCTCCAGAACCAGGAAGCAGTGTCTGCGCAACCTCAAGAGAGGGGTACATATATATTGTTTTAAAAATATAGATTTATATTTATATAATTTGTACCAGGAGTCTAAAATGAATGATATAAATATATTATGTGTGTATAATATATATATTAATATATGGCATATACTGTGCAAGTACTATATATACTCTATGTATAAACTCCAAAGTGTCAGTAATGTTTGTTGTTATATTTCTTTTTTCACTTCTCTGAGCAGCTGTCCCTCAAACTGGTCAGTATCTTAGCAGCCACAGGTGTATTACCACGTGGTGTTGACAGTATTGTGTTCTAATAATGTGCTGATGCTGTTTCAGGGCTCCAGTCCTGCAGACTGTAGTCACCTGCCTCCTGAACAGAGGCGAAAAAAACTTCAAACTAGAATCAACAATATCAACCAGGAGATTCAAAGAGAGAGGGAGCAGAGGTAACACGCGTGCGCGCGCACACACACACATGCACGCACGCACGCACACACACACACACACACACACACACACACACACACACACAAACACACACACACACACACACACACACACACACACACACACACACACACACACACACACACACACACACACACACACACACACACACACACAGATGAATCACTGAGAAAACGTTCAAACTATTCTCTTCTCTTTTTACATTTTGCCTCTGATATGTTTACATTTTTGGGGGCTGTCTTTTGAATTGAATACACACTGGCTGTTTGTGTGTGTGTGTGTGTGTGTTTTAGAAATGCTCTGTTGAAGATGAGGGAGGTTTATGAACAAAGTCCTCAGATGGGCGATGCCAGCAGTGTGGAGCCTCGACTGGAGGAAGTGAAGCAGAGTCTGCAGAGACTGGAGGAGGAGCTGAGGAGGAACCAGGTTTATAACACAAATACTGCATATAGTACACACTGCACACAGTCTGTACCCACACTATATCACTGTACTGTTCTGTGTTACACATTTAGTGTATATACTGTATAACAATCATTTTACCACATACATTAACATGTATGATAGCTTACCGATCACATAAACTCTCATACAAGAGGAATGTCAGAGGAAACAAACTTTGGTATATGGGAATCTATTACTCACAGAGCAGAAAACAAAGTATTTAAAAATAAGTTTAAGAATAAATATCTATGAAATAGGCATGACTAAAAACAAGAATAAAAAGAGTGATAAATACACAACTTCCCTAAATGAACAGTTTTTGTAATGGTTAATACACAACTATGCAGATGCTCTTTAACTGAAACGATATTTTTAATGCTAAAGTATAATAATAAGATTTTATATTATTATAATATTTCATACTTACTATTATTAGTATGAAAGATGTTCGAATGATGTGAATTATAAAACTGTATTGTAAAGCAGCTTTTAGAGTTCGTCAAGACTAGAAAAGCACCATATAAAGACCAGTTAGTATTATTATTTCGATAACAATGTCAAATTATAGTTATTTACTTTGGCATTCCAATACAATATACAGTACATTATTGTATAAACCAATGATGGTGAATTAAGTTATTTGCCAAATAAATAATAGCATTCTTAGTTTTAAACAAGATTGTCAAAGATTTCTAAAATATTAAAAAAATGTTTTCTCGTTTTTATGACAGGTGGTCTAATACATTTGTTAATTACTGTACATGTGTGTAAAACATTTATTATAACTTCATTAGCATCAATCTATCAATCAATCAAATCAAATGTTATTTATATAGCCCACAAAACACAGTTTGTCTCACAGGACTTCATAGGGTTGGTAACATCCTCTGTCCTTAGACCCTCGACCAGGGTAAGGAAAAACTACCAGGGAAAAAACCCTTATAACAGGGAAAAAAAGGTAGAAACTTTAGGGAGAACCACAGGTGAGGATCCACTCCCTGGACGGACAGACGTGCAGTAGATGTTACTCAAAACATACAATACAGTAAAAAGTCTTTAAATGCCAGGATCCACCTGGATCACTGTGTTTGTCACAGCCTGTAGCGAAGGCTAGCATTAGCATGCATATTAATATGTACCTATATTGAATATTAAATATTTTTTTTGTACATGTTAGTGTCTATGTTAATGTGCACATATGCACATACATCAACATACATGTTTGTGGTTATGTTAATGCATATATAAACATATATTTGAATGTGTGTAAGTAAATGTTATCGATCCATGCTAACGTTCATGCCAGCTTAGGGTTGCCACCCGTCCCGTAAAATACGGAATCGTCCTTTATTTGGCAATTAAATGGTTTGTTCCGTATTTCCTTAAACATCCAATCCACATGTCTGTCACACACACATCAACACTAAAGATAAAGATGAAAATAAAACACAGGGAATAATAAGGCCAGCAAACTTGTCGTGGCGGGATCTATGCAGGATTCTGGCCGCCCCGGCTTCGGTCCTCTGTGCGCGTGCTGCTGTCACGGTTGCCTAGCAACAGACGCCACACATCGGTGCTGCTCACAGTTAACTAAAGACATCAGCTCATCTGATTAATCGGTTATTCCCTGAATTACAACTAAACTAAAGCTCTTCTACAAAAAGATTGAGACCACCGAGTGAAAACAATGAAAAGTGCGCTGTTAAGAGTTGTTAACACTAAGATCTACTCTGATCCCCTTCACGTCATCGCGACTGACTCGATCTTCGTCATAAAGATTATTATTGGATGTAAAGATAAAACTGCGTGTAGAGAAATAATCCAGTCTGTGCTGATATGGAAAGATCGCTTGGAGAAAAAGCGCAGAGCGCAGCAGCGACGCACAACACAGCAGAGAAAGAGAGAGAAACCACAGTGCAGGTGCGGTGTGCAGAAAAAAAGGCCTGTCTGCACCAGATGAGGGGGCGCACTCTATAATATAATATACTATAATTGCAATGCCTTGACTTTAGTGAGGTAAGTACACACAGTCCCTGCCATAACAACATTAGAAAAAAAAAACAATGGTACAGAATTAGCACAATAACTTATTTCGGTTTTCCGGTTTCGGCCAACTGTTTCCTGATTTTCGGTGCATCCCTAGTTATATTGCTCTTGCCAATAAAGACATTTCATGTTCATGTGTTCCCCCAGCTGCTTCCCAAAGTAGATGTTTTCTGTTATACAGAGTTGTGTAATGTTTTGAGTTACTTGGCCTTACTTCATGAGTCATCATAATGGTCCTTCAAAAAGCCTCAGAATGCCCCATTTGTACCTCAAATTTTCAAATGCTCCACACCAACCCGCCTTCGCTCGGCTGCTCCGCTCCCTCGCCATGTACTCTCCATAGTGAAATTTTACTAGAAAAACCCCCGACACCCTTACAACAGACGTGCCTAGATGTCCTAGATTAGTCGGCTCTGTGGTGGTCATGGCCCCTAGGAGCCGCGGTGGGGCGTCCCTTATTTTCATTTCTGAATGGTGGCAACCCTATGCCAGCTTGAATGCTAGCACGAGTGTCTGTATGTGTTACTGTAGACATGGTTGTCAGAGGTGGACGATCTATGCTAACATAAATGCTAACATGAGCGTCTGTATGTGTTACTGTAGACATGGTTGTCAGAGGTGGACGATCTATGCTAACATGAATGCTAACACGAGCGTCTGTATGTGTTACTGTAGACATGGTTGTCAGAGGTGGACAGCAGACCGTCTGATCACAGCACCAGAAGGCAGAGTGGAGGTTGTGGGTTAAATTCCCAGGCGACGACACCAGGCAGCAGCAGCCTGAAACAGCTGGACAATCGCAGTCCTGCCAGCAGAGAGAGGTGCTCGACTATTGATTTCTGGCAATTCTGGCAGCATTTGTATGTTTATATGTCTATGAGCAGCATAACTAGAAAAGGAAAGGACAACAAATTATTAATGTTTCTTGGAATGTGGGTTATGGCTTACTATTATATATGTTTGACACTTACTTATTAACTTTTTATTTGCAGGAATAGTTAATCCATGGATTTGCTTAAAGAGGTCTGGTATTTTATTGTGTGCACATGTGGATTTATAGCATTTTAAAGTGTAGTATTTATGGGTTATGTTTCAACATAGCAGCATCTCTACAAAGTAGATGACAAAATGGATTTAAAGCATATTGGAAATATTTTGGTCAATGTAAGTGCACTACTCAAAAATGCAGAAAAGTGTATATTATATCTTTAGAAGAAGAAATTCGTTTTTTTGATGATCCAGTTATGTACACTTGTCTTGTTTCTCAGATATTCATTGCATATAGACTCTGAACATCCCTCTCTAACTGTGTTTTGATCAGTCCTGACGGCAGCTACACTGAGGACCACAATGCTGAGCTTCACTTTAAGTCTCGCAGTTCAGAGTTTGATGAAGACTTTGACGATGAAGAGCCCTTGCCAAGTATTGGCACCTGCAAGTCTCTTTACCCATTTCAAGGTATTTTAAGGTTGTAGTTTTGTATGTTCAGGCATACAGTGAGGTCTTCAGTTAGTCATCCAGGATCTTGGTATCCCTACAATATTACACTAATTCAATATGGATTGTCCTTATATTGTAAACATGCCACTGATTCTTTGCAGGTCAGAATGAAGGTACTCTCTCCATGGTGGAGGGAGAGCTGCTTTCTGTGGTGGAAGAAGATAAAGGAGACGGTTGGACCAGAGTGCGGAGGAACCTGGAGGAGGAAGGATATGTCCCCACTTCTTACATCAAAGTCTTCCTGGACAGCAGCGCCAAAGGTGCTAAGACGTATATTTGACTTTCACATAGTCTGTAAACTACCTCTGTATATGACCTTCATTGGACCTTTAAATGACCTCCACATAGGACCTACTTAACACCTTTACATGACCTTGAAATGACCTCTTATATGACATTAACACGATCACCTCTGTGTATGAACCAAATCTGACATAATCATATATATGATTTTTTAATGACAAACACTAAAATCATGTGACCCTTTCTCACCACATGACCTCTGACCTCTGAATGTCAACACATAGATTGCTATGGTTATAGCAGCATGTCTTGTCTGTTTGCTCTGCCTGTCTCTGTGCTGAATATCTGAGGTCTGTACTCCTGAAGCCCCTCTGTCATATCCACACCATGTCTTCATTGTCTACAGCCGACCACACTCTTACCAAGAGGTCCCATGGTGGTGTGTGTGTGTGTTTGTACTTGCAGCATGCTGTGGACCCGTGAGGGTTTTTAACCAACAAAGTGAGGTCAATTTTACGAAGTGAGGACATTTTGGCCGGTCCTCACTTTGTTTTCATTGAAATCACTTCCTTAGATTGTAAACATGCTATACTCTGTTTTTCAACAGAGGTCCTCAATTTGGTACAAAAATCTGGTTCCACCTGCAGACATTTTATGGTACTGCACCCACTAGTTCTTTATAGATGTCATTCATGAAGAAGAAGATATTTGTAATTGTGTTGATTTATAAAATGGAAATGCTGGTCCTCAGTATGCAGCAAGTACAAGAATGTGTGTGTGTGTGAGATCTTGTACTTGTGGCATACTGAGGACCAGTGAGGGTTCTTAACCAACAAAGTGAGGTAATTTTTACGAAGTGGGGACATTTTGGCCGGTCCTCACTTTGTTTTCATTGAAATCACTTTTTTAGGTTTTAACAAGCTATACACTGTTTTTTAACAGAGGTCCTCAATTTGATACAAAAACCTGTTTTCCAGCCCTGGTTTTTCACACACTTTTTGCTCTGGGGCTTCACCTGCAGACATGTTAAGGTACTTCACCCAGTAGTTCTATACAGATGTCATTCATGATGTAGATATTTGTAATTGTGTTGATTTATAAAGTGGAATTGCGGGTCCTCACTTTGCCAGCATTTTTACCCGGTCCTCAGTATGCAGCAAGTACAAGAATGTGTGTGTGTGTTCACACCATATGGGAAGCAATGTTTCACCTGGCGTCACAATATCATCTGTGTTTCAAAGTAATCACAACCTGTTACTGCTTGACTGAAGATAATGCTTGAGCTAACCAACAGCCAACGATCAACACTTTGAATCAAGTGACACACACAGACACACACAATGTGCGTCCAATGTCCTCCATTTCTGACACAACACCAGGACCTTAGAAGAATCCTTATTTGGCTTTCACCACCTTGCGTCAGGCAAAACTCACTCGAGCAAATAATGTGAACTCCCTGTTGTCATCGGTTTCACACGATTCAAACCACAACTGACAAGAAACTAACGTTTCCCTTGTCCCTTTTGTATCGTTTTTGTATATAATCTCCATTCAGTGTGAACGCCCCATTAGTGACAGTTTGTTTCTCACTCACTAACTAACTTCCACATGTTAAAACATCAACAACTTTTTCGAGCTTTATTCAATGTCTGTGACATCGCTGCAGCCAACCGGAAATAATGACATGAAGAAGACGGGTGCCCCCTCCCTTCAGGAACCCTCACATGATTCGTCCCCAGTGTGACTTCCAGAAGTCTGATTGGCCAGAGGGCAAAGCTTTTATTGAGCCGCTCCACAGCAGGTTATGTGTCCATCACTATGGTGATGGTTAAGTTACCGCGGTGATTTTTCCGTGGTAACTTATTAAGGAGTGAACATCTGTTATAACTTGAAAAAAACATGGGTTTAAACCTGCAGTAAACTGGAGAACCACAGATTGTGCTTCATAGAACAGAACTTTGTGCATCTGTAGACCCAAAGTGTCTTTTATCAGGCTCCACCTCCTTAAACAGACCAAGATTTTATTACATGAGCCTTTTGTAAAGTGTCTAAAATCTGTTTTTGAAGCTTATGATTGTCGGATCAGTATCGATTATCAATATCATTAATATCAGGCTACTGTAGAATGACTCGTTTTTTCCACAGACTGACTGATGTGCTGATGTCAGTCACTAACAGACAGTCAGTGAATCTGTCAAACATCTGTATTATGATTATGATGAATTATGAGCAGAATGATCAGAACCCTAACCATGACCTCCTGTCCCACTCTATGGCCTCTAACACACCTGTCTCTCTCTCTACCTGTTTGTCTATATCTTGTAGGCTTTGTGCAGAGTAGTCGTCTAGTCTAGCGCAGTAACCGACCAATGAGGACATCTCGCCACAGGAAGTGATGTAAAGGAAAGAGCTCAGAGGAAGTGCGGTAACAGCTTTTCATTGGACAGTTTAATTTCTCAGATATCTTGATCTCAATTTGTCGATTCGTGACAAGCAAAAATAAATTAATCAGATATTAGACAGGTCCCAAAGTGAACAGATACGCTTAAATATTAGTAATGATCAGTAAAAATCAGATGGCGAGTTTAACTTCATCAAACTGATACACTTTATAATATATAATTTTAGCTCTTTAGTTTCTGTGGTTTTGACCTGTTTTCAACCAGAAACTAGTCCTGAAAAGTTTGGGTAATTGGTTATCACTCATCGGTCTTTGTTATTGAATGTGTTTCTGTTTTTTTTTGTTTTTATGGATCTGTTGTAATTTGACTCACTTTCTGAATTGTGAAATGCTAAATTAATGACTTAGTTGATCGATCAACATCAATTTGTCAGCTCATCAATAACCCATAAAAGGAAAAAAAGTGATATAGCTAACACTGAAAAATGTCAGAATTAATACAAGATGATCTGTATCAGTTTGTTGGATGCTTCAGGAAACACGACTCATTCACTTAAGCCATGTTTCCACCGAGTGGAACAGTTCGGTATGGTACATATGTTTATGTTTCTATTCGGAATCATACAAAAAATGTAACCACCACCAACTGTTCTATTTTTCAGTACCCTTCCCTTTGGGTACCAGGCTAATGGTACAGTCCAGACTGGCTCCACTCATGACAGTCAGAAAAACCCGCCATATATTCTCATACAAAGCTTGACGTCTTGTTGAGACAAACAGCCACAAATCAAGCAGGAAAAAAAACAGCTGTTGGATGTCCTCCGTTGTTGTCCGTTGTCTGCTGTGTCGCATTCGATGTTGTCAATTGCTGCCGTCGCACCGGTACGACTTCACGCTACAAAACGCAGGGCTTAACCGTACCGTACTGCACCAAACTGAACTGTACCATAATGGAAACATGGCTTTTGAATGGGAAGAATCACATGTGCCAAGTGACATTGTGAATGAGTTGCTTTGCTTTGCCTGCCTTGTGTGCTGCATGGGTCACTTTGATGAGGTGCTTGCCTATTAAATTACGTTAAAGGTCCCATTAAATGCTAAATCAACTTTTTAATAATTTAAATCCTTATATTTTGGACTCTGGAGGCCCTATCAGTCGGCAAAGTGTGAAAAAAAGATGACTCGCTCATGTTTTTGTGGTCCTCCTCAGTCTAAGTACAGGAGATTAAATACGTAATGTTGACTTCCACACTCATTGGGACGTCACAATGCGCTAATTTCCTGGAATTGTTGTCTCATGGAGCTCTGCTTTGTCCGTAAAACGCGCGAGAGTGCTGGCGAGGGCAACGGTATCTGAAAAACAGAAGTCCGCCAAGTTCATATTCTTGTCTCCACAGTGCAGCACAGAGTCCTACACAAACCTCCAGCCTCAGAGGATTTTCTGTCCAGTGGATACATGTTATATATGATGGCAATGTGCCTGCTAGAGCCTGCAAATTATCACTTTTCCAAATGCTAACTGCTGTTAGCTCTCAGTAGCCTCTGTGGCTGATGTCATTTCCTGTCCCTTAAGTTCATTTAACTTTTTTTTTTAAGGTGGACCTAAAGAGATACTACTAAACAGAGCGTTCTGAACAGGGCTGTTTTGGCAGGGTGATTGAACTGCTGTGGTGCTTCATCCTTATGGTATTTTGACCAAAGCATGTCACAGACATGTTCATGAGGACACCAGGGAACTAGGTTAACTTGGAGAAATAGGGTATAATATGACTCCTTTAAAGAGTTAAAACTCAAACACAACTCCGTCCACACCAGCTCTTGAACAAGGCTGTGCTTCTTGAGAGACGTCACGCACCCAACAATGGGGGCTACCACATCGCTAGCGCTTTCGCAACATTAGCAAATTTTAACATGAAAACCTTTTTAATGCTGTCTCCAGCACCATGTGTCAGAAGCGACCTACGTGTGTGAGTGCAGGATTATTTAAGTTTTGTCGTGATCATCAAGTCATTAATTGTAGGTGAAGAAAATGTGTAAATAATAATAAAATTAATAAAAATAATCATAAAAAAAGCACCAGTAGGTGCCCGGGCCCTACATTTTTGGAAAACTTAAACCTTTCATATTTTGTGCCCTGAATTAAAAACGTCGTTTTTGTGCTTTAAGCATTTATAAAGTGAAACTTTTCTGTATATGAATGCATTCGTTTTTCAGATTCACTGACAAACTGATCTGAGATGAAATTTTAAAATGTAAACATTTAAACATGAAAACATGAAAACAATCATGTGATTTTAAGGAAAATTCTAAAACAGTTGTCATTGTTTGCTTCAGCTGCGCTGTGACATCACTGTGACATCACTGTGGGTGAGCCTGATGTCAGGTTACAGTGTAAAGTGACGAGTTTGTAAATATAAACTGTAAACCTATCCTCTGTAAATCCGCTGATATTAACCCCTCCCATCTGATTTAACCAGCCCATATTAGCTCCACCCACTGCTTCTTGATCAATTATCACGTTGATTGATTGTGTGAAATGTGAACCTTTTTTTTATTTTAGAGTTAGCTATTGATCAGTTATTTATCACATTTTTTTATTGAGATGTGGGATAGCTCTTGCTCTTTACAACTTCCTGTATGTTAAACTTTCAAAATAAAGTACATTCTAAATCAGACACTTGTTATTTGTCCTCATTGATTTTTTTTCACAAATTGTTTACACACTGAACATATGTAATTAACTGTCTTTTTTAAATCACAACTGTAGTTATTTACATTACATATAAAATATAACACAGTCACAATACCCCCGAAACAATGATTAATAAATATATACTTGAAATGATCTGTTCAATAAATCCAAAGAATTGGATTTGCTATAATATTTTTGTACACACTGAACATTTATTGTCAGCTTATTATTATATTGATAATATCATGTTATGCTAAACTAAGCTAAGTGTATTTCCTCTTTTATTTTGAAGCCAAGTTAATTTATGCCTTTACTTCCTGCCTCCCATCTGCTTCTCATGTGCTCATTGGTTCTCTGAGTGAGTGGATACAAGGAAACACACACAGGAGGGAGTCGCTGGGCATTAGGGGGAAGCATTGTGTGTCTCCATGGTAACGGTTGTGTTGTCACGACCATGGTAACTTACTCAGTCAGTCATGGAGGAGCAGAGAGTTCAAACCTGCCATTTTTACAGGACGGATCCAAATCTTCCGTTCAGATTCAACAACCCAGACTGTTTTCTTGGTTACAGGTAATGTGTGATTGGTTATAATAGTATTACAAGTTAAGTGAGTTAAGCTAATTTAGCAAGGATGTTTTGTTAAGAGTCTGAACGACAGATCACTGCTTCTGTTAGTACTAAATGCCAGTACTACAATGATTCATGTAGTACTTTTGTACAACTATTGTTAGTGTTGTTGCTGCTTAATATTGTTGTTACTTAATGCACTTGTATTGTTGTCTTTAAGGCCTGATAATGCTACACTACTACTACTATTACTACCTTTACAACAGAACACTGGCTCCTATAGCAAGCTTTTAACATTTAATAGCTAGACTGGTTATGTATTACAAATATCTGTAATTCAATTCTTCCTATCCACAATGACATTCTTCCTAAACACAATATCATTCTTCCTCAAACAAATGACGTCACTTCAGTGCGGTTTCATTACAATTACTGTGAATGTTATTATGACTAGTAACAATTGGATTGAAGATATCTGAAATGGGAGTTTCTCATAGTAAGAGTTCTATTGCAGATATCCAGAATGTAATTGTGGATATCTGAAGTTGAAAGCCCAATACACATGTGGTACGCGAGAACCACTGGTGTAGTCAGTTTATTCATTTAATTTTTGTACCTGATTTGAACTGTATTTGCATATCTTACATATTATTATACTAATCGTTCAATACAAATTTGATTTAGCGCATGCTCATTTAACCAGGAAAACATCCCATTGTGATTAAGAACCAATAATAATATGACAGATTAACATGTTTTATCTTTTCATTTCAGTCAGCCGAATAATAACCCGTTATATCGAACAACCAACCAAACCTATGGAAGCAAGAAACCAACTGTCCATGAGATACAGGTGAGACTTGGAGCCTTACTCTGCATATTTATTAGAATCAACGACGTCGCCATGACAACTGTGTGTTCTCAGACGCAGTACAGAGGGATGTCCCGGAAGTTTTCCCAGGCGATGCTGAGGAGTGGGATGTATCGCGATCAGGGCTTCAACACGTCTGCAGACAGCAGCAGAGTGACGGCTCCCATGGCAACCCAGACCAAAAAATCCAACCTAGGTTATTTGCATCACCATGTCAACCAAAACAAAGAGCAGGATGGAAACAAGTAACAAGTTGTCGATCACCTCTTACACATCGGATTGGACCGTATATATTAGAAGAATCTAAAATCGAATCCTTTCAAACTCTCTTTTGTTAAACTGCTAAAAGCTGTGATGATTAATTATAGATGTGAAAGTGAAACATTCATTAAACTGCAGCGACAATGACAGTAGTGTGACTGACTTCTTTATGTTAACAGTTGGTTGTTAATTCATCTCTTTATCTCTTAATATTTGACATGAAGACTGCAGGAAATCAAGGTTCAGGGATATGAGATGAATATAAAATAAAACAGTAATAAAGTAAGAGATCAGAGCTGTTTCAAAAATTAATTACAAATGTCATAATGTACAATACAAATTTAGCTGGTCTTAACTCCACAATCAACCCTTTGGAGTTGTATTGTATTGTATTGTTAACAATCATATATACTCTAATGTAATGAATGAAACACCGTCAGAAAAGAGGATTTCTATCGGCTTGTTTACAGCAACTAGGAGGTTTTTGACCATAAAAACTAGTTAATGTATGTAAGTAGACCTCCATAACTAACATATATGTGCAACAGGACCACTCTCTGTGAGCTTTAAAATAAAACCATAAATAAAAAACTAAAAAAACAACTTGTTTTCTAAATATTCATGTACAAAATCAAAATGAAAAAACGGATAATGACTGGTTTTTCCGATTTCCGTGCTGAAATGAAAAAAGGATAATGAGTTTTTCCCGTTTAATCCAATTTTGAATGATGAATGCAAGTATCCGCTCTGGGGTTCCAGGGCGGTGGACTGGTAGTGTTTTTTGTCCCTGCTGTGGACCTCCAGAGGGGCACAGAGTTTTGTGAAAATGTGGAAAATAGGAAAGTGAAAATAATGTAAAAGAGTTAATATTTATGTCAATAGTGTGAAAAATGTGTAAAAATGCGAAAAAAGTAAAGTGGAGCTCCAGGGAGTGTGTGTGTGGTGCTTGTTGTATCCGTTCTGGGGCTCCAGGGAGGCGGGGTGGTGGTGGTCAGTGTCCCCGCTGTGGAACTCCAGGTGGGAAGATACAGGGACCCTGAAAATAGTTAATTAATTACTTAATTAATTACTTAATTACTTTATTGATTAATTAATTCAGTTATGAATCAATAATCTCTAAATCATTGCAGCCCAAAACAACATCTTCAGAAAATAATACATTTTAAAACCAATACATATTATGCCGAAAAATAATACTGAAGATCAGCTGAATTTAGGTGAAACTCCCAATAAACAGGACAAAATCTGAGATTGACTTTTTAAAACAAGGACACATGAAAATTCATGGGGTAAAGGTCAAAGGAAAACTCCAGACACTCTCTTTCATGTCTGTACTTTATCATGTCATGTTTTTTGAAGTGGACTCTCCCACCTGGACATGGGATGGAGGCCTTGAAAGGGTGTAGACAAATATATCATTTTAAATTTGATTCATTATCATACAAGCTGATGTTGAACTATCAAACCCAGGTCACTGCAAATGGGCCCTGTGGCCGAGTACGGGGAGCCAGCTCTACCGACTGAACTATACCCCAAATATGTGTATGTTTGATGTATATTTTTAACCCTGCTGAGGACCATCTGTCCCCCTCTTTTTCTCTCTCTCTCTCTGTTTCCATGACAACCAAAGAAGGAAAATGATTAATTCAAAAGATGTTTTCTATCCTCCGAATCTTGTTTCTTTTTAACTGTTTCTCCTTAAGTTTCTTAATATAACGTTTCTCTAATATGCCATATACACAGTTCTCTCTCACAGACACGCACACGTTTATACACTCAAACATGACTGTTTTTTAAATTTTTTTAAATTTCATTTGTGTTGGTATTAAAGTAGAACATTTCAGTGCTTTTAAAACAGAAACAAATATTCCACAAAAGAGCCGACAATTTGTTGCCTCAGGCCAAATGGCTTCCTGCAGACACACACATGCATACACACACACACACACACACACACATGAAGAGAGAGAGAGAGAGGAAGAGAACGCTAAGTACACCCCCTCTTTCAGCACTATGGACAGCTCCTCCTCTTCCTGCTGCTCAGATCTGTTCACCAGCCAGGCTGTGACATCATTGCACGCGCACGCACACACACACACACACACACACACACACACACACACACACACACACACACACACACACACACACACACACACACACACACACACACACACACACACACACACACACACATACACACACACCAGAAGGAGGTGGAGGATCTTGTTTCCACTCGGGTGATTTTTGGCGTCGCATCAGCGAAGCAGGAGGAGGGAAGCATACATAACGCAACAGATAACCAGGTTAACAACCAGCCTTACAACCACGCTAATAACCAGGTTAACCAGAAACTGAACCAGCAGGTTAACAGAGAAAACCGGGAGGCTGTGGATGTTTGTTGTTTGAGGAGATGAACCAGATGGAGTCTGAAGAAAATCTGCTCCATGTTTCTCTGCTGCTGCTGCTCTTTGGATCACAATTCACCCTGGTAATTCTATTCTATTGTATTCTGTTCTATTCTATTCTATTCTATTCTATTCTATAGTCACACACTGTGTGAAACCTCTGTCTTATACTTTTATATTTTCATGTTTGATAAAAAAAAACTTGATATATGGAACACGTTTTGATGTAATATTAATTGTGGCAACCGCCCTCGCATCACTGAGCTCTTATTAGGATAGAAAACATATCTGAATTTGTACATGAAGAGTCAAACATTACTCTTTAACATTAAGAAAAATGTCTAAAATCATTGGAATATTAAGGATTTTTTTAAAATAAAGAAATCTTGGATCTGTTCCTTTAACAATAAAAAAATCGAATGCATAGTACATGAATAAATCAGTGTGTGATACAGACTGTAGAGGGTGGCCAACACAAACCACACTGCACAAAC
Source organism: Microchirus variegatus (assembly GCF_963457635.1). Classification (NCBI taxonomy): domain Eukaryota; kingdom Metazoa; phylum Chordata; class Actinopteri; order Pleuronectiformes; family Soleidae; genus Microchirus; species Microchirus variegatus. The sequence continues at coordinate 16,470,263 of NC_139819.1, forward strand.
CACTTCCTGTTCCTGACATTTCTGGTTTGTTGTTTTATATGTATATATATATATATATATATACATATATATATATAAATGTATATAAATATATATAAATGCCTGATTCAGTTCATTAATTGACCATTTATGTGATGACATATTGTTCAAAAGAGTACATTTATAGTATTTATAGTATATAGTCAATTTATTATTTCTACTCTGTAAATTGACAGAAATTAAACAACGTGTAATAAAAGTCCAAAGCTCAACAAATGAAGCCACATTTGTGGTTTTTTCAGGGGTAGAAAACTCTGACATTCACATTTATCATTTTAGCCCTTTCTGTCTTTCTGTGCTCTCAAGCACAAAGCAGTTGACATCACCAAAGTCTGTGGGGGTTCAGGGTTGTGATTGTGCCTTCTTCTGACATCCTGTCTCACAGGTGGGTCCAGCAGCACCTGAGGAAGGCTGGCAGGTGTACAGCTCGGCTCAGGACACCGAAGGTCGCTGTGTTTGCACCGTGGTCGCTCCTCAGATGACAGTTTGCTCCAGAGATGCTCGAACCAAACAGCTCAGACACCTGCTTGAAAGGGTATGAAATACTACTGCACTGCGAATACCACTACTGATAACAATGCTTCCATAACAACTAAAATGTGTGAGTGATTCTGCTGTTTTCCAGGTGCAGAACATGAGTCAGTCTATTGAGGTGTTGGACCAGCGCACTCAGAAAGATCTGCAGTTTGTGGAGAAAATGGAAGTTCAGCTGAAAGATCTGGAAAACAAGTTCAAACTGGTGGAGGATGGACATGAAACCAACATTGCCAGACAGTTCAAGGTACCTCCCGCCTCATAATGATAGAAGGTCCAGCATGTATTTAATTGCGACATCACACTACAGATCAACATCTCAGGCCATCTCTGCATGAAATATAGAGACAGTTGTTGTATATCTGCTCCTGGTCTCCTTCTTCTGTCTCTACCTCATCTCCCTCTTGTCCCCCACCTCTCCTCTGTCCCCCATTTTTCCTTTCACCCTAACCGGTTGAGGCAGATGGCTGCACATCTTTGAGTCTGGTTCTGTCAGAGATTTCTTCTTCTTCTGTTTTTTTTTCTCTCCACTGATGCCTAGTGTTAGCTCATTGTGTGATTTGTTGGGTTTCTCTGCTCTGCATGATGTTGTCTATGTACAGAGCCTTGAGATGATGTATGTTGTGATGTGTCGTCTCTGTGACTTGAAGTGAGATTTCCACTCGCCTGTGATGCTTTCACTGATGCTCATATGATCCGCTCGCTCTCGTCTCACAGCATTCGCACACACATATGCACATTTTCTAATATTGGTAGGGACAATCTGGCTTTCTCCAATAATTGGTGGAGACGTGTCCACCGTTCACACGTAGTCCAGTTGGTGACATGATCCTGTTTTGGTCAAATGAAACATATGAACGTGGAAACATGCTTCAGGTTATATACATATATGTGCAATGAAAGCAGAGGCTATTCTAGAGTGTGTTGGGGCCCTAAGCAAAAATTCAGTGTTCATCATTGTTATGTTATAAATAATCTGACACTAACGAAAAATGTATTAAGTCAAAACATTTTTTTATTCTAAATGAGTGAAATAACATGGAAAAACCTTGTAATTTTGAAAATAAATAAAGTATGTGAAAAGATATATGTAAAGAATAAAATAATGTCAATAACTTAAAAAAAAACCTATATAAACTTAGTAAAGAAATATATATTACACTGTAACTAACCCACATTATAAGACAATATAAATATATAGAACAATAAAATACTGTAAATAACTTTTTTTTTTGAAACGTATAAGCTTAGTAAAAAAAAAAATACATTACACTGTAAATAACTCACATTATAAACCTTAAACATAATATACAGCATAGAAGTTAAATACCTGCCTGCTGTACTAAACCCACAGCAGGCAATTCCTCATCAGCACCTTTTATTCACTGCTTGTACTAGTTAGCGTTAGCGTCAGCTAGCATTCTGATGCTAATGATAGCTGCTGTTCAAGTCTGCTGAAGCAGAGAAGTTAGCAAGCGAGTAACAGAAAAGTGCAGACGAGATTCACAATTCCACTACAGACAAGAACTTCCAGTATTTTGCTCCAAGTCCTCTGTCTCTATGTCTCGTTCAGTCCATCAAAGCAAAAATGGAGGAGTTACGTCCTCTGATCCCGGTCCTCGAAGCCTACAAAGCCGACGCTCTGCTGGTCCAACACTTTAAGGAGGAGGCAGCAAATGTGACAGAGCTGCTGGGATCACTGCAGGAACAAATGGGAGGACTGGATTATCAGGAGCTCCATAGTCGAGTGATGACTCTGGAGGACCGACTGAAGGCCTGCATGCAGAGGCTGGGTGAGTAAACAACATATTAAAGAGCTGAAACGTTTGAGCAACAGAAACTTAACTTCATTCACCCGAAGAAATCCCAGCTACGTTGTCAATGTGTGAGTCTTTATGTTTCAGCCTGTGGGAAGCTGACAGGAATTTCTGAGCCAATCACCATCAAAACGTCTGGATCCCGATTCGGATCATGGATGACTGACCCACTGGCTACGACTGGAGACAACAGAGTGAGTCTCAACAACAAAACATCTTTAGCAGCAAATGATGTGAAGGAAAAAACTGACAATGAAGACGGATGTGAAGTTGAACAGCCTTTAGTGAAGCAACATTTTATTTAGAAGATGCTAGTTACATAGTGCATAGAGCATCCTTGCACAAGGTCAAAGGTCAGGACAGTTGGACATGGTTGTTAGGATCTTTGGATAACTGCCAATGTTTTTGCCTGTTAAAGGTCCCATATTATGCAAAATCAACCTTTTAATCATAAATCCTTATATTTGGGAGTCCTATCAGTCAGCAAAGTGTGAAAAAAGATGACTCACTCGTGTTTTTGTGGTCTTCCTCAGTCTAAGTACAGGAGATAAAACATGCGATGTTGACTTCTGCACTCATTGGGACGTCACAATGCGCTAAATTCCTGGAATTCTCTCGCAGAGCTCCGCTTTGTCTGTAAAACATGTGAGAGTGCTGTTGAGGGCAACAGTATCCGAAAACTAGAAATGTTCCGCGAAAAGTTCTATTCTTGGCTCCACAGTGCAGCACAGAGTTCTACACATACTTCCAGCCTCAGAGGATTTATCCACTGGATGCATGTCATATATGACGGCAATGTGCCTGCTAGAGCCTGCAAATGATCACTTTTCGAAATGCTAACTGCTGTTAGCTCCCAGTAGCCTCTGTGGCTGATGTCATTTCCTGTCCCTTAAGTTTCGTTTTACTTTTTTTTAAGGTTGACCTAAAGAGATACTACTAAACAGAGCGTTCTGAACAGGGCTGTTTTGGCAGGGTGATTGAACTGCTGTGGTGCTTCATGCTTATGGTATTTTGACCAAAGCATGTCACAGACATGTTCATTAGGACACCAGGAAACTAGGTTGACTTGGAGAAATAGGGTATAATATGACTCCTTTAAGACAAACTGAAATGCTAATGTTTCGGATAAGTAAGAAGCTCTTTAACCAGGAACCATTGTGTAACACGGCTTACCTTTCTCAGAATGTCATGTAAGGACAAGACCGGAAGATCTAGGAATATTGGGTCATGTTGACCTGAGTGCTGGTTCCAACAATATAAAGCAAAAGATTAGAGGGAGAGGATAAATAAGAAATGTAACAATGCTTCATTGCACATGGAACTGTGACTCGCCAAAGGCTGTTTCACTTCACATCCGCAGAGTTCTGGCAAACACCCTCACCAGCACAGAGGCTTTAACTCAACAATGCCCTCCAGGCACATGTTACAAAATCTTGTTTACTGTATACATCAACATATTCACATCTTTTTTTTTATGGAACACAATTCATCACAATAACAGCAGCACAAATAAATAAAACATTTTGCATCAAATATTTCATTATTGATTTGGTTTCTGCCCCTACAGGTTTGGTACATGGATGGTTACCATAACAACCGCTTTGTAAGGGAATATCAGTCTATGTACGACTTCATGTCGACTGACAACTTCACCTCTCACCGTCTGCCTCACCCTTGGTCCGGCACTGGTCAGGTTGTTTATAATGGCTCCATTTACTACAACAAGTTCCAGAGTCACACCATCATCAAGTTTGACCTCAGCACATCACTCATCAGTCGCTCACGGCAGCTTGACTTTGCTGGCTATAACAACATGTACCATTACTCCTGGGGGGGCCACTCAGATATTGACCTCATGGTAGATGAGGGCGGGCTCTGGGCTGTTTATGCGACCAATCAGAATGCTGGAAATATTGTCCTAAGTCAGTTAAACCCAAACACTCTGCAGATCATCCGCAGCTGGACCACCAACCACCCTAAACGCAGCGCTGGTGAGGCGTTCATGATCTGTGGAACCCTGTATGTTACTAATGGGTATTCAGGTGGAACCAAAGTGTATTACGCATACTCCACCAACTCCTCCACGTACGAGTACATCGACATCCCTCTGACTAATAAATACAGTCACCTGTCCATGCTTGACTACAACCCCAGAGAGAGGGCCCTTTACGCCTGGAACAATGGCCACCAAGTCCTTTATAATGTTACACTTTATCACATTATACAGTAAAACTAAACAAAAAAAACCTATGTCCCCTATAATAGTACATGCAGCCACGTTGTACGGTAAAATTAAAGCACAATTCAGTATGTATTGTTGCAACCTTGCCCTCCAAAAATACCTTCCCACAAATTAAACTACATTCTTGGTTGTGTTTTGAATGTGATTAGGTTTATGGACATAAAGCATCTGGCAAAGGCTAAGATAAAATAATGTATTTTCTTAGTTGAGTTGGTGTATTATTAAAAATACACGGAAATTGACATCCTGCTCTCCATAGAAACACGTCAAATGTTCTTCATAATCCAGTAACAACCCACAACAAATCTTCCTACATTTGGTATCGTTTCAGTCTCACACAGACGTGTTGTTACATGACACCACCAACTCAACATCTTCCTGGTGAGAATTTGAATCTCAAAAACCTGTTAATTATAATTTCACTATTGGTTATATGCCAAAAACAAAGATAATCTTTGAAAATACAGTATGTTCCTTATGAAATGTAATTCTAGAGTGCAGTTTAGTTGTGTGGGAACGTCATTTCACGGATTGCTCGGATTGCAATCGGACAAAGACAATGTTCTCAAAGAGCAAAAGGAAAAAGGAAAATCACTGTCCAAAACACTCCATGTCTGTCTGATTTACTCGTTTGAGGTGACCAGTTCAGGACCAGAGATGCTGCTCTGAGTCAATGCACTCACTGTTAAATAAATTAAATAAATTAAATACATTGCCTGTTATGAGTAGGCACTTTTAATTGGAATATCATCTCAAATCATGGATAAATTTAAACTGAATTCATGAATTCATTCAGATGGTTGTTCTGAGCCACTGGTATGGAAAGTTTCTACTTGTTTTTTTTTTTTATCCTTGTTCTTCTGTCTTTTTGTGTCTCATAGTCATAGGTTAAATTTTACATCATAGGTTAAATTTTACACATGTTCAATAAACATGTAAAAAACTTGTTAAGACAGTAATCAGACAGACCCGGGGGTGTAAGACATTGGATTTGTTCTTTGTTGTGACAGACCCTGACCCAAGTCTTTAAGAGAAGCTTATAGCAAGTCGTTTTAACATTTAATAGCTAGACTGGATATGTATTACAGATATCTGTAATTCAATTCTTCCTATCCACAATGTCATTCTTCCTATCCACAATGTCATTCTTCCTAGGACAAATGACATCACTTTTGCCATTCATGTGTATTGGGCTTTCAATTTCAGATATCCACAATGACATTCTTCCTATCCCCAATGTCATTCTTTCTCAGACAAATGACGCCACTTCAGTGGGTTAGGAAACTGCAGTTTCATTACAATTACCATACATGTTATTATGACTAGTAACAATTAGATTGAAGATATCTGAAATGGGAGTTTCTCATAGTAAGAGTTCTATTGCAGATATCCAGAATGTTCATTCTAGATATCCAGAATATCATTATGAATATCTGACAATGAAAGCCCAATACACATGAATGGCAAAAGTGACGTAATTTCTCCTTGGATATCTGAAATAACAATTGTGGATAGGAAGAATGTCATTGTGGAATTGAAATACAGATATCTGTAATAGATATCCAGTTTAGCTATTAAATGCTAAAATGCTTGCTATAGAAGCTAGGCTAAATTCATCCTCCTTCATCATTTCTCTGTCCTGGGGTGTGTCCCCATGTGTTGGACTGTTAACTTAGATCTTTGATGTCTTTTTTAAGAAAAATACTTTAAAAAAATACTATAAATTTAGAACTTGTTCTTGATATTTTAATGACAACAACTTACACTTTTGACACAGATGAACTTGACACGACTGAAACACGCTGATACAAGAACACAGACACACACACACACACACACACACAACACACATTTACACAGAATTCGTAATAAGGATACTCAAAGACATAATGCATCCCCTAGCCCCTTACCCTAATCTTAATCATCACAACTAATTAGCTTAACCTTAACTCTTATCCTAAATTAATTCTAACCCTAACCATAAAAAAGTCTCAACACTCAAAAAGTTATTTTAAAGGGGGACATAAGTTGAGGACCAGCCAAACTGTCCTCACTCATTATGGTTTATAAGTTTATTGGTCCTCACAAAGACACCAATACAAGAACACACGCACACAAAACATTTAAACTATTCTTTTGACAGTTAAGATTGCAACTTGTTTTTATGATTAGATTTGTGTCTGTTTGTGACATTTTCTTACTTAAAAATATAAGCCACAGTTATTCAGAAGTAATAATGACTTTTTACCGTTGTGTATTATAGAGCAATACAACGTCTCTCTTATCAAGCATTTCCATCAGCAACAAAGTTTTAGGCTCGGTGTTCAGTCCATCTCTTCAAGTTGTCATTCAGATTTTTTTGAAGTGTGATTGTATGAAATATTGACACAAAATGTCTGTGTAAAGATAAAGCAGGCCATATATTCTTGAGATATCATAGACTTGAGACAAAATGATGAGGAAAAAAAAGCATTGCGAGATCTCGACTTTCCAACTTTTTTTAAACTCGAGATCTCAGGTTTGAAAGTCGAGATCTTTCAATTTTTTGAGAAAAAAAAGTGACTTGAGAAAACAAAAGCATTGCAAGATGTCTGCTTTAAAAGTCAAGATCTCGACTTTAAAAGTCAAGATCTCGACTTTCAAACTCCAGATCTCCACTTTCAACCTTGGGATCTCGAGTTAAAAAATGACATGAGAACAAAAAGGCATTGCGAGATGTTGGCTTTGAAAGTCGAGATCTCAATCTTTTCTTTTTTTTCTCATGTGACTTCGGGGGCTCCTTGGAGCCTTTTGTTTAACAAAAATGTATTTTTTCTTGTATTCCCACTGGCAGCCATATTTTTTACTGAGCACAAGTCTGCCAGGACCTAGGCAATGCACAAAGTCAGTTATTAATATGACAACACTTCAAAAAAACAATCCCTGGAATCTGCTGGAAATCTGACCCACTTTGGAAGCTTTTGAGCAGTTTCAGATACAGATGTCTTACACATCAGCTTCATATACACATCCTCCTACACTGTTACTTAAAAAAGGGACAACAAATGCGATAAAACATGTGTCTATATGGGTGGAGCCTTAAAGAGATGGAGGGATTGCATTTGTCACATATGAAGTGACGTAACAGTGTCACATTTGAAAAGAGGGTCTTCATCTCAAAACGATAGTCATTAATTGACCTGGAAATTATACTCAACATTGAACTGGTTTCAAGCCTTTCTGATGATTATAATTTAACAATAGTTTGATTTCGCCTGCTACATACATGCCTATATCCTGTAGATTAAGTGGTCCACCCCATGTCTGACCACTTAATCTCAGTTGTTTTTTGTTTTTTTTTGCATAAACAGCCACAGAAGCTGTGAGCCACACTGTATTGTTTGTGAGAACTGCCTCCATTCTCCACAGGAACCACATGTACCTTTTTTATATTCATGAGGGACTGAGGAGGCGGCATGGAGCTGCAGTGGTTACCATTGTTGGCCAACTGCATGTTCTCCCACTTCCTCCCACAATCTAGAGACGTGCAGGCTCAGCACAGACTCAGCACAGACTCCACATTGCAAATGTGAATAGTTGTTTGTTGAAATTGTCTGTGCTGTGGAATGACTCTGATCATTATGTTTGGTAGATACCATTCTCAGCTTCTGTACATTGTTGGTTATGGTTCCTATCAGTAGGTAAGGTGTTTTGCCTTCTAAAGGTCAAATACTGGCTCCTTTAATCTGCATGCTGATGGGACTCTTAACATACACACACTGCTTCCAGTGGCTGTGTTAACAGTATGTGTCGATGACACTGAAGTACAAGTACTTCATCAGAAAATACTCCCGTAGAGGTTAAAGTCACCCATTGCAAGTCTATTGGACTTGAGTAAAAGTCTTCACTAGATTTTATATTTATTTTAAGAATTGATTGTAAAAGTTGCAGTCAATGGGAGAATTTTGACAATTATGAAGATATTTCTCCACATTAAACGTGGAGCATTGAAGGGGACATATTATACCCTATTTCTCCAAGTTAGGGTTAGCAGGTTTAGTAGTATCTCTTTAGGTCCACCTTCAAAAAAAAGTAAAATGAAACTTATGGGACAGGAAATGACATCAGCCTCAGAGGCTACTAGGAGCTAACAGCAGTTAGCATTTGGAAAAGTGATCATTTGCAGGCTCTAGCAGGCACATTGCCGTCATATATAACATTTATCCACTGAACAGATAAATCCTCTGAGGCTGGAAGTTTGTGTAAGACTCTGTGCTGCACCGTGGAGCCAAGAATAGAACTTTTCAAGGACTTCCGGTTTTCGGATACCGTTGCCCTCGCCAGCACTCTCACGTGTTTTAGGGACAAAGCGTAGGTCCACGAGAGCTGACTGAGTCATCTTTTCTCAAACTTTGCCTATTGATAGGCAGAGTCCCAAATATAAGAATTGAAATGATTAAAAATTTGATTTTGCATAATATGTCCCCTTTAATGTAAAACAAAGAAGGTCATCAGAGCCTTAAAGACATATGTAAGAATGTGACCAAAAACGGTTACTACACTCAAATCCAAAATACCGAAAATTTGTTTTCTCCGCCATTGTAGCTCAGTCGTAAATGGCAACCTGTGGTTGCTCGGCAGCTGAGACTCAACTGACTGCAGTGATTGGTAGATGGCGGTAGGTGGCGCCACATGCCAAAACATGATTTCAAAACATAGACATGATTTATGGTCTGCAAAAGGTTTTTTTTAATGTGAATATTTTGGCTGTACTTTTGTTGGTGGGGAGTTCAGTTTGTTATATGATTATTATTCCTGAGTCTGGGACATATTAGGAGGATTTTATGGCCAGTTGCTTTAGATTTATTACATTACACCTTTAAGAATAATAAAAAACAGGTTCAGCAACAGTGTTATTTCTTAGTTACATTACACCACTGATGAATGATGTGTGATAGAAAAAGCACTGCATATACAGTATATGTTCCTTAATAAATATGCATGTGAATGGGTGAATGTGTGGCCATCACGATCATTTAGCATTAACCACTTCCCCTGTTTTATAAAGGAGAATCCAGACTTTCAGCTCCAATCCTGACACTCAGCTGCTTCCACAGCACAACCGTGATAACATTTGTGTTTACTGAGGTTTTATCTGAAATCATTTAAGGTGATATTTCATGTCGTCCATACCCACCAGAGTCTGGCAGTTTGTGTTTATTGTAAGGACTGAGGACTAAGGTGGATGTAAAAACAGTGATCACACATAGCATGTTCTATTCACGATAAGGATCTGTCACATTTCAAATATTTGTGTTATGTAAGTATTTTATCAGTATGTTTATACAGTGTGGGATTTTCACATAATGCTGTAATGCTTTTTCAAATTTTGATAATTTGATTCAATTTATTTTTGAATTTCTGCTTCTTTGTGCTTTGTATTGAAAAGGTTTGTTACTGTACGTGATGTCTTTGTTTTTCATAGACATTCAGACTTTGGCCTCTATAGCGTCACAATGCCATGAATAAAGAAAGAGAAAAGGAAAAGAGAACAAACTGCAGGAGATGATGAATTATTCAACAGAATGCATGTAAAATGTTAAAGAGATCACTCCATTTTTGTAACCAGTAGCCTTAATAGCTTATGTTTTTGATTCCATAACCCAACCTCGATGTTTGTGTTTTTTTTTTTTTTTAAGCAAATAAAGACACTTCTTGATAAATAACTTTTACAAAACCCAAGTATTCATTTATTTGAGGTAAATTATGGTAGGATGGGTGTTAGAATTAGAAACAATTATCATGAAAAACTATATATTTTTTTCTTTTTTATAGTATATATTTATTTTGAATACATTTTTAGGTCTAGATTAACCCCCCCAAAAAAGCAAAATAAAAAACAAAAACCTGACACACACATGCACATGCATGTGCACGCACGCACTGTTATTTAAATGTTACTACTGTAATCTCCACAAATGTTTTATTGCTGTAATCACAGTATGGTATAATATGGTCTTCAGTATCACACTTCTAAGTTGTTTTAGATCATGTAAAAAAGATAAATTATATATATATATTCCAAAATTAAAATAGCTAGCAAAAGATGCCTTTACAAATGAATGTTTTTATTAAAGTTAATGTATTACACTTTCAGCAACTGACAAATGCAAAGTTTTTACATTTTTGTAAAACACAAAACATGTACTCCAAATTCAAAATCCTTATTTTTTTAACTATGGCAAGAGAAACAACAACAACAACAACAAAACAGACTTTAACATAAATGACAGAGTAAGTTTTATTGATATTACCTTGTTCAGTAGGTGCAAGATAAATCACTGCTATCATATTATCAACGTCCAGTCATTTACTGGAATATTATTATAAAACCATTCACTTGGATCACAGGGTTTTTTTTAATGATTAGAAAAAAATAATTGTTTTATTCGGACAGAACTGTTTACATGTCATGATGTACCTTGACCAACACAACATTGTATTACTACCCAAGATAAATAAATAAATAGATAGATAGATAGATAGATAGATAGATAGATAGATAGATAGATAGATAGATAGATAGATAGATAGATAGATAGATAGATAGATAGATAGATAGATAGATAGATACTGTTTATTTAGATACTCATTTGCTGCAAATGTGCAATCTTGCAAGTAGTAAGATTTTATTTTCAAATGTGTTGAATGCTAACGGCCACTAGGTGGCACTACATGCACACAACTAGGGTAGAGAGTGTTGCGGGGAAAAGCAAGTAGCAGTACATGAAGAAAAGGTTTAAAAAGTGAGGCTATGTGAGCGAGAAATAAGAAGACAGATAATAAATAAATAAATAAACACATTTCTTCCCTTGGTCCCTGGTGGTTTGAACAATCTCCAAAGGCTTTTCACGCCTGAAACTCACCACCTGTGTCTTTCTTTCTCCCACACACACACACACACACACACACACACACACACACACACACACACACACACACACACACACATACACACACACACACACACACACACACACACACACACACACACACACCGACACACACATGCACGCGCAGCGTCTGCCATTTCAAGTCCTTTTAATACAGTTGAAGTCATGAGAACAACACCAAGTTCTTTTAAGAGGGAACAGACAAACAGTTCAGAGACAGTATCGGGACACCAGTAAGGACAGTGTTGTTGTGTTGTGTATATATATATATATATATATATATATATACACACATATATATGTACACCAGTCAGGAAGTGTTTCGGATATGGAATTATGCAGTTGCGGTTGTCGCAGTTTTTTGTGAAATGATTGTAGGGGAGCAGTTTACTCTAAATGAGAAATGAGAACAAGTACTCTTAGAAATAAGGGTTCCAAAAAGGTCCTTCTACAAGGGCTGAGGTTCTACCTGAAACTATTTGCTTCTGAAAAACCCTTTCCCAAAGAAAGAGATTTTCAAGGGTTCTTGGTTACACTAATTACTTGAAACAATAGTTCTTGGTGGAACCTTTATAAAAAGGTTCTCCCTGGAGCCAAAATGGGTTCTCCTATGAGGACAAGCCGAAGAACCTTATATGGTTCTACTTAGCACTTTTATTTCTAAGAGTGTATAACTCAAACATTAGAGAACGTGGTTCAGTTACCGAAATGTGCAACAGACGTGAGAAGGTGAGAGATGACACACACATTTGCTACATGATATTGTCATCTGCAGCAGTGTTTCTCAATCCTGGTCCTTGTGGACTCCTGTCCTGCATGTTTTAGATGTTTCTCTGCTCCAACACACCTGATGGCAGGTGTGAGGAAACATCGAAAACATGCAGGACAGGGGTCCACAAGGACCCACCGTAGCTCCATTAGTCTACATACCGATGTGTTCTTGGGCAAGACACTTCACCCCATGTTGCCCCTGACAGAGTGTGTGTGAATGGGTATGAAAGATGAGTGATAGAAAATGCGCCGCACACAGATGTGCTGCATGAAAGTGTCATTGAATGGGTGAATGAAGAAAAACTAGTGTAAAGCAGCTTTGAGATGGTAAATGGTCGATATTTGTATAGCGCTTTTCTGGTCTTCATGTCAAGACCAGAAAAGCGCTATATAAATACACACCATTCACCATTTAACCCTCACACTCATGTCTTCAAACTGTCCGGCACAACACAGATGAACAAAATAAGTGAAACTACTCAGTTGAACCAAGCTTGGAGGCTCAATTATGTGTAGGTGCCTTCTTCACCTTCAACTAATCAAAGTATTAAAAATGAATGATGATTATCTTTGCTTAGAGTTGCTTAAAGCGCTTATAACATCCTCTTTTTTTTTTTTTTTTTTTTGTTACATCAACTGTTATCATTTTAATTTCTCTGCTTCAGGACTTGCCGCTCTCTCCTTCTTCCTTTTTCATTTTTTACGATTTGCTTTCTGTTTCAGTGAATATTTTTAATGTTTAAAGTCAAAGACAGGGTCAGTTAGCTGCAGCGTCATACATTACATTTGTATGTGAGAACTCTGTTGCTTTGATTTGATCCATCCATCCATCCGTCATCCATCCATCAAATCTTCTCCCACTTTATCTTCCTGAGAGTTGCAGGGGAAGCTGGTGGTGAGTTTTTAGTCTCACCTTAAAGGTGTCGACAGAATCAGACTCTCTGACTGAAAGTGGGAGTTGGTTCCACAGGAGAGGAGCCTGGTAGCTAAATGTTCTACCACCTGTTCTGCTTTTATTTATTTTAGGAATAATCAGTAGACCTGAGTTCAGGGAGCGGAATGGTCTATTGGGTTGATATGAAGTGATTAAATCGAAAATATAGGAAAGGGCTTGATTACTTTGGGCATGGGTTCTCAAAGTTTTGATACCTGAGGGCCAATTTAGGAACCCAACGTTGGACTGAGGACCGCCAAAGGAAAAAAAAAGAAAAAAACCCCCCAGAAATAAATCCCATTTGTAATAATTTTAATGACCAGATTACAGTTCTACAGTTTACACTTATTGGTCTGTATCAAGTAATGTCCAATAAACATTTAACAAGCTTAGTAGCTCCTGGATTAAAACTATCAACTGTAATTCATTGCAGGGCGCCAGAAATGTTTCTGTGGGCCGCCATTGGCCCCCGGGCCACACTTTGAGAACCAATGACTTAGGGCCTTGTATGTGAGTAGTGTATGCATGCTGCTGCATTCTGGACCAGTTGAAGGCTTCTCAGGGACTTATTAGTGCCCTGCTACGTGACTCACCTCCTCCCTGAGTGCAGTACGTTCACGCTGGCGAAATGTAGGCGCCTATTGCCCAATGTCGCCCCAGGACATTGGGCGATAGGCGGGGTACACCCTGGACAGTTTGTGTGTTATGAAGGTGGTAGAAGGCTGTTCTACATATTTGATTAATGTGTTCATCCAGTGATAAATCCTGGACAAATAAGACCCTCAGGTTCTTTACTGTAGTGCAGGGGACTGGGTGTTTATAGCTTTAGGTTTATAGTTTGATTTGAAAATGGTGCTCTTATGTGTTTTGGCCCCAGGACTATGACCTCAGTTTTTTCTGTGTTAAGCATTAGAAAATTCTAGTTTAATTGAAGGGTTTGGGTCAAGAAAGCAAGAAAATTGGAATTCACACATGGTCTCATGATGGAAATGACACATTTCGACTGAGTGCAACACACATATATAAATGTTGCTTGTCACCTGGAATGATCTGCGCATCTAAAAAGGCACACTTCAGTGTGAAAGGCTGTTCACATCACTTAATTAGGTTTCAACGAAGCAAAAATGCAAAAGTGTTTGTTTGTGTGTGTCACACTGTAGGGATTAAAGTCTACTTCCACAATCACACGTTGTGCATAATTGTGGTTAAAGGTAATATGGATTTTCTGCCAATGAATCAAAGCAGTCAAGTGAAAATAAATAAAATAATAATAAGAAGAAGTAGAAGAAGAAGAAGTGCATGCTCTTGGTCGGTTGTGCAGCATCTCTGTCTCGTTTGCCCTTTCATGTGTGAATATCCTGCCAAGTCTTGTGTAAGTGACATAAGCAACGACTGAATAAGCAATTTGTAATGACGTCTTTCAGTGCAAGAAGTGACCATATGAGTTTTCAGCTGATCCTGGCTACAGCTTAATCTTAGGAAGGAATAACTGATGTAAAGCGGGGAACATGTTGTGGTGTAGGCAAAACAAGTGAGAATTGTGAAATTAAATTAAATGACTAAGACCACTTAGTATTTGGTCTTTGAGTTGAGTGAAGTTCTGAGTTACTGTAAATAGTTCTTAGTCATGTTCACATTGGATATACAGTATAGCACTGATGTACTATAGGGATAAACTGCCATTTATATATGTATTTTCATTCAATTCCAGCCTGCAAAATGTACCAGGGACATTTGGTGTAGTTAAAATGTTCTTCCAGAGGCAAATGGGCCTCTGAAGATTTCTTGAGCTTAAAAAAAAAAAAATGCTTTGACATTTACAACAGAACCTTCAGTGAAATAATGAAAAGTAACACTGAAAGTGTCAGAATACGTCTATAATATATCCTCATACAACACAGTTAACTGGTGTGGTGGTAGTGTTATAAAGGTACAATGTGTAAAATGTAGTAGCAGTAGCATTGTGATATTCCTCACCTCACCCTTCCCTTCCAAGTGTTATCATCAGTTATCATCAAAACACTAAAGCCTGAAAAACTTTTTGTATTTCTCCAAAATACAATATTTTTTTTGCTGGTGTGAAACAATGAAGGAAAGGAGTAATAAAGTTGACTGACTCATTGTCTAAATTAGACATTTAACCACTTGTATAAATAAATCCCTGTGTATAAAGCATTGCTGTCCCACATGTATTCATAGAAATGAGGAAAAAACCCCAGAGAAATGCTGCTTGGTTATTCTTGTCCATATGCCTGTCATTTACATGTTCACACCTAAACCATACTCCCCCACTACGTCTGTGTTTCTTTCGTCGTCCACATATTTTTGCATTCATGAGTGACTTTGTCTGTATGTGTGTGTGCTGATTGTGTGTGTTTGTGTGTGTCTGGCTTGAGGAGCTAATTCTCTCAGCCAGAAAATGTCCCACAGCAAGAATTTGGAGTCGCTGCTCTGTAGATATGTAACATGATGCCAAAATGGGCAGCATGCAGCCACTTTCGATTAGCATGGCCCAAAACTGCTTGGCCTCACATACTGTTCACTGCCAGAAACTGGTTGAGTGTTGAGAAAAAAAATCAAATAGCCAATTCAACTTTGAGATGCAGCAAACAGGAAAACCTGTAGCTGCCAAAAAACGTGTCGAAAATGCTGTGAACAATTAAAAACTAGACGATCACAAGTCAGGGTCGGGATCAATGCTCCTCATGCCAGTGTTTGTGTTCACTGTCGGACAACAATAGGTGAGAATTGAATCGAAACAATGAACATATCCTCTATGTTTGCATTTTTACATTGACAAGAGACGTTTGAGGCTCCAAAAACTCAAAGGCCATTGATCAGGGTTACTTACTAATAATTAATTAATAATCAAGATAAATAATTATTATCTCATTATAAGTTTAATTAGCCCATTTACTTATCTTTATAAACCGTTTCTGCTTCAGAAATGGAAATTCGACTTCTTCCCCAGTGCTCTTCTTGTTTTTGTGTAACACATGGCTCCTAAAAACTGCCATTTAAAAATGGTTACGATGCTTCACCACAAGGGGGCGCACCATCCCTTTACCCACTGTCAAGTGTACTCTCTCTCTCTGACCCGACTGAGACACCCGGAAGCTGGATGAACATAGGTAGGAAATACCATTAGAGATCGAAAACCCATGATTTATCAACTCAAAGCACTGTCTAATAGGTACCTAATAATGGGTATAATTATAATTATAATACATATCTTATATAGGAACGAGTCTTGTCCTTTATGTTGGATGAGAGGAGCCGTTTCACTGTGCATGTCTGCTACATGTTGAGAGGCTAAGCCTCTTTGTAGCTTGTGATGTAGCTGTTATGTGAAATGCCTTTCATTGAGGCACTTTTGTTAAACCAGTCGCAGTAACAGGACTATTTCCTAATGTTTGAAACCACCATGGTACTCTCTGTATCATTGTGAACAGTGAAAACCTACTCAGAAAAAACTCACTAGCTAAGTTAGCACGATGCTAACGCTAATCGTGACTGGCGCTAGCCATTCACTGTTAAATGTAATGTGAGTGTTAGCAGTGTGGCTAAGTAAGCTAACCTGCCACTACTGTAGTTAAATGTGATGCATATGAAATGCACATTTGTTGTGATACGATGTCAAGTTGTGATAGTTATTGTTTGTCTTTGATAACTAGGCGTTTTATTGCACTGAAGATGTTTAAATATTAAAATTACAGTTTAAAATTAAAAAGTGCCTCATGAAGGTTTACGAATGCATTTATGTTAAAATATAAGTTCATGATGAATAATTATCTTGGTTAAAATACTGCACTGTAACATACAGGCTCATTATATCCGCGAGAAATGCGGATATGTAATCGGTCTCGTGCGTCCGCAATTTTAGCCGTTAATGCGATAACTGGAAAGGCGTTTGAGATTAAATTTTCTTATTTTTTTTACGGGTCACAGACATACACATACATAGATGATCCCTATCGATTTTGAGCTGTCTACCATTATTATTAATTAGTTAATTAATGATATAACAACCATATTTTCGCCTGTATCTTCCAAAGTATTGCAGGTATTGGCTTTAAATTTTGCATGGGCATCACATACCACCTGAGAATTATCCCTATCTTTGTAGCTTTATTATAAATAAGATAAGATAGTCCTTTATTCGTCCCGCAGTGGGGAAATTTCCAGTGTTACAGCAGCAGGACAATAAAGATAAGGATAATAAATAATAAACATGCATTACCAAAAATAAATAGAATATATAAAGTACAATATATAAAGATATTAACACTGACTATAAAAATAGGTTTACAACCGGTCTGCAGAATATACACAGTATGCACATGGTATTTACAGTGTAAGGAAACAAGGCTGAGCTATTAAATAAGGATATTAAATAAGGATATGGATATTGCACTGATGAGAAAACTACAGTATAAAAAATTTGACAGTATAAAAAATGACAATATATTGCTAGGCCTGTCACGATAACAAATTTTGCTGGACGATAAATTGTCTCAGAAATTATTGCGATAATCGATAATATTGTTGTTCTGAGATCATTTTCATCTAATACAATGATAATGCTATAATAATGCAGGTACACCTTTTCAGAGAAATAAACTTTTATTTTTAAGGAATATTTAACACTAGAACACATTAAATTAACAAACAAGCAAAAGCAATAAATAAAATGTGTTAGCTGCACTCTGCTGTGGTAGGCTACACCAGGAGTCCCGCCTCCCCACACACCATGCGACTGACAAGTGACTGACATGAGGGTTCACTCATCGTTACTCTGGCTTTACACGGCAACGCTCCCGGGTGAAACCGACAAAATATTTTATCAGATGTGCCTTTCGTTTAGACGGCGATGGCGTTTTTGGGGCTTAAAAACGCAAAAAAATGAACCCACCCTCCAGAGTGGAAATCTTAAAAATGCTCCGCTGTCAACCCTTTAGACGGGAACGCGACAGCGCTGCTGCGCCACATTCTGTGTGTGCCAACTTCAGCGTCGTGTCAGCGTGAGCATCACTTTCGCGTTCCCGTCTAAAGGGTTGACAGCGGAGCGTTTTTAAGATTTCCACTCTGGAGGGTGGGTGATACCGATCCAGGAGTCATTTCAGCAATTACGCAGAGTCAATGTTTTGGTTTTCGACTGTGGGCTACTCAGCGCTAGTAGAAAGAAGTAGAAGGAAGTTGCAGCGCATGCGCGCGCTCCTGGTGTTGTTGTTTGGCAGTGCTTCACAGCGCCACCTAGCCACCTGGCATGCATACTACATCAAATTTCACACACTTTAGGACCCGAGAGAGAGAGAGACGGGAAAAAAAAAAAAAAAGCATGCAAATGGCATTTATCGCTGCCAGAAAAATTATCGAGCTAATTTTAATTGTCGTGCGATTAATTGATTTATTGAATATCGCGACAGGCCTATATATTGCACTTAAAAAAATTTACATTATGAAAAAATATATACAGTATATTACACCAATGAAAATTAACAGTATATTGCACATGGAGAGTGGAGAGTGTGTGTGTGTGTGTGTGTGTGTGTGTGTGTGTGTGTGTGTGTGTGTGTGTGTGTGTGGGTGTGTGTGTGTTAGGGATCGACCTGGCCGACAATATCGGCCGATATTCGGCATTTTTGCGATAATCGGCATCGGCCGTTTTTTTCACCGATAACCGATATAATTAATTAATATATTTTTAAACGCGCTCCTTTGGCTCTGATGCACCGTCTCTGCCTGAAGTCACCACTCTCATGGTTGTGTAACAATGTCCCGCACACAACCCTCACTGATTGGCTACTTGGCCAAGTGAGTCAGTCACAGCCAATCAGTCCACACTGAAGCCTCTACATGCAGCGCCACAGACTCGGAGGAGAAGCGGACTGCTCCGGTGGACAGAAGAAAGGTAAGGCAGTGAGAGTGGAAGTTTCAAAGGCCCTCTAGGATGTTGAAAGTTGTAAAAAATACCACAGCCTTATCCTCTAGTATAAGGGAGGAAAACCTGCGCTTTGGCTCTGGAGATTAAACTACTTCAACACGTGTACCGCTACATTATAATTGCAGCGACCGCTTTAGAGCTGGGGCCAGACGCACAATAATAATAGGAGACCATTAAGGTTATCATTACTTTGTGGGAATAATTCATCTCCTACGTGTCTCACCCCGTGGGGCGGCTCCCGGTTTATCAATAAACACCCGCGGTGATTATAGACTATAAGTTTAACAGCACACGCTAAAGTGTCCTTGTTTGTTTTCAGTCGCCTCTCCCTCAGCGCTCTCTTTTTTCAATCAATAAATTTACCGTCGCGTCTACAACTCACGTGTGTAAAGTAGACTTGATTCATTTCATTTCCAATTGCCAAGTGTCTTATTCTTATTTATGTAATATGACATACAGTTCTAAGCGCAAGAGTGTACATTTAATGTTATGAGATTCCAAATATGACTTAATTTCTCTAAATATATAAATAAATATAATAATAAATAAGGAACTATAAGTGAAACACTCTGTTAAGCACTGAAAGTTGTGTCTTTATTTACTCATTATGCTGTTTGATGTAAAATTTTTCATAAATAACTATAACATCTATAAAATGAATGTAGTGAGCCAAGGTTCTGGCCACCCTCTTTAATGGTTTGCTCTTAATCAGGCTGAATCAGATGTAGCCTACCTGAGAGAACATAAGACATCATTAAATAAATGTTATTCATGTAGGCTATCGTAAGAATATTATGTAGTGGAAGTTTAATAGACAGTTTTGCTCTAATAAATGAATATAAATGTTCTCTTTTAATTCTCACTCTTTCTTTTTGTCTCTCTTTCTCCAAATCCTAATTACAGGTGGATGGATCCAAGAAGTGGGTGAAAAGTACAGTATGGCAGTATTTCACACAGCCAACCCCAGGAAGGGCAGTGTGTGATACCTGCAAAGACATTAATGATTATGTGATTATGTTATGTTAATTATGTATTCATGTTATTTTACAAAAAGTTAAGTCCATTTTGTCAGTGTAAACAAACAGTATACTGTGTTCAATTTAATCCCAGGTGTGTTTCTCTAAATTTTGACACCAAAATGTTAATTTTTACTGCAAATAAATATCGGTTCTACATATCGGCTATCGGTTTCGCTTAGTTATTAATGATCGGTATGGGTATCGGCCCTGAAAAACCCATATCGGTCGATCCCTAGTGTGTGTGTGTGTGTGTGGTCTACTTAGAGCAGTACTTGTTGTACAGTCTAACAGCTGCAGGGAGGAACGACCTGCGATAATGCTCCTTCAGACATTTTGGATGTTTTAGTCTGTGACTGAAGGAGCTGCCCAGTGCTGCGATGGTGTTCTGCAGGGGGTGGGAGAGATTGTCCATCAGAGATGATAGCTTGGTAGCCATTCTCCTCTCTCCCACCACCTCCACTGTTTCCAGGGGACATCCAAGGACAGAGCTGGCTTTTTTAATCAGCCTGTCCAGCCTTTTCCTGTCTGCGGCTATGATGCCACTGCCCCAGCAGACCACTGCGTAAAAAATGGCTGATGCCACTACCGAGTCATAGAAGGTCTTCAGGAGTTCTCCCTGCACTCCAAAAGACCTTAGTCTCCTCAGCAGGTAGAGTCTGCTCTGACCCTTCCTGTAGAGCGCAGCAGCATGATCAGACCAGTCCAGTTTATTGTTAAGGTGAACGCCCAGGTATTTGTAAGATGTCACCATCTCTATGTCCATTTCCTGGATGCTCACCGGTGATGGAGGAGAGTGTCGTCTTCTGCGGAAATCCACCACCAGCTCCTTAGTTTTCCCCGCGTTGAGCTGGAGGCGGTTCCGCAGGGACCAGTCCACAAAATCCTGAACAAGTTCTCTGTACTCTCTGTCGTCATCGTCTGTGATGAGGCCGACAATGGTAGAGTCGTCAGAGAACTTCTGCAGGTGACAGGAGGAGGAGCTGTAGGAGAAGTCTGCAGTGTACAGGGTGAAGAGGAACCAAGCCAGAACTGTTCCCTGTGGGGCCCCTGTACTGCAGACAGCCATGTCCGACACACAATCCCGAGTCCTCACATACTGGGGTCGATCAGTCAAATAATCCACAATCCAGGATGTGAGGTGAGGATCAACTCCTGCATGCTCCAGCTTGTCCTTCAGAAATGCTGGCTGGATGGTGTTGAAAGCACTGGAGAAATCAAAAAACATGATCCTCACAGTGCTCCCCGACTTCTCCAGGTGAGAAAGAGCTCTGTCCCGCAGGTAGATGATTCTTCAAACCTATTGAAGAATAGGTTCAAGTCGTCCACCCCGATGCTGGGCTGATAGGCGAATTGCAGTGGGTCCATCGCTGGTCTCACCACAGGGCGCAGATGAGACAGCACCAGACGCTCCAGGATCTTCATCAGGTGGGATGTTAAAGTCTTTGGGGTGCGGTGTTTTTGGCACTGGTACCACACAGGACGTCTTCCATAAGTGTGGTACTCTCCCCAGTTTCAAAAGAAAGATTATTGAGCTCATTTGGACACATTGAGGATATCATGGGTTTATTTAGCACTTATTCATAATATTTATTACATTATAATATAAATGTATTAATTATCATATAAAAAATAGTTAGGCCTCCATTTCTTTATTAATGCATTAAATGGAAAGTTTGAACATATTGTATGCTTTTTCATGAAATTGAATAAACATTGTGTATGCTTTTTCATGACATTTGGACACTTTGAAGATATGGCAGGTGTGGTTAGCATTTTAATATTCATAATATTTAACAAGGTATAATAGGTTAACTAGTTTTATTAAAAACTAGAGAGAAATTTATGAGTTCAGGTATTCTGTGTTTGAACATGTATAAAGTGTAGTCAGCATTATATCATAATATTTAACAGTTCTTTTGTTGAATTTATTAATAATTAATTAAAACAGTTAGTGGCAGGTGCGAGTGCGTATACTTTGGGTATATTGGAAAGTTGAGGATTGGACAAGTTCGGGGATATACCCCTTACTGTCGGCCCCCGACAGCGTAGGCTAGTTTTTCCTTATTTTTATTTCTATGCCAATTGAAATCTATTCAAATAAGTTTAAATAAATACCAAATGTTCTAAAATACTATATATATTGTTTTTAGTGTTCATTCAGGTATTATAAACATCTTTGACGTTATATAGGATGTTATAGAATGTAATAGCGTTATAGAACATTAAAAAATAACTTGACTTTGCTGAGTTACTAATTACTTTTACAATGTGGTAACTGAGTTACTAACTCAATTACTTTTTGGGAGAAGTAATTTGTAACTATAACTAATTACTTTTTTAAAGTAAGATGCCCAACACTGCATATAATGCATGTTTTAGTTTGAAATATTCTATTTCAACTCAGTGAAGCACTTTGAGCACTTTCTTTTCTTTTTATATATAATCATGCTTCAAATAAAGATAAGCATTTCTCTACCGTGTAGTCATGGAGTCGCTCTCCGGTCTGTAACAAGAAAGGAAAGAGACAGGCTTTTAGCCCTATTTCTTCCTCCTGTTTCCCCCGGTAACTTTGCTAAATGTGATCAAAATTAGCCGCAGGATTTTTTCTAAACCGGCGAGTTTAGAAATGTAATCGCGAGCGCCCCCTTGTCCAGGTGCCGGTTGAAGTGACACTATCAAATAAGTCATTATTACGGTTATGTTGTTCTCGTGCTGCAACTAACAATTATTTTTGTTGTCGACTAATCTATCAATTATTTTTTCGATTAATCACGATTATCTTAATTAGAACCTATTTTGGACTTCTGTTTAACTTACATACAGTGGACTCACGCATGCACTTTACATTTATCACAGTACATACATTTATCATAGTTAAATACCTGAAACAAATGATCACAGCTTAAATATCAAATTAATATGCTCCAAATCACACAGTTGATAAGTGAAAGAAGTTTACAATTCATTATAAACGCTAGTATCAACAGGGGCTGAAATAAAGTGTGTCAAAGCAGCTACGCCTGTAAAGTACGCATTAACGTAAGTGAACTAGCGTTCGCTAAGCAAGCTTCTTCCATGATTTCCCGACTGATAGACGTACAACACAAACATATTATGTACTTGCATCATAGGCTGATGGTTAATTAATAAATGAACATGTGATTTAAAAATATCTACGAGGTAAGACTTTATCACAGAAACGATGTTGTGATGACGCATGCATACTAATCGTTCATTTATCGTTATCGAGGTGAGTTGCTCAATCCATCGTGATATTGATTTGAGGCCATATCGCCCAGCTCTCATCTGTAGCCCTGAGGATGGAATGGCCTGCCTGCAGTTCTGACCTCAATCCCATTGAACACCTGTGGGATCATCTTAGGCGAGCTGTTGAGTGTCTCTGCCATGTTTGCTTCCTATCCTGAACTCCAGGTGTTACTGTAGGAGAATGTATCAGATAGTCATTATAATTTCTTTTCCATCTCCTAATTTTCTACCTCTTTTCGCTCTTGCTCATTGACTCTTTCCGTCAGTACTGCTGTCTTTCTACTGCCTCCCTCACCTCCTCCACTTCCTTATTGCTGTTTCTTTCCATCGTATTTAGCAGCCTGGTTAACAAGCCATTTATGCCCCATCTTCTCTGCTCCCTAATCACCCATGCAATATTCATGTATAGCCGTCACTCAGACACATTAACTGTCACTCCCTCTTTACTCGTCTCTCAGCTCAGCTCTCCCTCTGCCCCCTCCTCATCTTCACAACTAACCTTCCTCCTCTCCTCCCCCACCTGCTGTATATTTCCATCTCCCACTTCCTCTCTGCCCTTCCTCTCTCACCAATTCACTCTTCTTGTCTGATGCCATCTGTGTATATAGAAAAAGCGAGACATCCTTTTTCATATCAAGCAAAAACTGTTTATCTTCAGATGCTATGTGCAAGATCCTTTCATTAATAATCATTTTCCTTTCACATTTAAGTATCAACCTCATACACAGTGCTTTAATTTGGGTAAATGTGAAAGTCTGTAGGCTTGGTTGCCTGCAAAACCTGATGCATCCCCCAACAACATATTGAGCATGGAAAAAGTGAAATGTGGCCTTTAATGGAATATTGAAATAAACCTGAATTTGGCTTATCAATAAGATGTGGAATGACAAACTGGCACATTTGATAAAACTAGAATAGTATCCATTATTAACCATAAAAGCATCCAAAACATCACAATCATGTATGGTCTTTGCCCAAAGACACAGGTATCAAAGATTGCTTCCATCCATTTACATATATTAATGAAAAATGTGAGTATTTGCAACAGAAATTTTAAATGGAGATGCATGTCAGATTGCTGGATAGTTTACTTGGCCATGACAGCACTCCTGAGGCTGCAGTGACTCAAAATCCAGTTGGTGCATATCCCTCTCCCCTTTTTATGCTTATGTGTGCAGTCGAATCAAGGCTAAAAATGATCAAATCTTACAAATGACAAAAAGTAATGACAGACAGGTTGGTGGCTTGAACTGTGTCTTGATGGAAGATCAGATCAAGGTACATTACTCTTCATAAGTGGCTCCAGAAAATCAAAAATATAGAAAATACAAAATGCAAAATGATGATACAGAAATACTCTGTTTGTCAGAGAATTTACACTAATGAGTCAAAGCCAAGATGATAGAGAATACATTTTTGGAATTCTTGGCTAATTTGCCAGCCTGTGATCTGTTTGGAACAAACACTTTCTATCCAGTGACATTTCAAAAGGATGTCACCCCTTTTTCTCCACATCAGACAAACAACAGCACATCCACACAGAAACAACAATCTAATCTCTGGAGGTTAAAACTAAACCTTTTCAATCCTGAAGAGCAATGACTGTTGTTTTGTCTTTTTATTCCTGTTTTTTGTTCTGTTCCTGTTGAGAAGTGAGTATAAGCAAAACAGAAGCATTTCATCATCTGATGACATTCATCGGCTCTTACATAAACTGCAGCCACAGTGTGAGAATGAACTTGGTCCTAAGGGCCTGATTTACTAAAGCTTTGTGCATGCAAAAATGTGCGCAAACTGGATTGTACACGCAAATTTGCGTTGATGCTGATCTACTAACAGGACGCAACTATGCGTCTCTCTGATGGGCAAAATAGCACTCGCAACCCATTTAGCGGTCTTGCCTTAATGCATATGCAATTTGGGGCTGAAGCATAATCCTCTGAGAAATCCATATACAAAAATACTTTTTGTAAATTAGGAAATTACGTTTTTCCAGAGCATGTTCAACTACGCGTTCAAAGATTCATTATTCTCTTATTTGGTATATCTGAATAAATTATATATAGATATCCAGAGGAGAAATGCGTGTTTGTACTGGTATGGGCTTACCTTGGTCTGCAATTTGTGGTTCAAGGAGGGGTGTACTTGTGTTCCTTTTTTTCAAGAAAAAAAAAAAAAAAAAGGGTCATATGTTCCCCGTTTTTCCTTAACGGGTCCAGCTCCAACCTGGTCTGCTCTCAGTTCACGGCGAAGCGCAGGCGGCGCAGTTGTAGTTTGGCTGAGCGGTGCGCACACATCACCAAAACCTCACAGGCAGGTTTCCACAGTTCCAGGCACATTTAAAGGCAATCAATAATCATCACTATTGAATGTAACTATCTGAATCAGCACATAGATTTATATCTATATCAATTGTCCCATCGTATCTGATTTCGGATCAAAAGTTGTTGGCATGCGTAATGGAAACTCGGCCTGACTGAATGAACACAGATGAAACCAGGGACGGACTGGGACTAAAAAGCAGCCGCAGCTGCCGTTGTGATGATCCGCTTTATTTATTTATTATATGGCAATCTAAGTAAGTCACCCGCAAAACGCTCTCTCTCTTTGGAATCTTAGTAAATCAGGCCCCAAGTGTCTCTCGATGTCTGAAATTATAGGCTCTAAATCCCCTAACTGGCTGTTGGTGGATGTGTCACACAGTGAGAGCTCATTTCTTGTCTGATGACCCACAGATTTTGTCACCTCTAGGCGATCACACAGCTGTCATTTCACTTGCAGCCCAGAATCACATGTTGTAATGATGCCTCAACTCTTGGCAAAAAGGCGAATTCACGAAAAAGGTGCAGTTCGGTACAGGTCTGACTCTGCTGTTTCTTTCCCCTGCACTGAGAACCAGTCTGGGAGTTTGCTGCGTTTTCTCATCAGTCGATATCCATTTCTGACTGTGTTGGTTTATAAACTACTCACTCCCCCACACCAAAGTCCATAGAGTAAATCAGCAATTTTACATCATTACACACACGAGTTGATCCACTGGTCTCTCCTTCAGAAAGGTAAAATGTGTTGGTACTAATACTTTAATGTTTACTGAAGTAACAAAAACTTACCACAAGAGGCAATTGTAGACCAGCAACTTCTGTTGCCTGCAAGCAAAAAAAGGATGTATGTTTACATGCACAGTTTTATTGAGCTAAGGCTGTAGTTCGACTAAGACAGGCAACCAGACAACTTGTCGAGCCTGAATATAAACAAGAGTAGAAAATTGATTTTGTCTGTCTCCTCCTCCGTATTTGGCATTGCATCTCGCTATAAGCTAGTGCACATTGAATCCGTTTCCTGTTGACCTTTACGGTACAGAAAACAAACAGTGAACATCAAGATGGACGGTGAGATTGATCGTGTGGTGGTTCTGTATGTTTTGTTCCTACTGTACATGTTAATAGTGATACTAATTAGATCGAGCATGGCTCTTGTGGTTGCTGCATTGTCTGAAGAAAGATGCCACCGCTGCATTTATACATTCTCTTTCTACCTCCGGTTCAAAGACTGGAGGAAGTCTGAGTCTGGCTTCAGTCCGACTAAGTGTATACGTGCAGGAGTAATCGGATTATGAATTGCATTATCTAGGTATGTTAGTCCAACTAAGACTAGCTCAACCTTTGTTATTATGGTTGGCATGCATGTGAACGCACTGTCTGTGTTACCAAAGTGCATTGTGGGTCTTGCTGCTTCTTGCTCGTTTTCTGTGTGTGGCAAAAGTTGAGAACCTTTCCAAGTGTCAGCTTGAGCATCAGCCAATCGGATCATGTGATGCAAATTTCCCAGCATATGCACCAGCCAATCAAACCAGGTTTAACACTTAGCTCAAACACTTCACAGCTCAAATGGAGCTCTCGACAACTTCCCTGTTATCAATATTTTTTTCAGAACAACAATAGTGGACATGATGGGTCACCATCTCTTTAGCAAAATTAACAACGTTTGCTCCATAGTTAGCCATGACAAACACTGCTCTCTTAGCCTGTGATCGCTGCTTTCAGCACCAGCATCCATGGTCCAATGGTCCTTTGTCAAGTATGAATGCGACGGGTACACCAAATCCAGCATAACGAGATATCGCAATGAACAGGTTCTAAAAACACCTGGACACCATTTTATTTTTTCTGGTAAACCGTTGGTTAAGTGACTTTACTAAAAGCTGTATGTCTCAGGCAGTCAGAGCTGAACATATATGTCAGTACCTAATACAGCACTCTGTAGCTATCACTAAAGCCCAATTTATACTCCTGTGTAAAGTGCTCTACGTCGGTTACAGAGAGCCCTCTACGTTGCGGGAGAGTAGTTTTAGAAGTATAATGTGGGCTTAAGAGTTTTGGTGAACTTTTATCAACACATTTGATTCTCACATTACTCAAAGATTCCTTTCATCCTGAACCCAACTCTTAGAACAAAGAGGTAAATATTAATTGTCTGTCTTTTCCTGATGGACTCAACAAATCATTGATTTTAACTGTCCTGTAGGAGTCATTGTTCCCAGGAGGGTGCAGCTTTTGTTTCCTCATGGTGGACATGTTGTTTAGCAGTGATGATCTGTGTTTCCAAAGTGGTACACATGTCGTACATTGTGATAATGAGTCTTAGCGAGCTCATTGAGCAGCTGTTGAGAGTAATTAGTATTTCATCTCGGAGAGGAGTGCTGTGAATTTTTATACTTTGATCAACACAACCAGCCAGTCTCCCCTTTTAATTTTCTACTGTCTTCATTATTCGTCTCCTCCTCTTCCTCCTCGTTAACCACTTGTTTGCCGTTCTCAAAGGAGCAGGAGCAGTTTGCATTTTAATTCTCTTTCCTCTTTCGGCTTTTTGTTTTCCTCTGTCTTGTTCTGTTTCTTAGCAACGATAACTTCATTACATTATTGTTCAGTCATTGTGATAATATCTTTACAAACCCACGGCCAGATTGTGCTACAGACAGACCTGTTGCCCTGGAGAGATGAGGTTTTTTTTTTTGCAGTGAACTGTCAGTGTTCTGTGAAGACATTGTGGTTATTCAACATGGGACATTTTTTTATATGAACTCTGGCGAATGTCTGTAAGACTGGGTGTGGACATTTTCTAGAGTTTTCTGTTCCCACGTTTTTGTGTGAATTGAGTTTGTCACTCGTAAACTATTTAAATAATTAGTTTGTGGGTCTGGACAACAACGCTGGTTTGTCTTCAATTCACAGTGATGTACGACAGGCTACGTGCAATGGAACTTCCCCCTAGCAACCGTGGCTGCTGGTACGCTGGGCTGCTTCCGGTATGTCGTTGTTACGTTTCCGTTAAAGGAAACGTAGAGATTATAATAGGAGGACCCGAATGCAGACAGGACTGAGGCAGGTAAGTAAAAGTATTCTTTTATTCACTACCAGGTGTTTACAAGCGACATAGGAAATGACCACACGAAGGTAAGTTAAAGTGAACGAATACAACTGAGCCAGGATCCACTACAGCTCTCTCGTGGCAACACAGTCTGTCTTGTGTTCCAGGTGGAACGAACTCACTCAGGATGTAATGGAGGAGATCGTAAGTCCTAGAGAGTCTGTGGCGAAGCGGCTGCTTCGTGTGGAATGGAGATGACGAGCAAGCTGGAGACACAACAGGTGGAAGCGATCCCGGGAGAATGGAATCCGCAGGAGAGTCGGTGTTGTTCTCAGCAGCAGGAGTCGTGGAGACCTGAGAGGAAGGTTCAGGTAAGTAACCAGGTTGGAGTCAAAGTTTCTACAAGCTAGGTAAGTGTACGTCTTTACCAGCGGAGTGAAAACATGGATCTGACACCAGAGATGTGCGAAGCCCCGCCTTATAAGTCCGCTTGATCGCTGATCAGGAACAGCTGGGCAGAAGCTGCGCGGGTGGAGTCATCTCTGGTGTCATCAGAAGAACTGGGTCAACCACGGCCCCTGCTGAGAGAGAAAAATGTGGAGAGTGGAATGGATTGTGACAGTCGTATTGTTGTTGTGATTTCCCGGAGAAACTAGTGAAGTGCTAATTAGTTGAGTCAATTTTGTTTTGGATTTTGGATACAAGAGAGACGGTTATCGTATCTAAAAAAATCATATATAAAAGTCAGAACTTCAGCCCTACATTGTTGTGCACCCCTTTGTACAAATTTGTCTAGGTATAATAGTACGATTTCCGATGGACGTGTCTGTGCGAGCCGAATGGATGGTGAGGGTATGGCGGGACGACTTCACACAAGTTTGCAGCCGGCATTTCAAAAAAGAAGATTTTGTTGTTACACCGGGAGAGTGACAAGGTTTAAGAAAGGTGCCGTTCCTGCTCTTTATACTTGGAACAATTCCCAAATTCCAACACCGAGGGCGAGCATGTGGGAGTAGGCCTGTCACGATAACAAATTTTGCTGGATGATAAATTGTCTCAGAAATTATTGCGATAATCGAGAATATTGTTGTTCTGAGATAATTTTCATCTAATACAATGATAATGGTATAATAATGCAGGTACACCTTTTCAAAGAGAAATACACTTTTATTTTTAAAGAATATTTAACACTAGAACACAATAAATTAACAAACAAGCAAAAGCAATAAATAAAATGGGTTAGCTGCACTCTGCTGTGGTAGGCTACGCCAGGAGTCCCGCCTCCCCACACACGCTCCTGGTGTTGTTGTATGGCAGTGCTTCACAGCGCCACCTAGCCACCTGGCATGCATACTACATCAAATTTCACACACTTTAGGACCCGAGAGAGAGAGGGAGAGAGAGAGAGAGACGGGGAAAACAAAAAAGCATGCAAATGGCATTTATCGCGGCCAGAAAAATGATCGAGCTAATTTTAATTATCGTGCGATTAATTGATTTATTGAATATTGCGACAGGCCTATGTGGGAGCGTAGACCCAGACAGCGTACAGCAAATGTGGCACTCAGTCTTGTGACTTGTGCTTATTAATTACTTATATAGTGGTACGACTTTTAAAAAAGAAGAAACTTTTAATTTGAGGACGAGGACATATAAACTCCTGTCCACATCCCGCCGTACTCTCACCATCCATTCGGCTCGCACACACACATCCACCGAAAACCTATGAAAGTTTATTACTATTATCACTATGATAACCGTCTCTCTTGTATCTGAAATGTGCTAATTTTTACTAATAAAATTGGCCCTACTACTTAGCACTTCACTAGCGTCTCTGGGAAATCACAACGACAATACAACCTACCGTAAGCAGCCCAGTTTACCAGCAGCCATGGTTGCTAGGCGGAAAGTTCAATTGTGCACGTAGCCTATTGTGGTCCCTGAGTGAAATGGGCCTTGCAGTGTATACTACTGTGTGGGAACAGTGGGAATTCTTCCTATTGTGTGTACCTTGTTTGACTTCCTGTCTTCCCTGTTGATTGTCTGCCCTGCCTTAATGTGATTCACGTTTGTCCTATCACCGGAGTCTGATTATCCCCAGTGTATTACGTCTCTGTGCTCCTTAATGTCTATTTTGGTTAATTGCGTTAGTTAAACTTGGTGAATTTCAGTTTCCTGATGTGATGGTTGATTCCTGTTTTCTGTTTGCCAGTGTTGGATTTTTTTTCTAGTTTGAATTTTTCTTTTGTATTTGTCTCCTGCTTTTGAAACTTTTTGTTTGTGCTCAATCTACGTTTGGGTCCCCAATTTGTGACAAATGTGAATGACCATGGGTCACTGCCAAAATTATTTAGAAATCTTGGTGAGTATTAATGTTCCTCAGGACAAAATGAGAGGAGACAACAGGAAATCTGCTCATGAAATCAGTGAGCATATCACGTCCAAGCTACATGCAGCTCATGTCACGTCATGCTGCTTTTGGTTTATTATAAGGCAATTTAGATGTGTTTTGTTCTACCACAAAACATTGGGAATTAATGAAAATCAGAGAATGTGAGAATGAGAATGTTTTTTTTTGTTTTTTTTTGATAAACTTGACAAAAAAATGGAAATCCAGAATATACGAATATAGCACATTTAAAGTGTACTGTTTCAGGAAACGGAGGCTTTGGTGTTGCAGCTGTGGTTTTAAAATATAAATGAGTGCGTGTTACATTCAAGCAACTGTTAAATGAGTTTACATGCAACTACGTCTGTTTGTCAGTATCGTGTTTTATTCTTGTCACCTGGACATTATTAATTTTATGTCACGACAGAAGCAGAGTGTGGCTGATAATGGAGAAGAAGCACTTCTACGTTCTCACAGATACATAGGAACATTAACGAAAACATAATGAGGACAGACCTCAGGATGAATTTATTTGCACACACACACACACATACACCCCCCCCCCGCCACACACACACACACACACACACACACACACACACACACACACACACACACACACACACACACACACACACACACACACACACACACACACACACACACACCCTCAGGTGCTGCAGCTCCAGAATAAATGTTTACTCATACCTGAAACAGGTGAGGCCCCCACCAATAGTTGGAGGGTGTTATAAACAAAGCTGAGCCTTCTCTCACCTCAGAGTCCTCCAGTGAAACTTCCTCTCCTCTCCTCTTGTCGTTTCCTCTCCCTTTACCACCTCACTTCACATTTCCCTCTCTCCCTCTCTCTGTCACGACTCCTCTGCTGCACACTGCATCCATCTGTACAGTAAAAAAGTCATAATGGCAAAATGAAATAAACAACAGGAGTAATCAGACAGAAACATGCTGCAGGGTTTAAATGGCATCCAGGTGTGATTCCATGTGTGATGCCAAACTACCTTGTTTTTCGATATTATTCAGTAAACAAGCAAACAAATACATAATGACTTGGTTTGTTCCTATTTCCTCTTATATGAACATCTTATATGAACATCTGTCAGTGGCTCTGAAAGGTATTCAAATGTGACATTGAAACTCCTGCAGCCTGTTTAGTGATTTTCTGTCCTACTTCCATTTAATGAGGCACATGGAAATTTGCAAACAAAGTCACATTAAGTTATTTTTTCACTATTTAGTAATTTGGGAGGTCTGTCAAGCTTGTGTGAGACGTCAAGTGTGTCCTCTAATCAGGTCATAGCTTGTTTCTTTGTCGGGTGATACAGCAGGATATCCAGAAGCAGTGGTTTTGTTTTCACCAGGGCATAAAATATTTATATTTATATATTTTTATTGTTATTGTTATTAAAATTCCACAACAACTGGAAATGTTGTAAGATGTTATATTCTTGTTAAGAATATTATTCATTTTCCTGTGAGACAGCCTTTCAGACTGTAAACCTTTAAACTTTTGTAAACTACTACCACTAAACGCACATATTTTTGCTTTCACTCTGGTCTGTGACTTTAACATTAATTTCAAAGTCAACATGAACAGAAATTTACTTTAGTATGTAGTTTGTGACTGTTATTTACCCTGCTGTGGGAGCGTGCATGCATTAAGCAAGGTGGAGGCGAGGTTACGTTGCTACCTGTAAAAAAGTAACCTGGCTCTTCCTCTCGCTAATAATGATTCATTGACCAATCGGAGGTTTTTGTTTTCCATGTCATGTGTGGAATTTAAATAGTTAGTTTGAAACACAACCAAAATGCAATGATTTATCATCAGTTCTTTTGGAAACTGATGCAAAAAACATGAAGTTCCAACAATGTAACAATTAATCTGCTTATCAGATTTTCTTTTTCTGGTATAACTGGCACTGTGCAGATACTGATAATGAGTATTGTTTAGGCCTGTCTTTAGTTTCACACTTTTTTTTGGTTTACTCACATACTAAAGGCATGCTGGTATACATAAGACAATCGCTTTAAATTTAGCAACATTTCAGGAAGAATGAAACCTTGATTATATATAATGTAAAGGTACCAACACATTTGTAAAGCCATGTATCTGAAGTGAATGTGTCACTGTGTGTGTGTGTGGGTGTGTGTGTTGGTGTGTGTGGGTGTGGGTGTGTGTGTGTGTGTATGTGTGTGTGTGTGTGTCAGATGTACAGTAATATACTGTAATAGACACTTGAATGTAACAGAGATTCTCTGTGTGTGTGTGAGCCTTTATAGTGAGGAGATGGAGGCAATCTGTATAAGTGCTGCCACACTCCTAAACCTTTTAAAGGCTTGTCTGTGTGAGATTTACAAGTTAGTGGGTGCATCTGACCGAGCCGGTCAGCTCCCAGTCCCACTGAGATGCCTTTTTAAACAGACTTTACATCAAGAGCTGAATCCGAGACAAGATTAACACCGCCTTGAAACAAGAAAGCTCCAATTCCATTTAAGAAATTAAAATTCAAATACAATTGGGCACATTTGTGTGTAGCGAGAGATTTGATTTGTCACATGCAGCAATTTGTAAATGTTTATCTAATGTTAGATATACATTTTTAGTCTTAGAATATGTTGTAAAGGGAATATGTTTTTCAGAAGGAAACATCACAGATACATTACAGAAGATGTTAATGGGGATTTTCTCTCTCGATGGATTACTTGAAACATCTACATGTATGGACACTCTGAAAAGGTAACACTAATATGACCACTGAATCCCAGCTTGAGCGGTCATCAAGACTAGATTAGCGTTATATAAATACAAATCATTGTATCTTCCTGTTAAAAATGGCTGTTGGGTAAAAGGTGTGTCTGTAAACATTTTACTTCCTGTTGGGAGGTCGTCTTTTGCTGAGGGTCTGTGGTCTCACATATTAAGGGGATATAGCAGTCCCTGGTAGAGCAGCATAAAGAAGTCTGAAATGTAATGTTATCCCCAGCAACCGGGGGCGCTGTTTTTTAAATGTAATATTTCGTATAGACATCTTTAGGCTTTGCACCGTTGTCATAGCAACAACGTTAAACAATGTGTGATCATATTCAACACGCATCATCTACCATGTGTGGTTTTTTTTTTTTTTTTTTTTTTACCAATTATGAGTTGGACACGATAATCTCCCTAAAAGTTATTCCTGAAATAATAAATAAACTTTTTTTGTGTTAATTTTCTGTCAACACCAGGAGGCGATGTTTTCAAACTTGACATTTTTTTTGCATAGTTGTCTTCAGCAACTACCCATCATCAGCCATAGCAAGTTCAGTGCAGATCGGCCCTTCCATCGCAAAGTTAGAAGAGTTTAGTTGTGTGTTGCGAAAAAGCGGAACTTTCGCCAACTTTGACGCCCCCTATCTCGTACGCCATGCGATATTTAAAAAAAACTTTTAAAATCACTTAAGCTCCTGAACTGGTGAAAGCGCTAGGACAACTTCGTTCAAATACCATTGGTGCAAAATTGCCAAAAAAATGTCCGTTCTGCCAAAGATGGCTGCTTTCCTGTAGGACAAAATTGTCATTGACTTTTTGGACATTGGATTAACATGTGCACCAACTTTCGTTCATGTATGTGAAACACGACAAACGGCTTATTTTCATTTTCATAAGCCCCTCCCACTTCCAATTTTTTACGCTCATTCCCTGAACCACTTTCAGACGTAAATTTTCATCAGATCTGATGCGGTCGCAAAAAGCCATGAGTTTTGTGGTATCTTCAGGCCCTATAAAAAGCGGTTTACTTCAAGGAAACATAATAAGAACTTAGTTTCAATAGGGTTCTACTCACCCTATTGAAGTGGTAGAGCCTCTGTCTTTCAACTCTAAGGTTATGGGTTTGATTGTCTGCTCTGAGAGAAAATGTGGTGGGGTGAATGGTAAAACTGTAGTGTAAAGCAGCTTTGAGTTGTCATCAAGACTAGAAAAGTGTAGACTACTGGTAGTGTATAAGACACATTTGAATTCTCATATAAAAAAACATGACATATCATCATGGCTGAGGCCATCATTTATCCGTCCAGGGTAAACAGATCAATAGTATAAACGGATACATTCTTGTAATAGACCTAATTTTTAATACAGTCCTAATCACTTTTGTTGTTGTGGTTCGTCCATATTTCCTGTTTTGAAGTACACTGGACAGATAAACATCATGTAGAAACAGATCAACAGACATCAAATATCAGCTGTTACCTTTGTTTTGTCAGCTTGACTAAAGTGTGGTCTTGCAGTTGTTTTACTCTCGCTCTGGTTTTTGGCTACATATTCATTTGTCTGTACCAAGCCCTGTCTTTGTTTATTTGAGTGTGTATGTGTGTGTGTGTGTGATACAGGTCACAGAGTGTCAACAATGGAGAGAGATGAGTTCCACTTGAATGGTTCACCACCTCTGCTGCTTCTGTCTCCCTTTTATCACTCCATCCATCCATTCGCTCCACCTTCCTCTATTCTCTCTTTACTACTCTTTCGATCTCTCACTCACCGTTGCTGTTTTCTCTACCTTTTTTTTTTTTTTACTCGTGCCTTTCATCGTGTGAACACACAGAGCATACAGAGTTGTTTCTGTCCAGCTGATTCAAGGATATCCAGGCCTGTTGAAAAGTTTCAATGTCAAGAGTACTATCTTTGTGATCGGAAAGGCCAACGCTAAAGGCTTCTCATGATGTTTAAAGGAGTGCTTACAATACAATGTATTGTGAATTCTAATGTAAACACTTACAAGGTCAAAGATTTTGAGGATGTAGGCTTTATCTTTATTAGTCAATAGTCTAGTTTGAGTGATAGGCTCAGGGTGCTTTGATGATTCTCAGATTCTAACACTACCAGTTGTCGCTTGCCGAAAAAAATCAGTTCCTGAATGAAAAAGACTGTCTAAGAACGAGATGAAGTGGCTTCAGCTGTCTTATATTTTATCCGGTGAGCCTTTAGTTAAGTAGAAAAACTGGCAGCCATGTTTTAGCGGGAGCGAAAGTCCATGTCTCAGGCTGGGTTCTGGTGCATGAGGTGTGAACAGTGCAGTCACTATATGATTGTGTGTCATTGCCTCATACGACCACTCGTCATGTAATGTTACGTGTGTGTGTGCGTGTACGCATGTGTGTGATGTGTATTTAAACAGACTAGTAAACAAGTGAAGAAGCCTCTTAGATGAGCAATTAAACGTCTTCAACCCCACTAATGCAAGCCTATATTGAAACTGCTTAATATAGTTATAGATAATTTCACAGATTTACCTTATGCTCAAAGTCAATTATTTACTCATCATTAATGTCGGTCCTTGAGAATGTGCACAGCTGATTCTTTAGATGAATAAAAGATTCACAAATAACTGGAGAAATCTTATCCCAAACCTGAGTTACGAATAAGTAATCACACTTTGCAAAGTATAAAAGCTGTATTTCCATGGCAATTTTCTTATGTTGTACTATTTGATTTCATAAAACATGCCTGCAGCCATGCAGCCTCTTTTATTTAATATAAGTTCTGCTTACAGTCTAAACTGATGCTTTATTCCTGCACCTCTAACTCCTCTTCCTTCTCAACGGCAGTGATTTTGTTTGTCTTTCTCTCACAATCCCTCTCTATGTGCTAATCTCTAGTTTAGATAAGGCATAGCATGCGCTGTGCACACACGCACACACACGCACGCATGCACACGTTTACACAGCTATACACGGGACATTGACTCCCATTCCATTGGACAGCCTAAACAAAGCTTTATCCCTAACACTAACCATCCATCCATCGTCTACCGCTTTATCCTCCCCCCAGACCAGTCGCCAGTCCGTCAAAGGCCAACATAGATTCTCATTCACATCTACGGTCAATTTATAGTGTCCAATCAACCTTCTGCATTTTTTTGCACATGTGTGAAAAAACGGAGAACCCACTACAGAACATCAGAGGCCCAAACAGGGACACAAACCAGCAACCTTCTTGCTGTTAGGGCCCTCTAACCATAAATTAATGAATACATGCTTAACCCTAACTTTAACCTTATCACAATTCAAGTCTTATCCCTTAAGTTAACCTGATCTTCAGAAAATAAGATTCTGCCACATTAGGACCAGAATCTGGTCTTGTCAGTTTTGTAATATGGCCACTTGAGGGTAGTAGAGAGCTTTGCTTGGCAATAAATGGATCTGGATAAACACACACTAGTGTCTCTGTAGTGAGGCATTCTTAGACATAATATATTCCATGGCCCCTTAGCCATTTAGAACTGGGTGTCAAATGTCAAACCTCAACCTGAACAACCCTCAAATCCAACCCTAACTCTAGGTTACCTAACCTTTGATCTGTCTATGTTATTGATCTATTTACATCAGAACTTCATTGAACTCTAAAACCAAGTCTTAACCCTCAAACAGACCCTTGGAGTGGAGAGGACTGGAAATTAATTAAAAATCATACACACAGATGCACACACACACGCACACACAGTATTTATATGGCACCCACTTTCACTCACTGTATGACCAATCACAACCCTGTTATACGCTCAGGTTACTGTAAATGTATAAATGAAAGGCACTGGCATTGTTTGGGTGTGAAATTTAGTCTCCGAGTCGAAAAATGATGTGAAGTAAAGTGATGTGTTTTTTTCTTTTTATTAGGTCAGTACTTGCTTTCCCCCCGCTCTGCTATACACAGGCCTCGCATAACCAAAACAGGTCAGTTTTTGAAGATTAATTCACAGTACTGAGTTTCAATTTTCAATAGTTGAACTCTCTCTCTCTCTCTCACACACACACACACACACACACACACACACACACACACACACACACACACACTTTTTAAAGTCTTGATCGAGACAGAAAGCAGCAAAAACTGGAGGGCTTGATTTACTTTAATCTCATCAGTAATGTGACTATATTGATGGGTGTTCCAGTCTGCTGAGGTAAATCTAGTGGCCCTGAAGCACCGTCAGACATTTGATTGTGAAATGACAACGCTAACACAGACACAGACAGATTTTGTCACCAGATTGCCTGCTTGTGGTAAAACAAGTAATGACGTATCCAGGATGCATGTTTTTGAACATGATTTTGAGAACAGAACATGTTCCCACTGTCTGTCAGTCATTCTCACATAAGTTCACGCCCAGATAACTGAGTAAAGTTTGTGGTCAAAGCTGATACATGGCTTCCTCTTTGTGTAATACTGTTCTAGGTGACAATGATTTTCTAATGTACTCCCGAACCCATGTCCAGTATGGTAGCATGACAATGTCTCATACACATTTAGCGGTGGTCTTCGCCTTCTCCTATCCATCCCAAGACTTTGCTTGATCTTTTTTTTTATAATATTACGAAAATAAGATAATTAAATTATTTTGTTCTGAGACCGTACGCTGGCAATTGATTATTACATGGAGTTTGTTTGTTTGTCTTGATTGCAGAGACTAAAAGCCCTTGGTGGATGCTCCTTTTATCCTGTGTTGATACCCTTACCTGTTACCAATACGTGTAAACCTTTTGGTCTCTCATACCGTTTGAAAGGCATTACATTCTTAACAAAAAAAAAAAAATACATCTGCAAAAATACCTTTAGAGTCAGTGTCAGTGAAATTTCACAAATGACAGATTTTTGTGTTTTTTTTTATTGCATTTTTTGAAAGTGTCCCAGCTTTCCCAGAAATTGGGTTGTACTTAACTCAAACTTTTCACTAGGAATGGGAACCTGTATCAGTCAGTATTGGTATTGGCCCGATACTGGTCAAAATCACTGGATCAGATATCGGACAGATAAAAATTTAAAATCCAATGCAATCGAAAAATCCTATATATATATATATATAATCCTATATATTTTGATTTACATTTTTACACTCATATATTATATGAGTGTAAAAATGTAAATCAAAATCAGCATAACCATTTTAGCTGAGTCAAACCTGGGCTGTATTGTCATGTGATACTTTTTCAGTAAAACGTTCAAGTATGGATGTGGCTTTAGTCCCTGGGCAGCTCATAATCTGTAATTTCACAAAAGCCAACTAATTAATGACATCAGATATTTATTAGCCATCACAGCTGTAATCTTTTAGCATCCAATCAGGAAACACATCACAGCCTTAAAAAAAAAAAAAAAAAAAGCCTTGTTTGGACAACAAAACAAACATGTTTTTCGCTGAATACTAAATCAATGTAAATTTAAAAAAAACAGGCCAGCAGGGACCTGCTCCACAGCAGAGAGGAGAAAGGATGATGAAGCTACACTCATAGATACCTGCAGCGTGTGGTTTGTTGCTCAGGTTTGATTTTCTTAAAGCTGCTTTAGAAGGCACTGTGAGGATCAGTAACCAGCAAATGAGCAGGTGGTTATTGTTCATAATAATGAGTCAGATTACAAAAGATGCAGTTCCTCTTAGCTATATAAAAGGTATACGGTCAGTGATGCAGGGGAAAAAAACTAAGATGTAAACTGTAATTATGTATATTAATTTTTTTTTCTTCTGCACATGACTCTGTCTGGAAGCTATTAAAGAACATTTCACCATATTATAATATGTGTTAAAATATGTCAATCAAACATGAGTTAATATTGAAAT
This sequence comes from Microchirus variegatus, assembly GCF_963457635.1. Lineage (NCBI taxonomy): Eukaryota > Metazoa > Chordata > Actinopteri > Pleuronectiformes > Soleidae > Microchirus > Microchirus variegatus. Next base: position 16,510,127 of record NC_139819.1, read on the forward strand.
GACATTCATCAGCTGACATCTAAAAGCTATGCATTTATTTTACTGCTGCTCAATGTCTAAAACGGTATCAAAGATTATGTGAATATCAGCAACAGCAGCTAAAAAGAACGGATATGGAGTCATTTTGACCTCGGTGCTGTATCGTCTGTAAAGCTTCTCTATGCAGCTTTACGCTCACATTCACTGACACTGATGACACGTTTAACAGCATTTTGAAATCCTTGCTGTTTGGAATGCTGATCTTCAAAAGACTGAAAATTGATGGCTGCTCATTGAAAGGGTTGTCTTTTCTATAGGCGTTAGGAGAACATGTCAGTATGTTTTTATTTTTATTTTTACATATCTTGAAATATTTATTTAATATCATTGAAGGTAAACAAAACACAATAAGAGAGGGAAATCAGTCTTTCTTTCTTTCTTTCTTTCTTAAACCCAACATCAGTTTCTATCTGCAGTTGCATGGTGTGTGTCTGCGTGAGTGTCAGCGGTTCATACACATGCTAAGGATGCCTTGTGCTGAAGTGCTAATTCCTAGGTGTGATTAACACCACACCACATGGTCTGATGGTGCGAGCCACACTGCTAACCGCTTTCCTCTCTCCCACTCTGTGTGTTTGTGTGTTTATTACCCAAGCTGTCACCCAGCCTGCAGACATTTTCTCTGTGAAGTCCTTGACCTCAAATGGTTCGTTCATCCTCAAACTTGCGCAGCTCAAGATCTAGGAGGCCCCTTCACATCTTCAATAATCAATATTACTGTTAAATTTAATATAGATGAAAATATGGTGGTTCTATTGTAACTAATATAGTTCTTAACTCTGGAAAACAGGTCAAGAGCAGCCTAAACTCATGGGTCTTTAACGGCCATATCTATCAGTTGAAGATTTTTAGCCCTTTTCCTGATCTTCGTCAGTCAGTTGGACATGCAATTGGACAGTTTTTCTGAACTTTTCAAACAAACAAAAAATCAGGAAATGAAGGTGACAATTACCATTTCCTGGTTATGAACACTGTTAGGTTTAAAGCTCACATAGAGTGGTCCTGTTGCACATATATGTTAGTTATGGAGGTCTACTTACATTCATTACATGCATTAACTTGTTTTTATGGTCAAAAACCTCCTAGTTGCTGTAAACGAGCCGATAGAAATCCTCTTTTCTGACGGTGTTTCCCAGCCGCGAGATTTGAGACTCAACTCTCTCACCCAGAAGACAGAGTCTTGTGATTGGCCAGTACCCGGAAGTGACATATTCAGCACACCCGCTCTCAGAAGCGCAGCTCCCCCCTGTGAAACAGTGGATGCACTGCTACTCATTATCAAAACATTGTTTTAACAGGGTTTAAAAATAGATTCTCCACGACTCCCTGCCACAGTCCCTTTTATGACTTTGACCCGGAGTCAGACCGAGAGTCAGAAGACACTGTCGCTCGTGAAACACCTCCACAACGGACGTTATTCTTCTTCTGCGGTTCAATGTACGCAACCGGATGTGCCCGGACTAGTGCCCGGAGCAGGACGATCTGCTGTTCCATGAACCGCTGTTTACGTAACCGGACCAGGTTTCGTGACAATGAATCTGAGCCCGAGATTACAATAAAACACAGTGTTCTCAGCAGTGGCTGAACTTTTTGTTTAGAACCTTCAGGGCTCCTTCAACGAGGTAATGAATCAGATACACACTAAAAAAACAGCGTTAATTGGAACTTCCGGTCTAGGTCCCCTTTAAGTTTTCCTCATAGTGCAAGCAACCTCTCAATAAAAAAAACAGAAACCACCAAACCTACCGTAAACATTTAGAAATTAGACTGCAAGTTCAGTTGTGTGTCAGATTTTTTTTTGATCCACTGTATATGATATGAATTCGCTGGTGAATCGCTTCATCACCACAATGGCTACTTTTAGAATTACTACAAATGTATTTCCCCTGATGCTAAATGACTTTGGCTGCACTCTTGTTATTACCTAATAATTATTTTCATGTGTATGTGTGTGTTTTGCTCACGATGGATTATACTGATGATTACGTGGTGGCACCAAAATACATCGCAAAAGTTACCTCCCAAACCCAGATCCCATCAATCTAAAACGCCCAAGGCTCCAAACTCATTAAAGGAAAGTTTTCTCATTGAAGCAGAAAGACACGTGGAGAAGACATAAAACAGTCGGGTAAACACAACTTTGAATCTCTCTGGCTGCATAACTAACTGTCAGTTGCTCTCCATCATCATAACTGCTTACTAATTCACCTAATTTTTTCCACTCCCTGTAGCAATGTGCAACTTGCGAGTGATTAGTTCATTTGCGACTACTCTCTTTGGCGAATAGGATCATTAGGAGCATTGTGAGTGATGTCATGTTGTCTCGGCGCATTGAGATGCCAGGATTTGCACTAATTTTTCACAAACTTTAATCTTTATTTTGTCATTTCTTATATCACATTAACTTTTTTCAAAATAATGCATTCACACAACGTGTTGCAAATTGTTTGCATAGTAGGAATACGAATGTGAGTCGATGTGAAATGCAAACAGACAGATCACTCATGCTACTGAAGCACATTGCATTTTCCTAGTCACAGAATGTGTCATTTTTGTCAGTTGCTCTAGTTGAAATTCGAGCTCCAGTAATAGATTTGTCTTTTTAGGATTCTTCCAACGTACCAAAGTTGTGTCATGATGGTAGACAAATGTTGCTGTACCGAGTACAAAGAGGGACAAAACTACAGTAAAGGCTACCTGGCAAGTTCTAAAATATCTGTCACATGATTTGAGCTGTTAGTTGCACTTGATTATGCATATATTTAACATCAGCTTGCAGGTGAGTTGTCATGAGTGTTTACATGTGAGTAAATGAACCAGTAATCACACGTGTACAAGCAGAGGCGATTCTAGAGTCTGTAGGGGCCCTTAGCAAAAATTCCCAGGGGGCCCTTCCAACCAGTGTTAAAATTTGTTTTTTTTTTTCAAGATGAATGAAATAACATGGAAAAACCTTGTCATTAAAAAGTATGTGAAAATATAAATGTAAAGAACAATAAAATACTGGAAATAGCTTTTAAAAAACAATATAAACTTAGTAAAAAATACATTACACTGTAAAGAACCCACATTTATACAACAATATAAATATATAGAACAATAAAATACTGGAAATAACTGAAAAAAAACATATACACTGAGTAAAAAAGATATGCATTACACTGTAAACAATCCTCTTCATTTTCCAACTTGCAGAACAATAACTTCACAGAGGTTACAGTGAGGTGGGGCCCCTTTAGGGAGGTTTCCTACTGAGATGTCATTGAAAATCGCCCATTGTTGTTTAAGGGGGATGGGGAAGTGGCTGGTCACTGCACATTTCAGCAAAAACAGCCCTCAGGCTCCGAGTGTCGGGGGGCCCCCTATGGGCTCGGGGCCCCAAGCAGTTGCCTGCCTTGCCTGTTCACAAGCTGCGCCTCTGTGTATAAGTAATCCAATGCAAACATCCCCTTAACATTCGGTTTGAATGGACCATAAGGTTTACAGGTTATTTGACAAGGGGTTTCAATCTTTATATTAACAAATACACATTGGTTATATTGTATGAAGAATGTCCATTTAACCTATCAAGTTGTCTTTAGGCAAGACAAGTTGTGGCTGCATTCCACTCGTGCCAAAATGTCAATTGTTCCATTCATTCTAAAGTGTGGGTCTGTGTTGGTCTGCTGTGCGAGATGTCCATTTATTTTAGTCACCATTTTTTGTGCACACCATTGTGAACATACAGTTAGGCCCATAAATATTTGGACATCGACACAGTTCTCTTTATTTTGGCTCTATGCATCACTACAATGGATTTGAAATGAAACGAACAAGATGTGCTTTAACTGCACACTTTCAGCTTTAATTTGAGGGTATTTACATCCAAATCAAGTGAACGGTGTAGGAATTACAACACTTTCTATATGTGCACTATCTATCTATCTATCTATCTATCTATCTATCTATCTATCTATCTATCTATCTATCTATCTATCTATCTATCTATCTATCTATCTATCTATCTATCTATCTATCTATCTATCTATCTATCTATCTATCTATCTATCTATCTATCTATCTATCTATCTATCTATCTATCTATCTACACCACTACCATATGATTCAGGAAAGCTTCCAGGTCAAAGACCGGGGAGGACATTTTGGCGCATACGCAGAATGCCAAGTCTGACCCCACTATGTGTATACATGTAATCGGACTGAATTGCATCATCCAGGTATGTAAGTCTGACTAAAGGCCTGTACCTACTCCGCAAGAACAGAGAAATGTGCTCGAGGTGGCAAGAACAAACTTAGTTCTGGCCAGGACATTTCATGCTTCACGAGAAACTCAAATGCAGAACTCCTGGGAAGTCCCCATAGAGAGTGACAACATTTCTGCATTAAACACATCCACTTCAATATCCTGGCCAATCATTCAATAGTTGTTGGACACCACACAAGAATAAAGTTCTTCCCAGATGACGTGTCAAGAACAAGCTGCAAGAACTCCCAAGCGGCGGCTGCAAGAAAATAACGACTGTTCTTGTGGAGTATGTACAGGCCTAATGTGTTTACATGAAAACCAAGTGATTGTCTTCCAAAAACTTGATTGATTTGGACTTCGTCACAAATTATAGTGTTCTGAAAAATCTATGAAAAAAATATTCATTGAAATTCTCTCCACAAAATACTTACGGTGACCTTTAAAAAAAAATGGTAAAAAGAATTGATCTTTTTTGTCCGTCCACCAATCACGGAGCTAATGCCCCACGAACCAGCAACTGAACCAATTCAGAGCACACAATCATTCAGTCACTGAGCTGCAACACTATGGTGACAGGGAGGAAGGAGATGCTCACAAACACATAAACACACACAGCAATCTGAGCTTCAGCTCGTACAGTTGATAAACAAGTTATCATTCCACAGCAGTGCTTAAATTTCTCATCCCAAATCGAATACGCACTGTATCTCAGATTTGTGACGCATGCACATTAACACAGACTGAAGACAGTTTGTTTTTCTTTCACTCTGTGTTGATTTCTTCCCAAGTCCATTGATGATATAATTTCAAATGGTGTCCATATTTCACATCCTGCTGACTATCCAGGCATCTCATTAATTAGATAAGAAATTAATTATGTGATTTATATTCGAGTTGTGTGAAGCATTCAGTTTGAAGATTAGCTTGAAGAAAAACTGAACTCTGAGCTCAACTCATTTCAGACAAACCATTAGTGAAGTCTTCTACAGTAAAGCTGGTTGGAGGCAGCAAGAGTTCATGCTAATGTTTGGTTTTGGTCACCGGAAATATATATTTTATGGTAATTTGTTGTTTTGATGTGTTGTTTTGCAAAATTACATGTCTTAGCAAATTACATGTCAAGAGAAGTCTCCAGTAACATTTGAAGATATTGCAGATGCACCAGATGCATTTGTTGTGGTGGAAAATCAAAAATCCAAATAGGAAGGAATATAGGAACATTCTCTTCTTTTCCATATTTCTTTTTCACTGTCAGTCTGTCGTGCTGGCATGATTAACAAAGGGATTATGATTTGATTGTTAGGGTTCTTTCACACCTACAGCATTTGGTCCCTTGGTTCAGTTCGCTTGCGTAGGTGTGAATGTAATCTCGGTACTTTGGTGTAGAGCTGCAACTAACGATTATTTTGGTAATCGATTAATCGATGAATCGTTTAATTCCTAAAATGTTAAAAACGTTGATCAGTGTTTGTCAAACCTGGAAAGGATGATGTTCTCGGGTGTCTTGTTTTGTCCACAAACCAAAATGATTCAGTTTTAATGATTTCTTTGTTATGTGAAGCAAAGAAACAAAGAAAATATTCACATTTAAGAAGCTAAAACAATCAGAAATCTTGTTTTAATCATGAAAAAAGCTTCAAACCGATTAACGATTATCAAAATAGCTGACGATTAATTTAGTAATCGATTAATCGTTTCAGCTCTAGTTTGGTGCGCACCAAATCAACCTTTATCTGCCCTACTTTGGTATGGTTCCTCTGGTGTGAAAGCAACCAAACCAAATGGGACGAAATGGTATAGTTTAATGCATTATGGATAAGAGATGAGATACGGGATTACCCCGAATTTCCACTGGGCACGTCAGCGGCGCGGAACGTACTGACGTTCACGGTGTGAAAGTGCCGTTAGTTTGCGTCCTGCTTTAGTTGGGAGTAATCTGTGAGGACTTTTTGTGAAACACTCCACGGATCACAAGAGTTTGATTGGCTGGCACACCTGTTTGTCACGAACCAACCTGAATACATGAGCACATCCTGCCTGTGCTTTTCAGACTTTACAAGAAGCTGCAGAGGTGTACACCGCTGAGGCAGAGATGATAGCCAGACTTTAGTGAGTAAGTCATGGACAATGAAAAGAAAGCAACTGGAAGAGTTCCACAACAAACGACCACTTCCAGTGTTTTGACAAGACGGCCGACATAACATCCATATGATGTGTATGGATTGCATTTCATCAAAGTGTTGCTGATATTTCTAGCTCTCGCAGACTCACCAAAAATAGCTTTAAAAGATAAACTGTTGAATCCTGTGTTTTTGTTGAAATTCAGTCTTGAAAAGCCATCTTACACCAAAACACAACTGCAATCTACTTCTTTTTTTCGACGTTTTTCTTTCTGTCTTCTTGTTCCTGTTATAAAAGAAACAGATCAAACACAGTGAGGTTTTGTATTTGTTTGTAACACACCACCATATTAGTAGGGCTGCAACTAACAATTATTTTTGTTGTCGTCTAATCTATCGATTATTTTTTCGATAGCACCTATTTTGGACTTCTGTTACCTACCTACATACAGTGGACTCACGCGTGTGCTTTAATAACACAACATTTATCACAGTTAAATATCTGAAACACATTATCACATATTACTTACAGCTTAAATATTGAATTAATATGCTCCAAATCACACAGTTGTTGAACAGTGAAAGAGGTTTACAATTCATTATCAACGCTAGTATCGACAGGGGCTGAAATGAACTATGTCAAAGCAGCCTTGCCTGTAATTCACTGATCACTGCCGTAAAGTACGCATTAACGTAAGTGAACTAGCGTTCGCTAAGCAAGCTTCTTCAGTGATTTTCCGACTGATAGACGTACGACACAGATGTATTATGTACTTGCATCATAGGCTGATGGTTAATTGATAAATGAATAAATCAACTATCAATTAGCTGTTGACTAGGGAATAACGTTATGCATATTTGACAGAACTGTCCTTCATTTTTGCCTCCCCTTTTGTAATGTTATATAGTTTATGGCGATATATATGCTAAGACCTAAAGGGTTAGCTAATTTGGCTAAGTCTCCCTCAGTTCCCTCAGATTTCTAAACTATTCCTTCAGTTTTGGAAATCCGTTGTGGCAGTGAAGGCAGCGGCTGCTGGAGGAGAGGCTCAGCCGGTGATCGGAATCAGGTAATCAGTCGGCGACATAAGCACGTTCGTAACCTGGTTCTGGTCGCTTGCAGTAGGCTGGGTCCAGACACAGTTCGTTTGGGAAGGACGGAGAGACGGTGTTGTTTGTGTAAATAGTTTGTTTATTGTCAGCAATACAGAAAACAAATGAAAACAGCTGTTCCTGCACTCTGCTGCGCTCCGCTCTCTCTCTCTTCTCAAACTTTATCTTGGCGTTTTTGACATTCATACTGAGGTCTTTTAGGTTTCGTTTTCTCTGCCATTGTAGCTCAGATGTACCTGGCAACCCGTGGTTGCTCGGCAGCTGAGACTCTACTGACTGAAATGATTGGTAGATGGCAGTAGGTGGCGCCATATGCCAAAACATGATTTCAAAACATAAACATAACTTTTCGGTCCGCTAAATATTATTTTAATGCGAATATTTTGGCTGTACTGTTTTTGTTGGTGAGTTCAGTTTGTTATATGAACATTATTCCTGAGTATCTGTGACATATTAGGAGGATTTTACGGCCAGTTGCTTTAGATTTATTACATAATGCACCTTTAAATTCAAAATACTGCGGCGAGTCATATCCGCCTACCCCTCCACCCCCTTCCCTCCAGACTCCGAGGTTGCCAGAGCGTCGTATCCTCCATCAGCAACGAGCGAGGAATGATTATGACGAGCGACGAGTCTAACGCTGTAAGTTCATCGTTTGTTTGCTAAGTAATCATTTATTTATTGCAATTACAGAGGGACCTACTAAACAGACACTCTCGTTGATACTGAACAACACGGTGGTCGTGGCATAAGTGTAGCGCTCCCGAAATGACGCTAAGATAAAATGTAAGATTTCGTATTGTCCAGTTGCTGCTGGCAAACGCACCGACAGTGGCTGGACATCGAGTGGACAGTGGCACGCTGGAGACCCGATGCCCGTACCAGGACAATGCTAATGCTGCTAGTGTTAGCTGTGCTGCTAACATGTTTCTATGATCGAAATGAATAACGTTATTACTCGACAGTTCAAAGTACAAGAAATGTCCATCCCCGTTGAGCTATGATGTTGTTGGAGAGTTCAGTTTGTTATATGAACGTTATTCCTGAGTCTCTGTGACATATTAGGAGGATTTTAAAGCCAGTTACTTTAGATTTATCACATAATGTACCTTCAAAGATGTTCACTCGTTTACAGCGGTCAAGTGGGGTATTTCCTGTTCCTTTGGGGCCCAAAAATATTAACCTTAGAGTTATAAATGGTGCATGCACACTAAACCCCCCTCCAAGACAAAATATAGGACATTTTTGGGGCTGATGTAAGCATCACTGTAGACTTTACTGGTAAGAGTAAAAGATGACACACAAAAATGAAATTTTCCCGAAAAAAGTGATATCTCTACTGAATATTAATGACATTGTAGCAATAAAACTGCAAATTAGTTGGTACAAATGATATGCTAATAAAGTGAAGCAAATCTCTTAAATCTCAATCTTTTAGCATCATGTCTCCCTTTGGTGTAACTGCTTCAGGAGATGGTTTTTGAAAATTGATTCCAAGGACTGATAAAGCAATTGTATCTGTGTCACACTTTTATTTAATCTCTATAATCTACCACAGAATGGTCTGCAGACATCTTAGATTTTCTCATATCACTGAATCAAATTTTAAAAATGGAGATCATTTTAGATCATAAATAGATTATAAAAGTCCAGGCAACTACAAAACAGTAGCTGGGAGAAAAGCTCAGCATAACATCTCAGTGCATGGAGGATGTATCACACTGTAAGGAAAGGAAAGGAAGAGATGCTAAGTTGCTATAAAAATGCATGAGACTTCCAGACGGATGCCGCACTGTAATCTGACAGTCACACAGAAATTGCATCAATCACACACTTCAGCAAAGAGATGGACGTGTTGTATATGCATTGCTGTGTGTGAGAAAATGTGTGCGTGTCTCTCCTTATCCAGTCTGAAAGGCTTGTTCCTATTCAATGGTTTGTCATCATGTCAACACCTAACAGTACATGCATGTCAAAATCAATGCTGCATTTTCCTCACACAGAGACAAAATACAGGATCTCACACACACAATGAAAACCACAGTGTCATTGCAAAATAACGACAATTGGACACAATGTCAACATTTCTATACCTCAATCTTCCCAACAATGACTAACATTGTCTGCTGAATGCTCACAACTGAACACAATTGATCTAATTGTAAGTCATTGGAATGAGTTCCATGGATGAGCTATACTGAACAAATGTTCATTGGCCTAAGAGTGCAGGTGAAAGGGAAGGACCTGTATTACATGACACTGGAGGGTACATCCACAGCTGCAGCTGAGACTGTGACGTCTGACTGTCTGTTTTAAAGGTAATAACTTAATACAGGTTTCGTACGGTCATGAAAAACCTGGAAAAATTTTGGAAATTGAAAATGCATTTTCTAGGTCCTTGAAAAGTTAATGAAAAACAACATTTCCTGTGAAGTTTTGGAAAAGTCATGTAAATATTGCATGGATAATATTTTGGAATGCGTAGAACATAAATAAAATGATGTAATGTGCGATTAAAATTTAAATTGACACGGAAGTGTCAAGCGGAAACAAGCAGATCACTGGGGCCGTGCTTAACGACCCTCCAGTCCTCACGTGAATTTTGAGATGCTCTATTCAATGACAAAATGCCAGGAAAGTGTAGTTTCAATGGGTGTGATATGATTTAACTGCATCTATGCAAATAAGGCATACGGAGACGATCATTCAGTCCTGGCGTGTGGGTTTCGCCACACAAAAGCTAACAGAGAAGCTAAAAACACAAGGCAACACACTTCTGGAGGCGTTCTTACTCGGAGGAAAAAAAAAAAAAGGAGACGTCTATAGGGGACAACAATTCACATGCAAACAATGCCACACAGTGGCTGCAAGTGTATACTGCAGGCGTGAACCAAAACGTGAACAACAAAAACACCCTTACAGAATACAACCACTTCCTCTCTTTTAACCATTACTTAAAGCATTACTCAAATAATAATTCAAATCAATAAGTATGAAAGAAAGTTACGACAGAGTGACTTTTTAAGGAGAGCTTTAAACTACTGAAAGACGCAGACCACGGACGTGCAAAATGCTGATAATGAAAGACGTATCACAACAAACTGCGTACGTGTTTTTTATTTGACCAAAGTCTTGACAGTCAAAACAAATGGACATTCATGTAAGATTGTGGGATGGCACCGATTTTCGGTCTTGGAAAGTCAACGAAAGGTCATGGAGAAGTCATTGGAAAGTCATGGAAAACTATTGCTAAAACAGTGTACGAACCCTGTTAATAGCATCACCCATGTGAGAACAGCAGAAGTCCAAAATAGGTGCTAACCAAGATAATCATGATTAGTCGACTAATCGAAAAAATAATCGATAGATTAGTCGACAAAAAAAATTATCGTTAGTTGCCTCCCAACTACCTCACTGTGTTTGATCTGTTTCTTTAATAACAAGACAGAAGTAGATATGAAATCCCATAACAAGCAAAACACTGATTTCAGCTGCTTTCACACCTGCACATTCCAGGAATGTTCCTGAACTTGGCCTGAGCTGCTGTGAGGACACATTTGGACTTCTCCTGTGAGCTCCTTTTAGTCAAAGTGAACCCATGTGAGAACACAGCAGGAGAAGCTGGTTGGCCTCAGGCAGCGAACTGAAAGAGTGTGTCCTTTTTTTTTCTATGGGCAAAGTTTAAAAGTTCTATCAAACACAGCATGGCCCTTCAGAGCTTCAGGAAGACTCATACTTCAGATCAGAAACAGCTGATCAGTGAAGAAGACTTTTTTGATTTTGAGTTTAAACGGCATGAAATTGATGAACCATTTTTACACAATATGTGTGATCAGACACCAGCAAAGGAAGAGAGATGGCCTCAAGGTTAAGAGAGTTTTCAATACTGAACGAACAAATTAGGATTCAGGTGTGCTCTGTGTCTGTTTGTAGCTATGACACAGTGTGCGATCTTCCACTGGAGATCAGCAGGCCATTTCTCCACAGGCAGCTTGTACAAAAACCACCAGCAGCCTTTAGGGGATGCTCCTGAGCCAAAAAAACTCAGACCACTTCCAAGTCTTTCAGAATGAGTGTCTGATGTTCACACAGACCACAGAGTGTCCTCACTTTTCTGGACATTTTTGAAATCTCCCACCTATAAATACTGGAAAGACAGAAGTGAAAGATGGAGATTATGGACCATTTAAACCACAGCCACCTGCTCTAGGCCATGGCAGCTTTGCAAAACTTAATTTAGCATTGACACTCACCTGTTTCTGTGTGCGTCTATGCACCTGCACACAAGGTAACCATAATAATTGTTTGGATCCAGCTCCTTGGTCCGTTTCATGTTTCATTTCCTCCTCAGTGATTTAACTGTACATCCCGGCGTGTGCTGAATGAAATGTGCTGAATTCACTGAGCTCAAATTTCTGCTCTGCTACACATTATTATAGGATGACTGTGGTGACATAGCATATGTATATATGTGCTTGTGAGGCTGTGCATTTAGTGTTGGATGCTGCAACATTGTGGTCATAAACAGGTTAATGTCCTCAGTAATGGTGTATATTTCAGCTGATTAGTTTGAATGTATCATTTCTATCTTGTTTTTTGAGTGTGTGTGTGTGTGTGTGTGTTTACCACTATTTAATCAAGAAGACGCTCAAATCTAAAGGCAACAGTTGCTGCCTCACTCCAGGTGTCGGAGATGAAGAGAGGAGGTATAATTGATCTTCTCGTTTTTTATTCATTACTTCCTCTTTCCTCCTACTTTATCCGTCCCGTCTCACTTCCTGTCAACCTTCCTGCATTGTGATGGCAACTTCAAATAAAATACACTTTTCTACTTCTGCACACAACTCTGGGATCTGGTTAGATCAACATCAAATTAACATTAACACCTTTTTTTTTTTCCTGACTTCAGATTTGATCAAACTGAATGAAAGGGCACTTCCTGCTGTGTCATTTTGGCAACTTGGCAGCAGCACTGTCGTCGAGTGACAGCTATCTATAGAATTACAGCCAAGGATCTAAGAAAAATAGCTGATTTAGGCCTGGGGACACAGAGAACCTGCAGACTCTGTGTCGGGCTTCCCGGACAACTGATGTCGTAGAAGCAGACTGGTTGCTGCCAGGGTTGGCCCGGTTAATGTTAGATCTCTAGCAAACACAACTTTTATCTTAAAGGATTTCTTCACATCCCGAGGGTCTGATTTTCTGAGTGTGTGTGAGTCCAGGGCTTTCAGTGAACCTTTACCTCATGATTGCTGTTATTTATAACTTTCTGTGTACGCGTACGGAGGAGGAATAGCGACTATCTATAGGAATCACTATAAATATAAGCAGCATCATCCTCGTTTGTCAGCTTTGAACTGAGTTAATTTGAGCTGGGTTGTTCTCACACTGCGTTGTGTGCAGTGCTCTATCATGCTTGAATTTAATAGGGACTTTTAACTTGCTGAAATTATCCCTAAACTAGTGCAGTGCCCGTAGGAAGTATGTATTCCAATAGTGGGAGCTGAAGAAGATTTTTCAGTTATGGTAATGCATGATAAGGAACGTAAATTAGCATTAGCTTAGCTAGCTGTGTTGTTACTGTGGCTGACGGTCACAAAACAGGTATCTACGCTAATGCTAATCGAAAATTAAAACAATATTTGTTTGCTAAATAAATAAGTGCTCGTGTATTGGTGAATGGACACCTCGTCGTTTTCGGTATAACATGTTCTGTGTTGAACCATGTAAAAATGTCTAACCCGCCGTGAGGACGGCCTCTTCACTCCCACCTCCCACCCGCTCCAGACAGCGCAGCTGCTGCTGATGAGCCGCCAAGGATGCACACCATCGGGCCATGCCCAACGCATATCCCAAATTTTAGGGCGATCTGACTAACAGTCAGTGAGATATGCCTGTCACAGACAGACAGACGCAGCTTTCTTTATAGATAGGTATGACCATGCCCTTATTATTGAGGATTTTAATGTTCATGTGTGTTGTCCTGATAAGCCAATGGCAAAGGACCTTTTAAATCTCAATGACTCTTTTAATCTTGTACAGTCTATGGACCAGGGATTAAAATTAACACCGTCCCGTCGTCCTGGGGACGTAATTAATTGTCATCGGGACGATCAATATTCTCTCTCGGGACGAAAGAGAATGTTGACTGACTAAATTTTTCTGTTGAAGTTTTCAACATTTTCTGTGAACCAGAACGGGTTCGCGGTCGGTGGGAAATACTTATGTGAAAAGGTAAATGGCTGCGCGTTCATGTTTGTTGTTCAGTGAGACGCAGAGACTGCTCCTCTCTCACTGTGCGCCGCGGCGCTGCTGTCTGCTTTGCGCGCCCGCACTGCATGTAAACATTTCATTAATGTTGACATGTTTGTTTCAATCACTGAATGAAGCCCCGCCAGGCTTAGCGTTGCTTGTTTATTTATTTAAAATAGATTTTTTTATACACCTCTGCTTTTTCTATACCGGGGAACAAGAGCGCATGCTCCCTCATGTAATCAGCGCAGCGCACGCATGTCCAGGTGCCGATTGAAACCCAAGTCACACTTTCAAGTGCGTCATTATTACGGTTACATCGTTCTTGTCAATAAGATGTTATATTTAGGGATACACCGATAATTCGGCGGTCGAAACAGAGCGAGTACACCGTGGAACATCACCTGTTAAACGCTGGAAAGTCTCTGCGCAAAAGCGAAACTTGGCTGCGTTTAATTTTGTTTTTTTACAAAAACGCTGTGGGCCGGCTTAGGTTTTCTGGGGGAAACCCTGTAAACCAGTATGCGCAGAGAGAGAGAGAGAGCGAGAGAGATCAGCGCTCTTGGTCCTTGGTTCATTTACTTATTTTTGTGTAGGTAATATGTTGTGAAATATGTTTAAACTTAAATAAACTACCTATACAAGTAGTTTTGTCTGGTTGTATTAGTTCGTCCTGTTATTGACGTCATGCTGTCATCGCCTGACAGTCTGGCTGATTTAAAGCCTCCAGATGCAGCGGATGCAGCGCACACCAGATGCACGCGTCATTGATATCATGTGCAAATACAGATATTTGAATATTTGTGTTTTTTCAAACGTCATTTTTGAGTAATTTTGACAGCCCTAAACAGCCTCATGCAAATCTCAATGCATGGCCCTTCTCATGACGACTACAACCCACTAAATGCAGTCACTAAATGGGAGTAGTGGCAGAAGGTCCGGTAGGCCACAGTGACTGAGCGTGTTGTTTGTCATCTACAACACAACAAACCTAGTCTGGAAATAAATATATTATTTATTATCAACATAATGTATTTTGTTTTTATTACATTATCAGTAAGTAACAACTAAAAATGTAAAAAAAGATTTTCGGGACGATTCAGGATGATTCGGGACGGTTCAAAATGTTTTTCGGGACGTTTCCGGGACGGTGGTGAAAAAAGTTAGTTTTAATCCCTGCTATGGACACATACTTGATTGTGTTTTATCTCACAGTTTGCCTGTTTTTAACGTAGAGGTATGTGACAGTTCCTGATCATATGCATGTTTTATTTGAGGTTGATCTTGCCTGTCAGTTGAAACTCACGCTGCTGTCGCTTTATTAACCCGTCCACTGCTGTTTTTAATCAGACCTGTGTCTTTCCTGAGTTTGTGTGTGATGATACAGAGGAGCTTTAGCTCATGGCTTTCACTCCACCTGCCAAACTGTTCTTGACACTGTGGCTCCATTAAAAACAAGGCAGCCTAAAACCAAGTCTGAGACCTGGCTGAATGACACCACTCATGCTGTCAGACGCCAGTGCCTTCGAGCTGAGCGCAAATGGTATAAGGACACACTGCAGGTGTCCTTTCACACGTTAAAAGACTGCTGGGATCATAATCAGACAACTGTGAAAGATGCTAAAGGAGAATATTTCTCTGTTATTATTGTGTCACACTGTCACAAGCCACACAGTTCTTAATGCCCCGCAGACGGTCTGTATCAAATTCTCCCCTGGTGTTTGTGAAAACTTTCTCCACATTTTTATTGATAAGGTCACTTCCACTAGGTTCCTTATCTCACGTCCTGCTTATGACTTTCTGTGTTAGCCTTGGTGACTCTGTATACTCCTCTGTGGGGTCCCTCAGGGCTCAGTTTTGGGTCCTCTGATGTCTCTACCTGCTCCAACTTGGCTCTAGGCACAGGATTGAATTCTACAGTTATGCAGATGATTGTTGGATTTATATGCCTCTTACACATCTTGCAATAAACCAGTGCTGAGGTATGTTCACGTCATAAAGGCCTGGATGAAGACAGAAGTGATGATTTTTGGTGGCACCACTGGTGACCACCCCTGTATATCACAAATCTGGGCATTAAAATGGACTCTGACCTGAAGTTCAACAGTCAGATTAGGGCTGTCGTAAAATTTAATTATTTTCAATTGAGGCAGCTGGACAAAATAAGGCCAACTCTCTCACAGCAGCCCTTCACCTGTTCCAGGACTTAAACCAGCAGAACTCTGGTTACAAGCAGACGTTAACTCCGATACAAAGATGCAATTCTTTTCCACTAAGTACCACCTCGCCTCGCCTCGGCACAGCTCGGCTCTACATTGTTTGGTTGGTTTCCCATTACAATATAGTACCTTTTCAACGTGGGCAGGGTCATCACAGCTGCATTAAACTGGCGTAACATCGTTTTACACATGTTATATACTCTCTCTCTATATATATAGTTTTAGACATAATTTCAGACAATTCCCTGCTAAATGTTGTGGAGATTAACCCACATTTTCATGATTGTTAAGTCTTTTTAACTGATCTACAGTTCGGCATTGTTCGAATTGATACTTGTGTCGGACGTCTTGCTCATACCTCTTCCTGTGACCACACTCTGACCAACCAGTGGATGACGACATCACTCATAATATCGACTCAGCTCTCTTGGAACCTCGCCTGAGCAGGTATTAAAAAAGTACCAGGTACTATCACTAATGGAGAAGCAAAATAACCATAGAGGTGAGTTGCGCTAGTGGAAAAAAAGTTCTCTCTCTATGACCTTGACTTATTTCTTTAGACCCTGGACAACACAAGCTATCTCACAAATGATATGCTCTGCCATCCTCCAGTAGGTCAGACTGTGGCGAGTTCTGATTTCTAGTGTGTGACTATGGTAACCCTTTACCTTAAAGTCAGCTATAAAGACTTAATGATCAAATAAATTTGCAGCAATCTTGATCACTAGAACTTGATGAAATTTCCCCCTTTTGTTTTTTTTCCTATTGATTTTATTCTATTGGTCCCAGAACAATGACCTTCTCGTCATCCTCTCCATGGTAACCATTTCCCATGTCTCTTCAAAAAGCCCTTGACAAATTTGACAGCATGTGCGTGTAAGTGTTACCGTTTCACATTAAGACGGCAACTTAATGATCAGAATGAGAGGAGATGTTATATCTCGAGAGCCAAGTCGGCTGAACCAGTGTAGTCGGTAATTAAACCGGTGACCTTTTTAAGTGTTATCTTGAAGGAGTCGCTTTGGTGAAGCCTGGGACTACAGGGCCTGTCCCACGCTCTCTCACAGTGATGTGACCAAAGGAAAAAATCTATACAGGGCTTGAGCAATGGGTTAGGTGAAAAAGGTTACTAAGAAGGGCATCTGAAAGGCTATTAAGAACTACTGAGGGAAGTGCAGCACAAACGTGACAATGAATCAAACTAAACAAGCTTCACCATCTTCACTTTCCCAAATTGAATAATTAAATTGAAGGCTTATATTTGTCATTATCATGTTAAAACTGATCTCTAATCGAATGATAATGGAAAAACACTATCCATGTTTTGTATTGACTGCCTTTCACTGTGTTATTCTCTTCACCAGCAGGATGCAGTTTTAGCAGAAAAATGACAGCTCAGTTTACAGCATAAAAGTACTGTGTTCTTTCATATCCCCCAAAAAATTAAGAAAATAGTGCTCACTTGGAAACTATTGTGTTTTTCACATGGGGTGTTTATCATGACACGGTACAATTTCTGAGTTAAAAGTACCTGTGTCCTTACCAATAACCTGCTATGTTGCCTTAGACTTTGTGTTATTGATATTTTACCACTTCCACTCAAGAAAAGATTTTAGCTGGTCAAAAACCCACATCTGAGACTGACTAATCGTCATGGCAAAACATTATTTTCTTCATGTGTAGCGGTAATAATCCGTCATATGCAGCAGTGCAATTCAAAGTGAAGAAAAGTAATGACTTCATCTGTGCATCATCACATTCAAAGGCAACCATGTTTCATTCATTCTGAACTTCTCATTGCACTGGGAGCCAGGAGAAAATAACTCATGTTATTGTAAACAGCAAGAAAACTGGTCACCTGTAACACCTGAGATTTCTTCTTCTTCATGTAAAATGTTTGCTTAATATGAATAAATTACCTTTCTCAATAGCTTATGAAAAACAAAATATTGACTTGCTGAATGTGCAAATGACACAGTACAAAATAACACTATACACTGTTTTTGATTCTTCCCAGAGACACTTTTGTGTATCTGTCTGTGTTTATCCTTGTGTGTGTGTGTGTGTGTGTGTGTGTGTGTGTGTGTGTGTGTGTGTGTGTGTGTGTGTGTGTGTGTGCATGTCACACACACAAGGTTATCTCATACACATATTTCAGAGGTAAAACCTGCTGTGGTTGTTTATATTCCTGCCAACTGAAGAATGACTTTATATTCAGAGTCTAGATTTGTAGCTTTATGAATGTGATTAATACATAAATAATGTTTTATTTAAAGGTTGGTTTATTACATGTAAGGGTTGAGCAGAGCAACCTGAAATTACTTTCTGGGCGAAGAATATTGCTCTTGTTTGACTTTATGTTATGAGCAACATTCTGCAGTACAGTCTGTCTCTGTTTTTTTTCTTGGACATTTATCACTTTTGCAGAATATTTGTTTCAGACCGGATTACAATTGTTTGATTCAGATATACAGTGTATATAAATACAGATGTAAAGTGGCCTTTAAAAGGTTTGACCTACCCCCGATCCCTCAGAGCAACAACAGCTCTGCTTTAAAATAGATAGGTCATATTACTTCCTCTACATGCATTTACAATTCTGAACATTTACACTTTATTTTCTTTACTGCCTCCTGATATCCTGTCACTCTCCTATGAGTAATTCTCTCCATCTGTTCTGTCTCTGACAGTATGTTGTCTTCAGTCCTCTGTCCATCTGCTGTCGTTGGTCATTTATGAACATATCAATGTCATCTGGCGGAGGCTGCGTTCATGGCGGGTGCTGCTGCACAAACACTTTCAGTTGTAGCATTGGTGGCACATTTCAGCAGGAGTTAAAGGTTTGCATCCTGGCAAGCTTTCGTTATTTCTCTTTGAGATGCATTGATCGTTGATATCTCTCATTATCCTACAAAAAAGAATAATAATTTAAAGGGGTCATATTATACCCTATTTCTACAAGTGAACCTAGTTCCCTGGTGTCCTAATGAACATGTCTGTCACATGCTTTGGTCAAAAAATACCATAAGGATGAAGCACCACAGCAGTTCAATCACCCTGCCAAAACAGCCCTGTTCAGAACGCTCTGTTTAGTAGTATCTCTTTAGGTCCACCTTAAAAAAAAGTAAAACAAAACTTAAGGGACAGGAAATTACATCAGCTACAGAGGCTACAGGGATGCAGTTAGCATTTGGAAAAGTGATAATTTTCAGTTTTCAGCAGGCACATTGCTGTCATATATAACATGTATCCACTGGACAGATAAATCCTCTGAGGCTGGAAGTTTGTGTAGGACTCTGTGCTGTACTGTGGAGCAATGTAATAGAAGTTTTTGCGGACTTCTGGTTTTCAGATACTGTTGCCCAAAGAGGAACAACAATTCCAGGAATTTAGCAGAATTTAGCGCATTGTGACGTCCCAATGAGTGCAGAAGTTGACATCGACTGAAGAGGACACCAGGGAACTAGGTTAACTTAGAGAAATAGGGTATAGTATGACCCCTTTAACTTAATTTACAAAAATATTATGAAACAAATGACAAAAATATCCACAGAAACTAATAATGAGGTCATTGTTACTTCCTACTACCACTCTGAACGTAGCATATGATTCAAGCAATTGGGTTGTGCCACTGCTTTGCTACCATTTTTATTTTTATTATATAGTGTCTGTGCCACTTAATAATAAACATTGCGACACCGACACCTGTATGGTGGAAACAGACTCCAAAAAGATAAGATGGTCAGCACCACACTAAGCTCTTTTAATTAATGAGGTAATTATAATAATGATAAGTATCTTCTGGCCCATCATTTGTGTCAAGTAAAAGACAATGCCATTTTAAATATATCGATTGTGTAACCAAAATACATTTTGCTTTGTAATATTTTTAGTATACAGAAAAAAAATTCTCATTCAAAAGTTAGTCAGTTATTTAATGCACAATGACTTGCTCTGTATTATAAAGTGCAATAAACATGGAACCTGAAACACACACACAAAAAACTCAGAAAAGCTCTTCATAAATACAGACTATGTACCATTGCCTTTTTCATGATAATAGGTTTATACTGCTTCATTATAAGTGTTTGCTCCGTGATCTTGTTTTCCCTTTTGCATTAGTCATTTCATTGATTTTTTGTTCAACCACTCATCTGGGCTTCTTAAATATCCCGGGTGCACTCAAAAAGTGAGAGTATGCAAGTCTGTTTTGAATCAGCCTCGACTAGATAAAGCTGAGCTGTGATAGTGGAATGATTCGATGATTCATTGGGAAACGGTGCTAGTTTGAGTCTGACTATTTCACATGAGTCTGTCTTTCTTTAGCGATTTTGATCCTGTCGATACATGTATGTCTGTGGCAAACAATGAATGTTAATACAGCTATACACTCAAGTCACTGTAGAGAAAACCAATGCATTGGAAGGATAATATATAAAATATGTCAAGTCAGGTCATATTTATTTATCGAGCACATTAAAAACAACAGTAGTTGACAAAAATAAGGCAAAACAAGACAAGATGAAGTACAAATTGAAACAACAATGATCAGACTGTGCCAAGAATAAAGGCAAGCTAGCAAACATAAGGCTTTAAACTCTATTATAAAACTTATAAAAGGCTTAATGTGGTAGAAAGTCCTGTCACCTTTTGTTCTTAAACGAGACAAAGGGAGCTGCTGTGAGGATGAATGAAGTGACCTAAGAGATATATAGAGAAGCTGAGACTTTTGTCTGTTTGTTTTTGTCATATTAGTGTACAAAAGACCTTGCTAGTTTATGGTAACGACTTATCTCAGTGATATTGTAATTCACTCTTGATGATTTTGGTCAGGGTAAATGTGACAGGAGGTTTCATCTTGAATAATTTCACATCGTTCCATGTGGATATGAGGAAAATGCTAATTGTCAAATTGTCATTGCAGTCTCCTGCACGTAGACGATCATCTATCTATAAAGCAAATTGTGTCTGTGTGTGTGTGTCTGTGACGGTCGTATCTCGCTGACCATTAGTCGGATTGCCCTAAGATTTTGGATGTGGGTTGAGCATGGCCAGATGGTGTGCATCCTTGATTTTCACGTTTTTGGAGTAATTTTACATTTTAAATGCTACACTAGCACGCTACACCAGGCAGCGCATCTGACGGCGCGTCAGGATTGTCAGAGTGACTAATTTCACACGGTTCAACGCAGAATATGGTGTTATTGAAGATACGAAACGACGAAGTCGGTGTCCATTCACCAAAGGCAACCTAGCGAGGCTATGATTAGCATTTGCGTAGGGCTAACATAAAACAAACTTTGTGCAACCTCATTAGGCACAACCCAATTTTTTGAAATGAATGAACTGCCGTTCCCATCACTAGTTGACATGATGAAAATGCCTTCATATTTTGTATCAAAATACATCAATGCTGTGTATTTTTGTATTTTCATACTTTCTTTGAAACAATATGATGACATCATAAGAACAAAAATGCAGCTGTCGAGCGAGTCCAAGCAGGTTTTCAACTGAGGAGGTTGATTCAATGCAATGTGAGTAACTTCTAGTTTATCACTTCACCTCACAGTGTTTAACCTGTGAATGAATGCTAGCTGCTAACTCACTGTTAAAGCAGAACTATGAATCAGCTTTAGAGTCAGTGTGATGGTTAAATGGCTTGTTGCAGGTTAATTGGGGGCTGTCTTCACTCTTCACCCCTACCATCAGTATTAGTGGAAAACTGGCTATAAGATCAAGGCAGCAATAGCATTATGTTAGACATTCATCGTGGCAGAGTTGGCGAGAAAGAAGCAGAGAAAAACTTTGGAGGAAGTGAGCAAGAGGAAATGACCGTCTGACCGAGCTGCACAAGTAAACATTGTAACGGCTTTTTTCGAATGGTGAGAATTGAAAAAAAAAAAGAAGCACGCAAAATGGATGCTGACCGGCATGGTCATGGGTAGCTAGCACATGGTCATGTGTTCGCTAGCTCCATCCATCCATCCATTATCTACTGCTTTATCCTCCACTGGGTGCTGTGCCTATCTCAGCTGACATAGGGCGAGAGACAGAGTACACCCTCTGTTCAAAGTTCTCCAGTCCATCGCAGGACCACATATAGAGACAAACAAACATTCACTCACACTGTCACGCCTACGGTAACATGCTAACTCCTTGCAGAAAGACCCTTGTTCCAACAGGCTCAAACCCGGGTCTTCTTGCTGCAAAGGCAAGAGTGCTAACCACTGCACCAACCGTGTTCGCTAGCTCCATTCATAGGAAAATGCAAATGGTCATGAGAGGGGAAAGGAAGTTTTTACAACAGAGAGGATGAACCTAAAAAATATGTCCTCCGAAACTGTAGGGGGAGCTCTGAGAGAGAAAAAAGGCAAAATGCAACCACACTTGCAAAGTTCCACTTTAACTTCATGTTAGCTCGCTACTTTCTGTTTTATTTTTGTTGGCTGTGTACGAACAAAGAGTTTCGTACTAATCATTTTCGACTGTGTGCTGCAACAGCAACAGTGCAACACAGAAGACTGGCAACAAACTCGACCACTTCTGCTAGTTCTGGCTCATATCACGGGCTATTTAAAGGTTAAAGAGGAACGCCACCCGGGTTTTGAAGGTGACTCCGCTCAATGGACCTGGATCAGTGAATAATATTACTAGATAACCATATACATTGGTTTTAACCTGAAAAAAAGTGGTTTTAGTTACTCTTTAAGTGTGTCCGATTGCTTCCCTGAGAACTATGGTGGCTTTCAATGACCTTCTACGACCAAGACAACAGATGAGGTTCCCGTATAAAGACACATTTATACGTTTTACTTGGGTATTGATTGTATGGATCATAGACGTGTATGTTAGTGCAGTGTTTTTCAACCAGTGTGCTGTGGCACACTAGTGTGCCGTGAGAGATCATCTGGTCTGCCATGTGAAATTATCCAATTTCACCTAATTGGTCTAAAAACATTTTTTGAAAACAATTAATTAATTATCTGCAAATAATATGGATATAAATATTCAAGACACTTTGATAAGAATGACTAAATTGTTAATATGGGCTACAGAGTATAATTGTTTAAACATTTTTGTTTGGTGGTGTGCCTGGTGATTTTTTTTCAATGAAAAAAATGTACCTTGGCTCAAAAAAGGTTGAAAAACACTGTGTTAGTGAAACTTATCGTTATTTTTCCATAGTGTGTTAGCATTCGATCGCTAACTGCAGGTGTAAAAAAGAAGTGATAATTGCAGATGCAGTAGATACAGTAGAGAAAGAGAGAGAGAGGGAGAGTCTGCAGTCATAGAGAGAGACCAGTTAAGAACACACAGAAATGTACAGCAATACATATATTATATATATATAAAATATATACTTAGATAACATTACATCACACTGTAAATGACAGTGTAATCTTCAACATCAGTTTGATGTGTTTTCTCATTATAAGATAAGCAAATAATCCGGACCAGATATTAATGCTGGTGGGCCAGTTTTGGCCCACAGGCCACCAGTTGCTGACCACTACAGTAGACTATTATGTGCCTCAAATTATTTCTTTTGATACAGTTATTACCTGGGTATTTGGTATTTTATTTTAAGATACATTTTACATTATCTTAATTAGCCCACTCATTAAATTGCTGAGCATTTCTTTCTGACAGTGCAAGAAAAAACAGAATGGGAGCTGTGGTGAAATAAACATCAGATAAATCAGTCATTTCGCAGGTCCAGCAAGTTTTAATGAATTAACTTTTTTAATTGGGCTATGTTTTGACAACCTCACATCCTGTCTGGGCTGATACAGTTTTTTACCCTTGCTTGCACGGTTCTGACACATCTACACATCCACGTACTTCTGCAGAGCTACTTAATCAGCCCGCTCAATTAGATTCAGTTTTGTACAAAAGTTTTAATTAGGGCTGTTATTGTTAATCTGTGTGCCTTTTGACAAAGGCATGAAAGAGATGAGGCAAGATACAGATAGCGAGGGAGAAAAGCTGACAATCCGCCGCTGCCCTCCACTTCCTCTTCCTCTTCGTCTCACGTGTTTTCAGTGAGTCATCATCATATGACTCGGCCAGATTCTAATCAGCTTCTGCACCTGCTGCTGGTTTTCCACACTGTAACACTGACAAACACCAAAGATAATCAAGGTTGAAAGGTAATCGCTGCAGTGCCCAAAAAACACAACAACAATGGGCCCAGTCCCATAGTGCATCTCTGTCGATGACATGTAGTACTAATTAATTGTCAGTTTATTTGATTGAGCGATAACAGCTCCCTACAGATCAACTGTCTTTTTACATTTGCATCAGCTAACTCCATTAGTAACATTAGCTATTTTGTTTTTCTATGGATAAACAAACTCCATGGAATTAAGTGTTGGAATTAACTGTGTCATACCTGGCATATTAACATTTTATGGTATTTTTGTTTTGTACAGTTCTTTAGCCAAAATGATCACCCAGAAGAGGAAGGGTCAGTGGTGCTTTGTAAACATACAGATATATACAGCGCAGTTTGAGACCAGACCAGATCTACATGAAAACCATGTCAATATGCCAAAAGAAAAACCGTGAATCTGTCGAGATAAATTCACTGGTGGAATTATTTTTGCACACACACACCACTTTTACCACACACCACTTTTACCTTTGCATTATACATTATTTCTCCAAGTTCAATCAATCAACCTTTGACCTAGTTCCCTGGTGTCCTAATGAACATGTCTGTGACATGCTTTGGTCAAAATACCAAAAGGATGAAGCACCACAGCAGTTCAATCCCCCTGCTAAAACACCTTAAAGAAAGTAAAACAAAACTTAAGGGACAGGAAATTACATCAGCCACAGATGCTACTGGGAGCTAACAGCAGTTAGCATTTGGAAGAGTGATCATTTGCAGGCTCTAGCAGCCACATTGCTGTCATATAACATGTCCATTGGACAGATAAATCCTCTGAGGCTGGAAGTTTGTGTAGAACTCTGTGCTGCACTGTGGAGCCAAGAATAGAATTTATTGCGGACTTTGCGGACTTCCGGTTTTGGCATACCATTCCCCTCGCCAGCACTCTCGCGTGTTTTACGGACAAAGCGGAGCTCAGCGAGACAACAATTCCAGGAATTTAGCGCATTGTGACGTCCAAATGAGTGCGGAAGTTAGTTTCATTTCCTGTACTTGAGGAAGACTGAGGAAGACCACAAAAACATGAGTGAGTCATCTTTTTTCACACTTTGCAGACTGATAGGGCCTCCAGTCCCAAATATAGGGATTTAAATGATTAAAAAGTTGATATAGCATAATATGGGACCTTTAAGTGTTAAGTATCTCAGCTGAGGTGGTTCGGGCATCTGGTTAGAACTCCCTACCGAGGTGCTTTGGGCATGTCCTTCCGGGAAGAGACCTCAGGGCGGACTCAGGACATGCTGGCGGCATTATATCTCTCAGCTGGCCTGGGAATGCCTTGGGATCCCCACAGAGGAGCTGGCGCAAGTGGCTGGGGAGAAGGTCCTGACCCGGATAAGTTAAACAATGTCATTGTTGGCAAGTGTTTAATCAAGTCATGTAATAATGATTTAATCCTTCCACAGTTTGACATGTGGATGAGGTCAGATTGAATCAGGCGTAAGCTGACTAATACAGCCCAAACTCCTCAAACAGTAATGAACAAGAACAATTAAAGTGACTGAGCTGTGCACATTTTTTGGATGATGATGAGCAGGTCTTATCACACCCTTTCAACATCCACCACAAAGCAAAACCTTCAGCAGACAAGGGATAACTTTCATCTGGATTGAGAGACGAGTGGTAATTGGAAAGCTTAATTGGAGAGATGGCATCTTGTTAATTGAATTAGCAGCAAAAGAAAAAAAAGAAACTGCCAATTCAGGACAATGTCATAGCATGACATTGAGAGATGGAGATGGTGAAGAGAAAGAGGCACGGGGGAGGAAGAGAGGCTGATAGATGTACGGTAATACATGGAGAAGTGAAGAGATGTGGACAGGCAGATATAAGCACCAGCAGCATCTGAGGGGAAAAAAGATGGACAAGAGGACTCTTCTGAGCGAGGGGATGACTTATTTCAGCAGAGATAAGTGCTGAAAGAGAAATACGAGATGTTGAGTGTAAAAAAAAAAAAGGATTGAATATACCTGTGAAAAAAGATCATGTCAGAATGATTTCAAGCTTGGCACACAAACATACACACAGACACAGTGTTGAACACTATCTCATGAGGCAGAATCTGAAGTGACAAAGCTCATCGCTGATTATTGTTACTGCTAAGTGAAGTGAGTGTCCTACTTTTCAGACCTCACTGTCCGTGTGTGTGTGTGAACACAATATAACAATTATTTTCATCTTCAAATGAGCTCTCTCTGTATTTTGCACAGTGGTTATATGTTTTAAGAGACAGAGATACAACAAAAATAAATCGTAAAGATCCCGTACCCTGCATCAACAAATTTACTGCTGCAATGTTGCTGCAACTTACAACAAAAATAGACTCAATTTTCCAAACTTTAAAATACCTGAACAATCACAGGAAATGATTGCATGAGTTTCTTCAGGTGACTGGACTACTGTGCCTTCATCTGTGTCAGGGGATAAACACTGGAATGTGGTTTATATGACTCCAGTTCTTAGATCAGTGCACCAACCTTTGTTAAAGAACTGACATTAAATATTCACAGTCGGCTTATTAAGCACTGAGCGATTAACGGCCAGAACACATTTCTGCTCTGCTGCTCGATGACAAACGTTCAGACCTGGGGCATCAGCTTCTGCAGCTTCCATTGTTTCATAAATATTTTTTCTGTTGATTGTTGTTGTTTTGGTTTGTTTAAAATTGTCATCTCATTTTTATTTTAAATCCAAACTTATTACCTTACCTTGCATTTCGCTAGACTGTAGAATCGTAGCCGGCCTCCCGCATCCGCTGTTGCATTTTTACGTAGGCCATCTTGTTCCTGGATGTCCTCCGACCAGATACTGATCAGGCACTTGGTTTCAGAGGGGCTCCACGTACAGCGTCCAGCGCCCTCCTTCACCCCCGCCATTTTTTTTGGAACAAAAGTCCCGCGGTATATGCTAATTAGCATGCGCTATATGCTAATCGCCTAAACCCTGACCTCCCGCTGTCGCAAGCCCGACGCATTCTCTTTATACGCACTTTGAAGTTGTCGGGGACTCCCGCTGAGTTGTTGGGCGACCACTTCGCAGTTGTCGGGAGAAAATTTGAAGACAGCGGGAATTCTCTTTACACGGGGTTCCCGCTGTCGCCAGTCCCGCTGTCGTGAAAAGCGTATTGTTAAGTAGGCCTTAGTCTTCATTTATTCCCAGCCGCTCCTGTGAGCTCTTTCAGCAGTTGTGGTCGACTAAAAGCGTCAAATGCATCCGGAGAAAAATGTCGAGAACACAGTGGCGGATCTTTGGGAAGTGTCCGTCCACAGGTATCTTCCTACTCCTTTCTCCTCTTCTTGTCAGTAGGAAAGCAGCATAAAACTCACATCAATCCCCTTGTTGTCTTTTGACTGGAAATTGCATCTAAAAGCAGCACAATGTGGCATTTTACTTTATAATTACTTTAACTGTGCGCACGTAAACAAACACAAGGTCAATAGCTATTCTACCAAGTGCAACCATTATACGTCATCGCTCCCAGAGTGCATTGCGTGTGGAAAGCATGGCGTCCTACATATGTCAAAATATGTACTTAATATTTTTGATTTTTAAATCAATGGCAATAATTTATGTGTTTCAAATAACATATTTTAGTACAATTGAAGAAGAATTGTGGCTTATTATGGCCTACAAGTCTTCATAGCCGGGGTTCCTTTTAATAATTCTCTCCTTAAAGGTCCATATTATGCAAAATCAACGTTTTAATCATTTAAATCCTAATATTTGGGACTAATATTTGGAGGCCCTATCAGTCGGCGACTGGACAGATAAATCCTCTGAGGATGGAAGTTTGTGTAGGACTCTGTGCTGCACTATGGAGCCAAGAATAGAACTTTGAGGACTTCCGGTTTTCGGATACCGTCGCCCTCGCCAGCACTCTCGTGTGTTTTACGATCAAAGCGGAAAACTCCAGGAATGTAACACATTGTGACGTCCCAATGAGTGCAGAAGTCAACATCGCGTGTTTTATCTCCTGTACTTAGACATGAGTGAGTCATCTTTTTTCACACTTGCCCTCCAGAGTCCCAAATATAAGAATTTAAATAATTAAAAAGTTCATTTTGTATAATGTGTCCCCTTTAAACAAAACCGAAAATAATTGGTGCAGTATTTAGTTTCTTCTTTTGAACCAGTTTAAGATGAAAAAGAAAAAAAAATCGAGTCAGATTCAAATACATCTGAGTTATTTACTAACCTGAACCCTTACTAACCTGGGGTCCGTTTCACAAAGCAGGTTTAGTGAAAACTCTGAGTCTGTTAACCCTGAAATGAGGGAAACTCTGAGTTTTCCTTTTCACAAAGGGAGGTAAGTCAAACCAGAGAAAGAGGAGTAACTCTAGCCTGTTTCACAGAGAGAGGTAACTTAAGCTCTCGGTCAGTTACCATGGTAACATGCTCTTTGAACCTAACCTGGTTGGGACCAGGTTTTTCTCCGCAAACCTTGAGTTTCTCTCTGTCTCCGCCCTCTTTCAGACACACGCAGTATTTGATTTCCTCATTCATTCAGTCAGCAGAGTTTTGGCGTAGTATAGTTCTGCGTCTGTTCTGCGTCTACATTAGAAGTTATATTAGGTGGAGACTATTTTCACTACCATGTGCTTTTGACAGTGATCCCGTGGATGAAGGTGCAGCATTACTGTGCAGAGAATTAAATATTCGTCAGGAGATGATTATCAGACCTCATAGATGTTCTTACATTTCCAGACACTTTTCTTTTTGCGCGGAACTGTTTCACGTCACAGTTCATCATTTACATACACAACCTAATCAACAACCGGAGTCACACTCTCACATCACAGCAGAAATTGTGTGTTGCGCTGCGGTTTAAAAAAAATAAAAATTTTACTTACAAATTTACAATTTATCCCATGAGATTATTCAGAGTAGTGATGGGTCGGTCGCGAATGAAACGGCTCTTAGAGCCGGCTCATTGAAGTGAATGACGGGAGCCGGCTCTTTCTTGGGAGCCGTGTTTTTTTAATTTTTTTTTTATTGTCACTCTCTCTCTCTCTCTCTCTCTCTCTCTCTCTCTCTCTCTCTCTCTCTCTCTCTCTCTCTCTCTCTCACTTTTTTTTCTCTTCGCACCGCACGTGATTGGTCAATATGCGTGAGTGCCTTGTGTTTGCGCTGAGCAGCGGGGGGAGGGGCGGTAGTTACACTCGCAGCAGTAACACACGAACAGAGCAGGAGAGAGAAAGAAGAGACAACATCGACACATTAGAAAAGGTATAGTAGATAAGTAGAAAGCAATAAAACAACCTGAAGAGCCGCTTGGGAGCCAAAAGAGCCGGTTCTTTTTAGTGAGCCGAGCCGAAAGAGCCGGTTCTCTAAAAAGAGCCGGAATTCCCATCACTGTTTCATCTTAAACTGCTGCCAACTGCGCTTCTCCCCCGCGGGATTACACAAATAAATTAATATTCTACCACTCAAGCAGTTTCCTCTGTAATATTATTGTGATTGTGCAAAGGACGACATTTAAACTTCCTCATCAGCAGCAGTGTTCTCAGACGCCGTCTCACTCTCTTTTGCTGCTGTGTTACACTTCCTTCTAAAAACATGCTCAAACTCACGCATTAATATTTCCAACTCCAGTGGGTGAAGAACGTCACCCTCCACTTCCCCGTTGTCATGATTAGTCGTCGAAACGGGGCTCCATTCATGCTGTCTTTTTATACTTGTGGTGCACGCGCTTAACTCGAGGTGAAACTACTCTGAGTTGAACAAACTAACTCAAATCCGCTGTTCTGAAACCGAAAACTCAGAGTTTTCTATCTCAGAGTAGATCAACTCAGAGTTCAGGGTTAGACTCAGAGTTTGTTGAACCTGCTTTGTGAAACGGACCCCAGGTCACAATTCGATGACATCAACACTTTTTTCTTGGACACTTTAAATCATTTCACTGGCAGCAGGGGTATTTTTAGTCACTGACTCTTGTTTTGTTGTTTTCAAAAATGTAAATTACAGATTTCTATACAAGTGACTCCATGATTGTCACAATGACAGATGTGTCACAAAAAAATAAATATGAAATCTCTCGAGTGTGCCAAATATATAGAGTATGTCTTGTTTTTATTTTTCCCCTTGTTGGTTCCCTATACTGTGTCTTCTCCCCTTAACTCTTCACTTCCTTGTACATAAAAGTACCTTATACTGCTCTCCTTCTTAAATGCTTATTCATCTCTGTGTGTTGGCCCTGCAATAGACTGACGACCCGTCGCCTCTTTCCATGGATATAAGTCAGATGGGCTTGGCTCCGTCCTCATGTGGAGTATAAAGAAGTAGACGTAGAGTGAGACAGTTTTCTCCTCAGCTCCCACTCCTTTCCTGTCCCTGCATCCTTCCAGCTTCCCTTTGTTCCTGTCTGTCAATAACAGGATGCTGATGCATATCAGAGGACATTATGTAAATCCAAGTTTTATTCCATGTTTCTCTTTTTCAGGGTCAGAATAAATTGGCATTGGGTGAAAAAAAAGGGGGATGGCACATGAGAAAAGATGGGATAGTTTTTTTTATTAATGCATTTACATAAGTGGGACATTTTCTGTACAATTGTTTCTATATAGTATGTGATTATATTTAGTTATAGTTGGATGAGATACTTTATATTTTTTTCTGTATTCCATCTCTCCTGTTTTAAATGTTGTAATGTTTTATACATGTCTGATTATATGCTGCTGTAACAATAATTTCACCTGTAGTTTGCAAGTTTTTTCCTTTCCTTTTGTTTCTGACATTGTCACCTTCATTTTTGATATGCTGAATTGAAATACGACTGTTGATGTATAACTTTGCCCTTGTCATGTAGTAGAAATAATAATGTTTCATACAACTAAAAACTACTTTATACTTTTAATATAGTTTATAGTTGTACAAAACATTTTAAAAAATCTAGTCACTTTCTGTATTTTATATAGTTTTTGTATAGACGTTAAGCATGGATTAACTTAACACAGTTATATAATTATTTTTGATGCAAATGTCCTCCACATTTGTAATTTCTCTGTACATATTGAAATTCTATGCAAAAGTTTAATTTTGTCACATATGTGTAATTGAATTTGTTTGATTTCTCTGTACACATTTAAATGTACTTTTATCTCAGGTCAATCTCAGCGTATGGTTACAGTGTTATAAGTTAACACTAATTTATCTATCTATCTATCTATCTATCTATCTATCTATCTATCTATCTATCTATCTATCTATCTATCTATCTATCTATCTATCTATCTATCTATCTATCTATCTATCTATCTATCTATCTATCTATCTATCTATCTATCTATCTATCTAACAAACAGTTTCTATGACTTCAGAGGACATTATATTGATGTACATTAATTTCCTGGAGATTTACTCTATTTACTCATGACCACAGGCCTAACCCTAACCACCTGCTAAAAATCCAATGTCCTTACCTCAAAATGTAATAATTCATGTTATGGGGACTTGTTTTGTGACTGTGTAAACAGATATAGGTCCCCACAAAGGGCTGGCAAGTCTTTTTGTGCTGTGTCATGAAATATTTCACACCAACAGCCGATCACTGACTGCAACCAGTTATAGATTTGAGACATTTACAGATTTTTCATCATTGAAGTGTCTTTATATGTTTATATGAATGCGAAGGCTGGTATACAGTATGTGTACATTTCATTTTATACATATTTGTACTTACATTATGCATGTTTTCAGGTTGCAGCTTTGCATGGGATGCATATTTAGTTTATGTCCTTTTAGTCAGCATGCAAGTGTGTGTGTGTGTGTGTGTGTGTGTGTGTGTGTGATTACCCAATTGAACTACTGGCCGGAGCTGAGCAGGTCTATCAGGGCTTCGCTGATTCAGCTCTCAACAGCACAGAAAAAGAATTACCAACTGGACACACATGCGCGCGCACACACACACACATTATTCTGCCAACGCACTCTTAAGCCTGCACACCTACATGGATATTATCTCAATCTTCTCATATGCTGAGGCATATACAAGATTAACACACACACACATATCCACGTCTATGTCTTTATGGGGACCACGTTCAGGACTGGGCATAATGTCCCCACAAGGAAAAATGTCCCCACAAAAAAGGTGTTTTGCGAGGGGTGGTCCACACAAGCATAGAAAGACAAGAGTGTGCACGCACACACACGTCTTCACCTCTATGGAAGACTTGGACTTCATTTTCGTCACCATCAGGAAGACAAGTCTCCATAATGTGCAGTGTAAACAGATTTGGTTCCAAACAACATGAGTAACACCTGGAAAACACACATGCATGCACACACGCACGCACACAAACCTAATAGGATTAGATGTAGCATCAGTTATTACCACAAAGTGGTTTGTACTTGTATCTCTTAGCTCACACAGGTCACATTGTCCTCATTGACATGTTTGTGTGTGTGTATACTGTATAGAAACAGTATGTCG
Organism: Microchirus variegatus; assembly: GCF_963457635.1. Taxonomy (NCBI): domain Eukaryota; kingdom Metazoa; phylum Chordata; class Actinopteri; order Pleuronectiformes; family Soleidae; genus Microchirus; species Microchirus variegatus. The sequence continues at coordinate 16,542,720 of NC_139819.1, forward strand.
CTCAGTAATTTCAATTGAACATATAGAAGTGAAATGATGTGGAAGAGCTTCTTAAGTATACGACTACAACTGGAGGCCGGTTTTGTCCATATTTTTGCAATGATGTGGAAGTTAATGAATATATTCTTTATTAATTCGATTAGGATTCAATAATTTGTACATCAGCAGAAACTAATCCTGATTAAATGCGTTATTATATTTGATTGGCAGAGCAGGTATGTTGGCGTTACCTTGTTCACCACTTTCTTTCATGCCAATTAGAGTTCTACAAATTGCACTTTATAGGAAGAAGAAATAAACTGCATGATACTAACTGTATTAAAAAATGAGCATTAAATGGAGTGTCAGTATTAGCATATAAGTGCACGCACACAAAAAGGACCTGAGGCACACACACATGCAGTATAATTCAAAGGAAACTTACACACATTTCACATTACATATTCCATACATTCACTCTCATCTTGTTGCTTCCTCTTGTATCTTTATGGAAATTGACTGCAGGCAGGGATTGGCTTTTTATGTGAGATTTATGTTGCGGCTGTGTGTGTTTGTGAGTATGTGTGTAAATTGAAACCAGACAGGGATTGCCTTTTTATGCCCGTTTTATTGGACAGCCTCTATTCCTGTCAGGACCGAGTAAAGAGAGGAGAGGAGGTATAGAAGAATGAGAGCTAAATCAAAGTGGAGTTAATTTGGAATTAAATAATTAAATTGAAAAGAAAGGAAATCACTGTGCGAGGAGAGGGAGGGGTAGAGGAGGTAAATGAGCCAGAGCGAATGAGTGGGAGAAGGAGAAGTGAAGGGATTATGAGAGCGGTGAAGGAATCATCGAGAGGGAGGAAACTCAAGTAAGTTAGAAATAAAAGAAAAATGAGGGAGAGAGGGTGATGAATATAAAAACAATGGGGAGACAAGGAGATGAAAAAAGAAAGATGAGACAAGGAGAAGAATTAAAAGAGGTGGGTTTTTTTGAGTGATGAATTGCTGTTGTTGTATGTTGTATGATCAATGTCATATTCCCCTCCTTTCCACCCTCTTAGTCCGGGAAAAGAAATGACCACTCTGATCCTCAGGTCAAGCACCCACACTTATACCTCCAACAAACACAAGTACTGTATGTTTCTGTGTCCAGTTAAATGTTACATTATTGTGTATGTCATATTGTTCAAAATAAAAATTAAAAAAAACATTAAACATGTCAGATGCCATACACCTGGGCTCATCCTTGCTGCATGGTGGCAGTCTTAGGCCGCGTCCCATTTCTCCCCCTTAAAATTTCCACTTGGTTTGGAGTGACCTCAACCATAAATTCCCCTCATTGAGGGAAGTGGCTTCCCTATGGAATCGGGACATCACTATATGCAAATTAGCATAGTGAGTGTAACAAACGTGCTAACCTACGTCACATGTTGACAATTCTACCGGTGGAGTGTGCTACTGTTTTCATTCAGGAAAAATGCCAGCGGATCCAGCTGTTGTGTTTCCTGTTGCGTTCTTGCTCTACATGATGGGCATACTCTCTCGAAGCACTCTGCAAATAGCCGCTAGCTCGTTAGTTAGCTAGCTGAATTCATAAATCGTCAGTTCCTGACATTACTGTTCAAAGCTCAACGGTCCTTTGGATGTATATCAAACCAACATATTCCAACACATTTTGACATTGTAACATGTTATTTGCGAAAATACACTTACAACGAAATTGTTCCTCTGCAGATGTGGCCGCCATCTTTGTTGAAAAAAAATCAGCCGGCTCGTTTAATTTGCTAAGCATCATGGGTAATTTCATCTTCCACTTCGTTTTAAGCCCGCATCAGAGCTCATTACATTTTGAGGGTTGATTATAAGCGCAAAATCACACTCCCCCTTGCTCCCCCCTACACAAGAACGCACAACATTTAGGCTTAGGGCAAACATTTAGGGTCAGGGGAGGTATTGGGACAGGGCGTTACTCTCTTTGATACATTCTACCACCACCCCCTCCACCTCCTATAGAGAATTTTGCCTCAAAAACCTGAACTATGACACTTTCGGTGATCTGTCAGCAAATGAACCTAATCTGCAAGAAATTATGCTTCTTACAAAACTTAATTGGATAATTAGGTTGCGTGGGAATGGGATTTTTATGAGACGGGTTTCTGCACACACACACACACACACACACACACACACACCCCCCCCGATATAATGAGATAGTAAAAAAGGAAGAAAATGAAAGGTGAATGCAGGATGGAGGAGGATGCAGTGCTTTTGAACAGAAGGTGAAAAGGATGCAAAGTGTTGGGTGACTGATTGGCAACCTGCACACCTATGTCAGTGCCACTGTCCTCGGCAGACAGAAAACACTTTATTTTTCTCCAATTTTTTCTCATTTCCACTCTTTCGTCTACTTTGTCCCTCTATTTTATCGTTGCATAGTCTCTCTCTCTTTCTCCCTCCAGAGAAAACCGCATTCATTTGCTTCAGCTGATTGCTTTGAAGTGTTTCATATATAGCAAACATGACTCTCCTATTCTCCTGCTCTCTCCTTCTCCCTTGACTCTCCTTTCCTTCCTCTCCCCCTCTCTCTCTCTCTCTCTCTCTCTCTCTCTCTCTCTCTCTCTCTCTCTCTCTCTCTCTCACTCTTGGCATCTTTTCCTCTTTTAGCATAATTTCTCTCACCTGTAAAAAAGCAACAACAGTCACGGTTTACTCATATTTATCTCCCCTCACTCTTTTTTTAATTAAGGTTTGAATTATTCAGTGGCATGGAGCGAACAATATCTTCACAAACAGTTCCTTTACTCCAGGCTGCTTAAATAACAAAATTCAATAAAACATACAGTATATTATATAGGATAAGCTGTAATGTTACATTCAATTAACTTTTTATGGCCACTTATGTGTGTGAAACATGTCCATGTAGCATCAAGAATAAATATTAGATACCCTCTGTGGCCTCGTCTGGTGTGGCCTCCTGTGATTTCAGAAATAGTCTTCATACCGTGGATGTAATGAGTTGTTATTTGAAATATTGCTGCCTTTATATCATACTACCATACTTTATAGGATGGATCCTGGATCTCCATCCAGGGAGTGGATCCCTCACCTGTGGTTCTCCCTAAGGTTTCAACCTTTTTTACCCTGTTATAAGGGTTTTTTTCCTGGTAGTTTTTCCTTACCCTGGTCGAAGGTCTAAGGACAGAGGATGTTACCAACCCTGTGAAGTCCCGTGAGACAAACTGTGTTTTGTAAACTGTGGGCTATATAAATAAAATTTGATTGATTGATTGATTGACTTCCACTCACTGACTCACTGTTCTACTGCTTCTTAATATAAATATCTAATCAGCCAATCTCAATGCAGTATGTGTAGACATTAGACCTTCAAACCAACCAAAGGTGATTTAAGTGGCATTAGATGTGTTGTTTTAGCAATGCCATATCGACAATAGAGGATAATTATTTGCATTGCACTTTACTGGAACACATCCAGAAAATATGTATGCAGATTTTTGTTGTTAAAAAAAATAAAAAAAATAATAATAATAAAAAAAAATAGAAAAAAATAAAAAATAAATAAAACATCATCCACAGGTGTATTAAGCGTGATCTACCCTTACACTTGAACAAAACACAGCTCAGTTAATACTGCAGTGGAACCTCAATTAATGTTACTGGTATTTTTACTGCAGTAAAAAACGACTATTACACCAGGTTTATTCAAGACATATTACATACACATGTTGCACATGTTTGATGGTTTGCGTTGTCACTGATTCCTGGACATTGTTCTCCAGAATCTGTGGATATTGCAGACGTTCTGTAAATCATATATACTTTATTTCACTTCTCAAATATCACTGTGTTTGTCTACTATATGATATATTTAACTGAAATTTCTTATCCAAACAACCGATAATTTATAAAGAAAAATCATATATATATATACAAATTTTGCATACCACTGTATTTCCATCATCTGTTTTTGTTGTTTCATGAAAACATATACAAAATATACTATATATACTTAAGAGAGAAGGCTCAAATATAGACACATCAAACACTCAAACATATCAAATCAAATCAAACACTAATGAAATACATTGAAGTGGCTCTGTGGTGTAGTGTGGATGGATCCGTCTGTTACTGAATGAGCTGATCATGTGCTAACTCTCAACTCGTTGCTAAATCATTAGCATCACAGTCAATACTTCTACACAAAGCTGTGTCATTCACACATGATTCAAGCACATCAGCAAATGTTTGTGCTGGAGCTAGTGAATAACAAGAAGAAGATGTGATATCTGTGTCTGCCTTTCTTTAAGAAGTTCAGCTCACTTATTGTCCGGTTTCCTTTGCCTTCCTTTGGTAAACAACTCTTTGATAACAATCACGCTTTAATTTCGCACTGCACACAATAACTGCTGGAAAGTTCCACACACTCTCTCTCTCCCTCCCCCCCCTCTCTCTCTCTGTGTGCATATTAATTAGTCATATGTATTCTCCGTGACCGTCAGCTGATTGGCCGAAAAAACGACAAAAACGTTTTTGACCTTTTTTGGACAACATACTATACTATGACGTTTTTTACCATTTTTGGATGACAAACTATACTATGAGGTTTTTGACATTTTTTGGACGACATACTATACTATGACGTTTTTGGACGACATCCTATACTATGACTTTTTTGACGACGTACTATACTATGACGTTTTTGACCACTTTTGGACGACATACTATACTATGACTTATTGGACCATTTTTGAACGACATACTATACTACGCCGTTTTTTGAACATTTTTGGACAACATACTATACTATGACGTTTTTGACCATTTTTGGACGACATCCTTTGCTATGACATTTTTGGACAACATACTTTACTATGACATTTTTGACCATTTTTGGACAACATACTATACTATGAAGTTTTTTATAATTTTTGGACGACATCCTATACTATGAAGTTTTTTATAATTTTTGGACGACATCCTATACTATGACGTTTTTGACAATTTTTGGACGACATCCTATACTATGACGTTTTTGACAATTTTTGGACGACGTACTATACTATGACGTTTTTGACCACTTTTGGACAACGTACTATACTATGACTTATTAGACCATTTTGGACGACATACTATACTATGACTTATTAGACCATCTTTGAACGACATACTATACTATGATGTTTTTGACCATTTTTGGACAACATACTATACTTTGACGTTTTTGAACATTTTTGAACGACATACTATACTATGAGGTTTTTGGAATTTTTTGGACGACATACTATACTATGACGTTTTTGGACGACATCCTATACTATGACTTTTTTGACGACGTACTATACTATGACGTTTTTGACCACTTTTGGACGACATACTATACTATGACTTATTGGACCATTTTTGAACGACATACTATACTACACCGTTTTTTGAACATTTTTGGACGACATACTATACTATGACGTTTTTGACCATTTTTGGACGACATCCTTTACTATGACATTTTTGGACAACATACTTTACTATGACATTTTTGACCATTTTTGGACAACATACTATACTATGAAGTTTTTTATAATTTTTGGACGACATCCTATACTATGAAGTTTTTTATAGTTTTTGGACGACATCCTATACTATGACGTTTTTGACAATTTTTGGACGACATCCTATACTATGACGTTTTTGACAATTTTTGGACGACGTACTATACTATGACGTTTTTGACCACTTTTGGACAACGTACTATACTATAACTTATTAAACCATTTTGGACGACATACTTTACTATGACTTATTAGACCATCTTTGAACGACATACTATACTATGATGTTTTTGACCATTTTTGGACAACATCCTATACTATGACGTTTTTGACCATTCTTGGATGACATACTATACTATGATGTTTTTGACCATTTTTGGACAACATCCTATACTATGACGTTTTTGACCACTTTTGGACGACATACTATACTATAACGTTTTTGACCACTTTTGGACGACATATTATACTATGACGTTTTTGACCATTTTTGGACTACATACTATACTATGACGTTTTTGACCACTTTTGGACGACATACTATATATACTATGAAATTTTTGAACACTTTTGGATGACATACTATACTATAACGTTTTTGACCACTTTTGGACGACATACTATACTATGACTTATTGGACCATTTTTGAACGACATACTATACTACGTCGTTTTTTGAACATTTTTGGACGACATACTATACTATGACGTTTTTGACCATTTTGGGACGACATCCTTTACTATGACATTTTTGGACAACATACTTTACTATGACATTTTTGACCATTTTTGGACAACATACTATACTATGAAGTTTTTTATAATTTTTGGACGACATCCTATACTATGAAGTTTTTTATAATTTTTGGACGACATCCTATACTATGACGTTTTTGACAATTTTTGGACGACATCCTATACTATGACGTTTTTGACAATTTTTGGACGACGTACTATACTATGACGTTTTTGACCACTTTTGGACAACGTACTATACTATGACTTATTAGACCATTTTGGACGACATACTATACTATGACTTATTAGACCATCTTTGGACGACATACTATACTATGATGTTTTTGACCATTTTTGGACAACATCCTATACTATGACGTTTTTGACCATTCTTGGATGACATACTATACTATAACGTTTTTGACCACTTTTGGACGACATATTATACTATGACGTTTTTGACCATTTTTGGACTACATACTATACTATGACGTTTTTGACCACTTTTGGACGACATACTATGACGTTTTTGAACAGTTTTGGATGACATACTATACTATGCCGTTTTTGACCATATTTGGACGACATACTATACTATGCTGTTTTTTTTGGTGTTTTTCAGTATTCACTTTGGATGTGGAACCTTAAATGTTGGAGTATAAGGGAATTGAACCCACAAGCTCGATATCCTGAAGAATGCTCCTTAACCAGTTAAGCTAACTACACACACTTGCTTTCATTTTCAAACTCCTTTTTACTGTTTGTGGTTGAATATTGAATTCAAATATCAGCCCACGCAAGATTCAAACCTATACTCACAGGAACCAAGGGTTGGACCCATAATCTCAGGAATCCTGATCCTTAACCTGTTGAGCTAACTCCACACCCTTTCTAACAGTTAGTATACACACTTGTCTTTGGAGCAGGAGAGGCTGGTTCGATTCTCGCTTGGAACAAGGCCGTTCTTACATGGAGTTTTGCATGTTCGTTTGTGTATTACTACAAACACACACACGCACGCACGCACGCACGCACCCACGCACGCACGCACGCACGCACGCACGCACGCACGCACGCACGCACACACACACACACAGACACACAGACACAGACACACCTGCTCCAAAGACAAGTGTTTAAACCATTACACTAAATGTTTGGCTGGGCGCGTGTGCTGGACGGACGTTATTAAGTAGTTCAATACGTTGAAATCATAGGTGCGATTATTGAAAGGCTTCCAAATTTTGTAAATAAGCACACAAGAACAAGTAGGTCACGGGACTAAGAGAATTACTCAAGTTCCTGAGGATAGTATGAGTATGGGTTCAAATCTTGCATGGACTGATTTTTAAATACAATATTCAACCAAAAAGAGTAAATAGGAGTTCGAAAAATCAAAGAAAGGGTGTGGAGTTAGCTCAACTGGTTAAGGAGCTGTCGTTAGACTCTTGAGGTTATGGGTTCAATTCCCTTGTACTCCAATATTTAAGGTTCCACAACCAAAGTGAACACTAAAAAGCACTAAAAGCTTGCAAATCTCTCAGAGGTGTGTGGCGTAGTTGTTTAGTTCACACCAGTTGAGTTGTGCCAGTCCCATGGTGGCTGGTTCAATTCCACCTCCTGGTCCCAAGCGATTACTGTGTGGAGTGGCAGTAAAGTGGAGATGGGGTGGAAGACATACTATACTACATCATCTTTGAACAACATACTTTGACGTTTCTGACAATTTTGGACGACATGCAAAACTATGACGTTTTTGACCATTTTTGGACGACATACTATACTATGACCGATTTGACCACTTTTGGACGACATACTATACTATGACTTATTAGACCATTTTTGGACGACATACTATACTATGCCGTTTTTGACCATTTTTGGACGACATACTATACTATGACGTTTTTGACCATTTTTGGACGACATGCTATACTATGACGTTTTTGACCACTTTTGCACGACATACTATACTATGGCTTATTAGACCATTTTTGGACGACATACTATACTATGATGTTTTTGACCATTTTTGGACGACACCATATACTATGACGTTTTTGACAATTTTTGGACGACATACTATACTATGATGTTTTTGACCATTTTTGGACGACACCATATACTATGACGTTTTTGACCATTTTTGGACGACATACTATACTATGACTTATTAGACCATTTTTGGATGACATACTATACTATGACTTATTAGACCATTTTTGGACGACATACTATACTATGACTTATTAGACCATTTAGGACGACATACTATACTATGCCGCTTTTGACCATTTTTGGATGACATACTATACAATGACGTTTTTGACCATTTTTGGACGACATACTATACTATGAAGTTTTTGACCACTTTTGGACGACATACTATACTGTGACGTTTTTGACCATTTTTGGACGACATACTATACTATGCTGTTTTTGACCATTTTTGGACGACATCCTATAATATGAAGTTTTTTATAATTTTTGGACGACATCCTATAAAATGACATTTTTGACCATTTTTTTGGACGATATCCTATACTATGACGTTTTTGACAATTTTTGGACGACGTACTATACTATGACATTTTTGACCACTTTTGGACAACGAACTATACTATGACTTATTAGACCATTTTGGACGACATACTATACTATGACTTATTAGACCATCTTTGGACGACATACTATACTATGATGTTTTTGACCATTTTTGGACAACATCCTATACTATGATGTTTTTGACCATTCTTGGATGACATACTATACTATGACGTTTTTGACCACTTTTGGACGACATACTATACTATAACGTTTTTGACCACTTTTGGACGACATATTATACTATGACGTTTTTGACCATTTTTGGACTACATACTATACTATGACGTTTTTGACCACTTTTGGACGACATACTATATATACTATGACATTTTTGAACACTTTTGGACGACATACTATACTATGACTTATTGGACCATTTTTGAACGACGTACTATACTACGCCGTTTTTTGAACATTTTTGGACGACATACTATACTATGACGTTTCTGACCTATTTTGGACGACATCCTTTACTATGACATTTTTGGACAACATACTTTACTATGACATTTTTGACCATTTTTGGACAACATACTATACTATGAAGTTTTTTATAATTTTTGGACGACATCCTATACTATGAAGTTTTTTATAATTTTTGGACGACATCCTATACTATGACGTTTTTGACCATTTTTGGACGACATCCTATACTATGACGTTTTTGACAATTTTTGGATGACATACTATACTATGATGTTTTTTACCATTTTTGGACAACATCCTATACTATGACGTTTTTGACCATTCTTGGATGACATACTATACTATGACGTTTTTGACCACTTTTGGACGACATACTATACTATAACGTTTTTGACCACTTTTGGACGACATATTATACTATGACGTTTTTGACCATTCTTGGACTACATACTATACTATGACGTTTTTGACCATTTTTGGACAACATCCTATACTATGACGTTTTTGAACACTTTTGGATGACATACTATACTATGACGTTTTTGACCACTTTTGGACGACATACTATACTATAACGTTTTTGACCACTTTTGGACGACATATTATACTATGACGTTTTTGACCATTTTTGGACGACATACTATACTATGACTTATTAGACCATCTTGGACGACATACTATACTATGACATTTTTGACCATTTTAGGACGACATACTATATTATGACGTTTTTAACCATTTTTGGACAACATACTATACTATGACCTTTTTGACCATTTTTGGACGACATACTATACTATGACTTATTAGACCATCTTGGACGACATACTATACTATGATGTTTTTGACCATTTTAGGACGACATACTATATTATGACGTTTTTGACCACTTTTGGACGACATACTATACTATGACTTATTAGACCATTTTTGGACGACATACTATACTATGACTTATTAGACCATTTTTGGACGACATACTATACTATGACTTATTAGACCATTTTGGACGACATACTATACTATGCCGATTTTGACCATTTTTGGATGACATACTATACAATGACGTTTTTGACAATTTTTGGACGACATACTATACTATGAAGTTTTTGACCACTTTTGGACGACATACTATACTGTGACGTTTTTCACCATTTTTGGACGACATACTATACTATGACATTTTTGACCATTTTTGGACGACATACTATACTATGCTGTTTTTGACCATTTTTGGACAACCTCCTATAATATGATGTTTTTGACCATTTTTGGATGAAATACTATAATATTACGTTTTTGACCACTTTTGGACGACATACTATACTATGACGTTTTTGACCATTTTTGGATGACATACTATACTATGACGTTTTTGACCATTTTTGGAGGACATACTATACTATGACTTATTAGACCATCTTGGACGACATACTATACTATGACATTTTTGACCATTTTAGGACGACATACTATACTATGATGTTTTTGACCATTTGTGTACGACATACATACTATGAAGTTTTTGACCATTTTTGGACAACATACTATACTATGACCTTTTTGAACATTTTTGGACGACATACTATACTATGACTTATAAGACCATTTTTGGACGACAAACTATGCTATGACTTATTAGACCATCTTGGACGACATACTATACTATGACGTTTTTGACCATTTTAGGACGACAAACTATACTATGACATTTTGACCACTTTTGGACGACATACTATACTATGACTTATTAGACCATTTTTGGACGACATACTATACTATGACTTATTAGACCATTTTTGGACGACATACTATACTATGACTTATTAGACCACATTGGACGACATACTATACTATGCCGCTTTTGACCATTTTTGGATGACATAATATACAATGACGTTTTTGACAATTTTTGGACGACATACTATACTATGAAGTTTTTGACCACTTTTGGACGACATACTATACTGTGACGCTTTTCACCATTTTTGGACGACATACTATACTATGACGTTTTTGACCATTTTTGGACGACATACTATACTATGCTGTTTTTGACCATTTTTGGACGGCATCCTATAATATGATGTTTTTGACCATTTTTGGATGAAATACTATAATATGACGTTTTTCACCATTTTTGGACGACATACTATACTATGACTTATTAGACCATTTTTGAAAGACATACTATACTTTGACGTTTTTTACCATTTTTGTACGACATGCTATACTATGATGTTTTTTACCACTTTTGCACGACATACTATACTATGACACATTAGACCATTTTTGGACGACACTATACTATGCCGTTTTTGACCATTTTTGGATGACATACTATACTATGATGTTTTTGACCATTTTTGGACGACATGCTATACTATGACTTATTTGACCATTTTTGGACGACATACTATACTATGACTTATTAAACCATTTTTGAATGACATACTATACTATGCCGCTTTTGACCACTTTTGCACGACATACTATACAATGACGTTTTTGACCATTTTTGGACGACATACTATACTATGAAGTTTTGGACCACTTTTGGACGACATACTATACTGTGACGTTTTTGACCATTTTTGGACGACATACTATACTATGCTGTTTTTGACCATTTTTGGACGAAATCCTATAATATGAAGTTTTTTATAATTTTTGGACGACATCCTATAAAATGACGTTTTTGACCATTTTTGGACGATATCCAATACTATGACGTTTTTGACAATTTTTGGACGACGTACTATACTATGACGTTTTTGACCACTTTTGGACAAGGAACTATACTATGACTTATTAGACCATTTTGGACGACATACTATACTATGACTTATTAGACCATCTTTGGACGACATACTATACTATTATGTTTTTGACCATTTTTGGACAACATCCTATACTATGACGTTTTTGACCATTCTTGGATGACATACTATACTATGACGTTTTTGACCACTTTTGGACGACATACTATACTATAACGTTTTTGACCACTTTTGGACGACATATTATACTATGACGTTTTTGACCATTTTTGGACTACATACTATACTATGACGTTTTTGACCACTTTTGGACGACATACTATATATACTATGACATTTTTGAACACTTTTGGACGACATACTATACTATGACTTATTGGACCATTTTTGAACGACATACTATACTACGCCGTTTTTTGAACATTTTTGGACGACATACTATACTATGACGTTTTTGACCATTTTTGGACGACATCCTTTACTATGACATTTTTGGACAACATACTTTTCTATGACATTTTTGACCATTTTTGGACAACATACTATACTATGAAGTTTTTTATAATTTTTGGACGACATCCTATACTATGAAGTTTTTTATAATTTTTGGACGAAATCCTATACTATGACGTTTTTGACCATTTTTGGACGACATCCTATACTATGACGTTTTTGACAATTTTTGGATGACATACTATACTATGATGTTTTTGACCATTTTTGGACAACATCCTATACTATGACGTTTTTGACCATTCTTGGATGACATACTATACTATGACGTTTTTGACCACTTTTGGACGACATACTATACTATAACGTTTTTGACCACTTTTGGACGACATACTATACTATAACGTTTTTCACCACTTTTGGACGACATACTATATAGACTATGACGTTTTTGAACACTTTTGGATGACATACTATACTATGACGTTTTTGACCACTTTTGGACAACATACTATACCATGACTTATTGGACCATTTTTGAACGACATACTATACTACGCCGTTTTTTGAAAATTTTTGGACGACATACTATACTATGACGTTTTTGACCATTTTTGGACGACAACGTTTACTATGACATTTTTGGACAACATACTATACTATGAAGTTTTTTATAATTTTTGGACGACATCCTATACTATGAAGTTTTTTATAATTTTTGGACGACATCCTATACTATGACGTTTTTGACCATTTTTGGACGACATCCTATACTATGACGTTTTTGACAATTTTTGGACGACGTACTATACTATGACGTTTTTGACCACTTTTGGACAACGTACTTTACTATGACTTATTAGACCATTTTGGACGACATACTATACTATGACTTATTAGACCATCTTTAGACGACATACTATACTATGATGTTTTTGACCATTTTTGGACAACATCCTATACTATGACGTTTTTGACCATTCTTGGATGACATACTATACTATGACGTTTTTGACCACTTTTGGACGACATACTATACTATAACGTTTTTGACCACTTTTGGACGACATATTATACTATGACGTTTTTGACCATTTTTGGACGACATACTATACTATGACTTATTAGACCATCTTGGACGACATACTATACTATGACGTTTTTGACCATTTTAGGACGACATACTATATTATGAGGTTTTTAACCATTTTTGGACAACATACTATACTATGACCTTTTTGGACGACATACTATACTATGACGTTTTTGACCACTTTTGGACGACATACTATACTATGACTTATTAGACCATCTTGGACGACATACTATACTATGATGTTTTTGACCATTTTAGGACGACATACTATATTATGACGTTTTTGACCACTTTTGGACGACATACTATACTATGACTTATTAGACCATTTTTGGACGACATACTATACTATGACTTATTAGACCATTTTTGGACGACATACTATACTATGACTTATTAGACCATTTTGGACGACATACTATACTATGCCGCTTTTGACCATTTTTGGACAACATACTATACGATGCTGTTTTTGACCATTTTTGGACAACCTCCTATAATATGATGTTTTTGACCATTTTTGGATGAAATACTATAATATTACGTTTTTGACCACTTTTGGACGACATACTATACTATGACGTTTTTCACCATTTTTGGACGACATACTATACTATGACTTATTAGACCATTTTTCAAAGACATACTATACTATGACGTTTTTGACCATTTTTGTACGACATGCTATACTATGATGTTTTTGACCACTTTTGCACGACATACTATACTATGACACATTAGACCATTTTTGGACGACACTATACTATGCCGTTTTTGACCATTTTTGGATGACATACTATACTATGACTTATTAGACCATCTTGGACGACATACTATACTATGAAGTTTTTGACCATTTTAGGACGACATACTATACTATGATGTTTTTGACCATTTGTGTACGACATACATACTATGAAGTTTTTGACCATTTTTGGACAACATACTATACTATGACCTTTTTGACCATTTTTGGATGACATACTATACAATGACGTTTTTGACAATTTTTGGAGGACATACTATACTATGAAGTTTTTGACCACTTTTGGACGACATACTATACTGTGACGCTTTTCACCATTTTTGGATGACATACTATACTATGACGTTTTTGACCATTTTTGGACGACATACTATGCTATGCTGTTTTTGACCATTTTTGGACGACATCCTATAATATGATGTTTTTGACCATTTTTGGATGAAATACTATAATACGACGTTTTTCACCATTTTTGGACGACGTACTTTACTATGACTTATTAGACCATTTTTGAAAGACATACTATACTTTGACGTTTTTTACCATTTTTGTACGACATGCTATACTATGATGTTTTTGACCACTTTTGCACGACATACTATACTATGACACATTAGACCATTTTTGGACGACACTATACTATGCCGTTTTTGACCATTTTTGGATGACATACTATACTATGACGTTTTTGACCATTTTTGGAGGACATACTATACTATGACTTATTAGACCATCTTGGACGACAAACTATACTATGACGTTTTTGACCACTTTTGGACGACATACTATACTATGACTTATTAGACCATCTTGGACGACATACTATACTATGACGTTTTTGACCACTTTTGGACGACATACTATACTATGACTTATTAGACCATCTTGGACAACATACTATACTATGATGTTTTTGACCATTTTTGGACGACATACTATATACTATGACGTTTTTGACCATTTTTGGACGACATACTATACTATGCTGTTTTTGACCATTTTTGGACGACATCCTATACTATGATGTTTTTCACCATTTTTGGACGACATACTATACTATGACTTATTAGACCATTTTTGAAAGACATACTATACTATGATGTTTTTGACCACTTTTGTACAACATACTATACTATGACCCATTAGACCATTTTTGGACGACACTATACTATGCCGTTTTTGACCATTTTTGGATGACATACTATACTATGACGTTTTTGACCATTTTTGGAGGACATACTATACTATGACTTATTAGACCATCTTGGACGAAATACTATACTATGAAGTTTTTGACCATTTTAGGACGACATGCTATACTATAACGTTTTTGAACACTTTTGGACAACACTATATTATGACGTTTTTGACCATTTTTGGACGACATACTATACTATGACGTTTTTGACCACTTTTGAACGACATACTATACTGTGACGTTTTTGACCATTTTAGGACGACATGCTATACTATAACGTTTTTGAACACTTTTGGACGACATACTATACTATGAAGTTTTTGACCATTTTTGGACAACATACTATACTATGACCTTTTTGACCATTTTTGGACGACATAATATATAATGATTTATTGGACCGTTTTTGGACGACATACTATACTATGACTTATTAGACCATTTTTGGAGACATACTATACTATGAAGTTTTTGACCACTTTTGGATGACCTACTATACTATGACGTTTTTGCCCATTTTTGGACGACATACTATACTATGACTTATAAGACCATCTTGGACAACATACTATACTATGACGTTTTTGACCATTTTAGGACGACATACTATACTATGACGTTTTTGACCACTTTTGTACGACATACTATACTATGATGTTTTTGACCATTTTTCGATGACATACTATACTATGACGTTTTTGACCACTTTTGAACGACATACTATACTATAACGTTTTTGAACACTTTTGGACGACATACTATACTATGAAGTTTTTGACCATTTTTGGACAACATACTATACGATGACCTTTTTGACCATTTTTGGACGACATACTATACTATGATTTATTGGACCATTTTTGGACGACATACTATACTATGACTTATTAGACCATTTTTGGACGACATACTATACGATGAAGTTTTTGACCACTTTTGGAAGACATACAATACTATGACGTTTTTGCCCATTTTTGGACGACATACTATACTATGACTTATAAGACCATCTTGGACAACATACTATACTATGACGTTTTTGACCATTTTAGGACGACATACTATACTATGACGTTTTTGACCACTTTTGTACGACATACTATACTATGATGTTTTTGACCATTTTTCGATGACATACTATACTATGACGTTTTTGACCATTTTTGGACGACAAACTATACTATGCTGTTTTTGACCATTTTTGTTCGACATCCTATACTATGATGTTTTTCACCATTTTTGGACGACATACTTTACTATGACTTATTACACCATTTTTGAAAGACATACTATAATATGACGTTTTTGACCATTTTTGGACGACATGCTATACTATGACGTTTTTGACCACTTTTGTACGACATACTATACTATGACATATTAGACCATTTTTGGACGACATTATACTATGCCGTTTTTGACCATTTCCGGATGACATACTATACTATGATGTTTTTGACCATTTTTGGAGGACATACTATACTATGACTTATTAGACCAGCTGTGACGTCATTCTATACTGTGACGTTTTTGACCATTTTAGGACGACATGCTATACTATAACGTTTTTGAACACTTTTGGACGACATACTATACTATGATGTTTTTGACCATTTTTGTACGACATACTACACTATGAAGTTTTTGACCATTTTTGGACAATGTACTATACTATGACCTTTTTGACCATTTTTGGACGACATACTATACTATGACGTTTTTGACCACTTTTGGAAGACATACTATACTATGACGTTTTTGACCATTTTTGGACGACATACTATACTATGACTTATAAAACCATCTTGGACGACATACTATACTATGACGTTTTTGACCATTTTAGGACGACATACTATACTATGATGTTTTTGACCACTTTTGGACGACATACTATACTATGATGTTTTTGACCATTTTTGGACGACATACTATACTATGACGTTTTTGACCATTTTTGGACGACATACTATACTATGACACATTAGACCATTTTTGGACGACATACTATACTATGACACATTAGACCATTTTTGGATGACATACTATACTATGACGTGTTTGACCATTTTTGGAGGACATACTATACTATGACTTATTAGACCATCTTGGACGAAATACTATACTATGACGTTTTTGACCATTTTAGGACGACATACTATACTATGATGTTTTTGACCACTTTTGGAGGACATACTATACTATGATGTTTTTGACCATTTTTGAACGACATACTATACTATGACGTTTTTGACCATTTTAGGACGACATGCTATACTATAATGTTTTTGAACACTTTTGGACGACATACTATACTGTGATGTTTTTGACCATTTGTGTACGACATACTATACTATGAAGTTTTTGACCATTTTTGGACAACATACTATACTATGACCTTTTTGACCATTTTTGGACGACATACTATACTATGATTTATTAGACCATTTTTGGACGACATACTATACTATGACTTATTAGACCATTTTTGGACGACATACTATACTATGAAGTTTTTGACCACTTTTGGAAGACATACTATACTATGACGTTTTTGCCCATTTTTGGACGACATACTATACTATGACTTATAAGACCATCTTGGACGACATACTATACTATAACGTTTTTGACCATTTTAGGACGACATACTATACTATGACGTTTTTGACCATTTTTGGAGGACATACTATACTATGACTTATTAGACCATCTTGGACGACAAACTATACTATGACGTTTTTGACCACTTTTGGACGACATACTATACTATGACTTATTAGACCATCTTGGACGACATACTATACTATGACGTTTTTGACCACTTTTGGACGACATACTATACTATGACTTATTAGACCATCTTGGACAACATACTATACTATGATGTTTTTGACCATTTTTGGACGACATACTATATACTATGACGTTTTTGACCATTTTTGGACGACATACTATACTATGCTGTTTTTGACCATTTTTGGACGACATCCTATACTATGATGTTTTTCACCATTTTTGGACGACATACTATACTATGACTTATTAGACCATTTTTGAAAGACATACTATACTATGACGTTTTTGACCACTTTTGTACAACATACTATACTATGACCCATTAGACCATTTTTGGACGACACTATACTATGCCGTTTTTGACCATTTTTGGATGACATACTATACTATGACGTTTTTGACCATTTTTGGAGGACATACTATACTATGACTTATTAGACCATCTTGGACGAAATACTATACTATGAAGTTTTTGACCATTTTAGGACGACATGCTATACTACAACGTTTTTGAACACTTTTGGACAACACTATATTATGACGTTTTTGACCATTTTTGGACGACATACTATACTATGACGTTTTTGACCACTTTTGAACGACATACTATACTGTGACGTTTTTGACCATTTTAGGACGACATGCTATACTATAACGTTTTTGAACACTTTTGGACGACATACTATACTATGAAGTTTTTGACCATTTTTGGACAACATACTATACTATGACCTTTTTGACCATTTTTGGACGACATAATATATAATGATTTATTGGACCGTTTTTGGACGACATACTATACTATGACTTATTAGACCATTTTTGGAGACATACTATACTATGAAGTTTTTGACCACTTTTGGATGACCTACTATACTATGACGTTTTTGCCCATTTTTGGACGACATACTATACTATGACTTATTAGACCATCTTGGACAACATACTATACTATGACGTTTTTGACCATTTTAGGACGACATTCTATACTATGACGTTTTTGACCACTTTTGTACGACATACTATACTATGATGTTTTTGACCATTTTTCGATGACATACTATACTATGACGTTTTTGACCACTTTTGAACGACATACTATACTATAACGTTTTTGAACACTTTTGGACGACATACTATACTATGAAGTTTTTGACCATTTTTGGACAACATACTATACGATGACCTTTTTGACCATTTTTGGACGACATACTATACTATGATTTATTGGACCATTTTTGGACGACATACTATACTATGACTTATTAGACCATTTTTGGACGACATACTATACGATGAAGTTTTTGACCACTTTTGGAAGACATACAATACTATGACGTTTTTGCCCATTTTTGGACGACATACTATACTATGACTTATAAGACCATCTTGGACAACATACTATACTATGACGTTTTTGACCATTTTAGGACGACATACTATACTATGACGTTTTTGACCACTTTTGTACGACATACTATACTATGATGTTTTTGACCATTTTTCGATGACATACTATACTATGACGTTTTTGACCATTTTTGGACGACAAACTATACTATGCTGTTTTTGACCATTTTTGTTCGACATCCTATACTATGATGTTTTTCACCATTTTTGGACGACATACTTTACTATGACTTATTACACCATTTTTGAAAGACATACTATAATATGACGTTTTTGACCATTTTTGGACGACATGCTATACTATGACGTTTTTGACCACTTTTGTACGACATACTATACTATGACATATTAGACCATTTTTGGACGACATTATACTATGCCGTTTTTGACCATTTCCGGATGACATACTATACTATGATGTTTTTGACCATTTTTGGAGGACATACTATACAATGACTTATTAGACCAGCTGTGACGTCATTCTATACTGTGACGTTTTTGACCATTTTAGGACGACATGCTATACTATAACGTTTTTGAACACTTTTGGACGACATACTATACTATGATGTTTTTGACCATTTTTGTACGACATACTATACTATGAAGTTTTTGACCATTTTTGGACAATGTACTATACTATGACCTTTTTGACCATTTTTGGACGACATACTATACTATGACGTTTTTGACCACTTTTGGAAGACATACTATACTATGACGTTTTTGACCATTTTTGGACGACATACTATACTATGACTTATAAAACCATCTTGGACGACATACTATACTATGACGTTTTTGACCATTTTAGGACGACATACTATACTATGATGTTTTTGACCACTTTTGGACGACATACTATACTATGATGTTTTTGACCATTTTTGGACGACATACTATACTATGACGTTTTTGACCATTTTTGGACGACATACTATACTATGACACAGTAGACCATTTTTGGACGACATACTATACTATGACACATTAGACCATTTTTGGATGACATACTATACTATGACGTGTTTGACCATTTTTGGAGGACATACTATACTATGACTTATTAGACCATCTTGGACGAAATACTATACTATGACGTTTTTGACCATTTTAGGACGACATACTATACTATGATGTTTTTGACCACTTTTGGAGGACATACTATACTATGATGTTTTTGACCATTTTTGAACGACATACTATACTATGACGTTTTTGACCATTTTAGGACGACATGCTATACTATAATGTTTTTGAACACTTTTGGACGACATACTATACTGTGATGTTTTTGACCATTTGTGTACGACATACTATACTATGAAGTTTTTGACCATTTTTGGACAACATACTATACTATGACCTTTTTGACCATTTTTGGACGACATACTATACTATGATTTATTAGACCATTTTTGGACGACATACTATACTATGACTTATTAGACCATTTTTGGACGACATACTATACTATGAAGTTTTTGACCACTTTTGGAAGACATACTATACTATGACGTTTTTGCCCATTTTTGGACGACATACTATACTATGACTTATAAGACCATCTTGGACGACATACTATACTATAACGTTTTTGACCATTTTAGGACGACATACTATACTATGACGTTTTTGACCACTTTTGGACGACATACTATACTATGATGTTTTTGACCGTTTTTGGACGACATACTATACTATGACTTTTTTGACCATTTTTGGTCATCATCCTATACTATGATGTTTTTAACCATTTTTGGACGACATACTATACTATGACTTATTACACCATTTTTGAAAGACATACTATACGATGACGTTTTTGACCATTTTTGGACGACATGCTATACTATGACGTTTTTGACCACTTTTGTACAACATACTATACTATGACACATAAGACCATTTTTGGACGACACTATACTATGCCGTTTTTGACCATTTTTGGATGACATACTATACTATGACGTTTTTGACCATTTTTGGAGGACATACTATACTATGACTTATTAGACCATCTTGGACGTCATACTATACTATGACGTTTTTGACCATTTTAGGACAACATGCTATACTGTAAAGTTTTTGAACACTTTTGGACGACATACTATACTATGATGTTTTTGACCATTTTTGTACGACATACTATACTATGAAGTTTTTGACCATTTTTGGACAACGTACTATACTATGACCTTTTTGACCATTTTTGGACGACATACTATACAATGACGTTTTTGACCACTTTTGGAAGACATACTATACTATGACGTTTTTGACCATTTTTGGACGACATACTATACTATGACTTATAAGACCATCTTGGACGACATACTATACTATGACGTTTTTGACCATTTTAGGATGACATACTATACTATGATGTTTTTGACCATTTTTGGACGACATACTATACTATGGCGTTTTTGACCATTTTTGGACGACATACTATACTATGACTTTTTAGACCATTTTTGGACGACATACTATACTATGACTTATTAGACCATTTTTGGACAATATACTATACTATGATGTTTTTGTCCACTTTTGAAAGACATACTATACTATGAAGTTTTTGACCATTTTTGGACGACATACTATACTATGGCGTTTTTGACCATTTTTGGACGACATACTATACTATGACTTTTTAGACCATTTTTGGACGACATACTATACTATGACTTATTAGACCATTTTTGGACAATATACTATACTATGACGTTTTTGACCACTTTTGGCAACATACTATACTATGATGTTTTTGACCATTTTTGGACGACATACTATACTATGCTGTTTTTGACAATTTTTTGACGACATACTATACTATGCTGTTTTTGACAATTTTTGGACGACATCCTATACTATGATGTTTTTGACCATTTTTGGATGAAATACCATAATATGACGTTTTTGACCACTTTTGGATGACATACGATACTATGACGTTTTTGACCATTTTTGGACGACATACTATACTATGACTTATTAGACCATCTTGGACGACATACTATACTCTGAAGTTTTTGACCATTTTAGGACGACATGCTATACTATAACGTTTTTCACCACTTTTGGACGACATACTATACTATGAAGTTTTTGACCATTTTTGGACGACATACTATACTATGAAGTTTTTGACCATTTTTGGACAACACTATATTATGACGTTTTTGACCATTTTTGGACGACATACTATACTATGCTGTTTTTGACCATTTTTGGATGACATACCATACTATGACCTTTTCGACCACTTTTGGACGACATACTATACTATGACGTTTTTGACCATTTTTGGACGACATGTTTTACTATGACTTACTAGACCATTTTTGGACGACATACTATACTATGACGTTTTTGACCATTTTAGGACGACATACTATACTATGACGTTTTTGACCACTTTTGGCAACATACTATACTATGATGTTTTTGACCATTTTTGGACGACATACTATACTATGACGTTTTTGACAATTTTTGGACGACATCCTATACTATGATGTTTTTGACCATTTTTGGATGAAATACCATAATATGACGTTTTTGACCACTTTTGGACGACATACTATACTATGACGTTTGTCACCATTTTTGGACGACATACTATACTATGACTTATTAGACCATTTTTGAAAGACATACTATACTATGACGTTTTTGACCATTTTTGTACGACATGCTATACTATGCCGTTTTTGACCATTTCTGGATGACATACGATACTATGACGTTTTTGACCATTTTTGGACAACATACTATACTATGACTTATTAGACCATCTTGGACGACATACTATACTCTGAAGTTTTTGACCATTTTAGGACGACATACTATACTATGAAGTTTTTGACTATTTTTGGACGACATACTATACTATGAAGTTTTTGACCATTTTTGGACAACACTATATTATGACGTTTTTGACCATTTTTGGACGACATACTATACTATGACTTATAAGACCATCTTGGACGACATACTATACTATGACGTTTTTTACCATTTTTGGACGACATACTATACTATGACCTTTTTGACCACTTTTGGACGACATACTACGCTTTGACGTTTTTGACCACTTTTGCATGACATACTATAGTATGACGTTTTTGACCATTTTTGGACGACATACTATAGTATGCTGTTTTTGACCACTTTTGGACGACATACCATACTATGACTTATTAGACAATTTTTGGACGACATACTATACTATGACTTATTAGACCATTTTTGGACGACATGCTATACTATGACGTTTTGACCACTTTTGGACGACATACTATACTATGACGTATTTGACCATTTTTGGACGACATACTATAATATGACTTATTAGACCATTTTTGGACGACCTTCTATACCATGACGTTTTTGACCACTTTTGGACGACATACTATAATATGACTTATTAGACTATTTTTGGACGATATACTATACTATGACTTATTAGACCATTTTTGGACGACATACTATACTATGACGTTTTTTACCATTTTTGGACGACATGCTATACTATGACGTTTTTGACCATTTTAGGACGACATGCTATACTATGAAGTTTTAGACCACTTTTGGACGACATACCATACTATGACTTATTAGACAATTTTTGGATAACATACTATACTATGACTTATTAGACCATTTTTGGACGACATGCTATACTATGACGTTTTTGACCACTTTTGACCATTTTTGATTGTTTAATGATTGTTAATATTATTTAAAAGTTAAGTTGGCAAGAGTCTGCAGTAAAATGCTGCTGCAGGTTAAGGCTAATTTAGTTTTTTCTGCCCCCCTCAGGTGAGATGCACAGACTAAAGGGCGAACTGCTTGAGACCCTGATATACTTAGTGATTATACAGAAGGGTTACCAACTATGTGAGCAGCCTACAAACAATAATTGTGTCTAATAGGAACTGGAAACTCCATATCTGTGGCAGTTGCTACAGTTTCTCTGTGAAGTAAAATGCACCGGCATGTCACATGTTCACTAACACTTTACAGAAACTTTACAGAAAGGTAATAGTTTGATAAAGGTTTTGTAACAGAGAGCTAATATTACATGATTATAATTGAGGTGATATTAGGGTAACACCACCATTTCCACAACAATGGCAACACTGTGGTAACGTTGAGATAATATTACAAGAATACCATTTTAACTTTCAAAGTAATATCCAGGTAATAGGTTGGTAATGAGAATCACCACAGGCATCAACAGTGAATCAAAGTTGATACTGTTGTGGAAATTCTCTTCTGCTGCTGGTGAAGAATGAAATAGAGACTTCTGCCGGTCAACACGGTTTTATTTTCTTTGCAAAGAAAAGGTCAATCTACACACGAGTGGTCAAGATGAAGAAAGAACTAAGAGCATGTTGAGAGCTAAACTTTTATACCTGAGGAACACCCCTCTCACATCTCTCTACAGCGGTCTGCCCCTCCAGGCCATGCTTTCACACCCTTTTGTTTACTGATGGTATCAGAGTCGACCCCCCCCCACTCTCTTTTTTTTTAATGAAGTTAAAATTAGGGCCCCTCTGCATGTTCCATTGTTACTATTCTGTACTATTGGTTCATTACATTAGAATTAAGATAGTGTTACCATAAAAATACCACCCTTTTACAAAAATGTGTACATTTTTTTGATGTAAGTTAAAAGACTAAAATATCCAGGAGAATATAAGACACAACATGTATCATATTGTAATATTTTAGGTTAGCATATAGGTTTGCAGGTGAAAAAGAATGGGGACGAAGAGTCAAAAGACAAACAATGCAACTATTATCCTAGATTTATATCTGATTTTCTCACCACAAGGCAAAAAAAAAATAACAGACTGTCCTGCAACGCATCTGAGACATTATCTGGCTTCCTGCAGAGACTCTATGAATGTGTTATATAAGAGTGAATTTTTATGTTGTCTGGTGTGCATGTGAGAATGTGTGTGTGCGTGTGTGTGTCTTCAACCTAATTTGATGTCTAAATAAGTGGTTCCTGCCCCCAGGGGTTTCCTGGCAATATATCACCGCAGCAACAATGGAGCTGTCGTTGTCATCATCCCCAGGGACCAGCCGCTTGCCCGCTCATGCATGGTCTTGTGGGAAATGTGGACCTGGCGAATGATGCCCTGACACTAAAGAATGCGTGTGTGCTGTAATAGAACCCGCTCATTTATTTCCCTTTTCATTTCTTGATATGTTCATCCTCTTTCTTTCTTTCAGTTTTCCCCATATCCATGCTCCCACTTCATCTTCCTTTACATCCTCCTCAGTCTTTCCTATGCTTCACTTTCTCTCTTCCCAAGGTCAGTGCTTTGACACTTGCTTTAAGTAAATTGGTTTATAGTGAAGTGCCCAAAACAGCACAAAAGAGAACGATGAGAAGACCTTGGAGGGATCCACTTAGGGTGTAGAGACAGATCATCAGAAAAAAAGGCAGGAGGGGGGGATAGAAGACAAAAAAACAGACGATAAGACGATGACACAAACAAAACAAACAACTGTCTACCTCACCAGCTAAACCCAGCTTAGTACAACAATGAAAGACAAGCTAAGCTCCACAGGAAAGACTCCCTTGCAAGTGACCTGCATTCTTATTTACATTAAAAATATATTTTCTTGCCCAAAATTACATTATTTACACCAAAAGACAAATATATAAATGAAATATTGTTTAACAATCTGTGGATCCAGCTTTAGGCACAAAAAGGCATCTGATTACAGCATATTAACAGTATATTTACAGTATAAAATATATAAAAATCATCCTCTCAATCTTTGCTGTAGGTGGTGTGTCTTCCTCAGTCTCAGCTCCCCTAAAACAGGCTTGGAAGTTTAAGGGTTCTTAGCTGCTCTGAGGTCTGTATCTCAGATGTTGTACCTTGAAACTGTTGGAGCCACTCTTCCGGTCTGTGGGTCACAGTCCCCAGTGCTCTCCTCTCTCAACCTTCTCATGTTTTTTGGTCTTGAGGCTAATGTCACTTGGGATTTATACATCTGTCTTCACTGCCTTCTGTTGCTGGTCAACCAGTATGATGTTCAGTTGGTTAGCCATCGCTAGTTTGTCAGATGTCTTCAACTGTGACTTCCAGGCCATACTCACGATGTTTCTGTACTTCAGCCAACTGTTATGGCGTCCCGTGTCCGGCAATAATTTGAAGAAACATCTGAAACACATCGTCAGTAAGTTTAGGCAGAGGTCAGACTCTTGGTCTTAAGTGACTGAATGAATCAATTGTTTTTGTCTTTCTGTAAATGCTAAAGTCTCCAACAGTCACTTCAGTTTACCTTCCAAAACAAATCTCCCCCTGGCCTTGCAATCAATCAGCACACTGGGAAATCAATGAAGGCAATTGCTTAACAAGCTATTAATAGAAAGCTGTCAAAAAATAGGACACCATACATCACAGCTGGAGCTAGTGGTTTTAATTAGTGCAACATTTAACATCTGTAATTATGAAGATAATGAAAAGATATGACAACAAAGTAGCTCTGCTCACTGGTGAGCTCTTCTACAGCTGTTATACTGCTGTATAATACTGCATCATGATATCACATGTATACTTCATGATACTATTTATGATGCAAAATCAATGTATTAATATAAAAAATAGAGACATTGATTTAAAATGACATAAATAATAGTGTGGACAACTGTAATTAAATCATGTGCCAGGAGTCGTTTTCGGCCACTGTCGTGACTCTGGCCCTAACAAGCGTATTTGTATATGTAATTGAATGTTGTATGTGATACATTTAATAATGGGATAATAATGACCAGCTGTGCCTCAGCTACACACTGTGTTTAAAAGACAGTGAGGTCATGGGCCATGTTTTCATTATAACATGATATTAAGTGGGGGTCGCATGTAATCGATTTGGGGGGGCGCATATGTTTAGACACGTTTGACACCTGTGTTTTAAGGTGTTCTTTTGCAAAATAGTTATCCTAAAGAAAGATCCTTTGCAAGATGTAGGCTAATATAAACTAAATTATACAGTTACGGCCCCTTTTTTGTTTTTAATTCACTTCTGAAACATTTTCTGGGCACTTTTTTGCGTTTTTTGGACATACTCTCAACTGTTTGCAGATGTTTTACTTGTAATGCGATGTTGCCTCATGAAAACATGAGATCTAAACAGTGCTTTACTGAGAAATAGAGCAAGTTGTTGGAGAGACAATGTTACTTTGTTCAGATTTAAGATTACATGCTACATTTTTGGAGGGTAAAATATGGAGAGAATTGTGTTCCTTTATTATTCAATCAAATCGAACACAAAACAGGTTGCAATTGAAAAAAAGTGAGAGAACATATTTCTTCAAATTCAATCAAAACTAATGTTTGTAAGTAAAAACAATCAACAATTTTGCTTATAAATAAGTCCTCTTTGCTTGTGAGTTATACAGTTTGGTTTGCAAATCAGTCCTCTTTGTTTGCAACTTCAAAAGTTTTGGTTGCAAATTCAACAGCACTTGATGGTTTTGATCTCAAAATTATTTTCTTTTGGATTGCCACTTACTCTTTTTTGCTCTCAAATCTCATTTTTGGTTTCAAATCTATTCTGTTTGATTGAATAATAAAGGAACACAATTCTCTCCATAGTAAAGCAAAGTGTAAAATAGGCAAAAAAAAAACATGTTTTGTGAGGCCGCCTTAAAATGTGCAGTGCAATAATGCCAAAACACTCTCCACCAAATACAAAGCAAAATTACACAATATGATGACATGTATTTCTATTATTTGTACAAATACAAGTACATCACAATACATTACATCAGTTGTGCAATCAATTTTGTTTTTGGGAGCTGAACATGGATTCTTGTAAAAAATAAAATATATTTTTGTGAGGCATCAAAAGAACTAATTAAGGCAATTAACTTTTTCAAATGATTTGCTGTGTATATCACATACTGTATGTTGTGAAATCAGTCTAACTTTAGAGACATGCACTGATGCCTAATTAGATTTCCGCAAGGTTTGACTTCTATTGCAACAATATTAGCCTATGTGCTAATAGTAGGGCTGAACAATTAATAGGAATTTAATGAAATCCCAAAACAGCTGACTGTAATTTTCAAATCACAGAGGCAAAATAACCTCTTTTTTTCTCACAACATTTTATTTAGCATTTATGCAAGCACACTATACTAAAAAGCCTTAACCGTGTCGCCTACGCCTGCATAAAGACTGAAAAACACGCGTCCGATACACGTGAATACAGACACGGGTATTGCGGGTATACAGAATAATGAAGGGTGATAAGTGTCATGCCATGTGTGAACGCAGTGGACGTCTGTGCGCACACTCGTCTCAATATACTGACACCCAACTTTTCATTTTATTTAAATGATTATTGTACGCGCACACTGTCCTGGAAAAAAAACCAAACAACAAAAATAATGGTGGCAGTGTCGAGAGTTGGAGAGATGAGTATTGTCTTTAAGATCTGCTTATGCTTTAAATCCAACCACCTTGACTAATCCTTTCAAGATTGATCATCTACTACCTCGGCAATGGTGGGAAATAGAACAAGTTCAGAAAATATTTTCTGGACGAGACGGGAGAGTTCGCTCATGCGCTGTTCAGACCCATACAGTTTACTTTCTATATCATTATAATTATATAATCTTGAACTGCATTCAATTATTCTGCTGAAGAACTTTTCCATGTTCATCATGGCTGACAAAGTTGAAGTTGTCAGCCATGACAGCACTACGTCGACGGACAGCACTACGTCGACCTGCACCACATCCGGTTCCACCCCGTCCGCTGCTGTGGGAAGCGTCTGTGGAAGTAGCTGTAAAGTAGCTGTGGAAGGAGCTGTAACGCGATTCTCATGAGATCGTGGTTTCAAAAATTTCAAAAATGAAACGGAACGGGATGAACCAGGAACCCCCGAGTGACGTCATGTCCTCCCAGGAAATCCCTCCGCCCGGATGCCCCCATCCACTCACATACCTTTTATGATGAAATGTTCTAGTTATGAGTTATACTGTACCGCTATAGACGTCAACACGTGTGTCGCTATTGCACTGAAGCCAGCGCTTCAGACGCCTTAACGTGCACGTGTGACTGAAATAGCCTAAACTGTCACATCGGTCTCTCTTGTTAATACTTGCAGCTGTTAAACTCAAGACAAGTGTGTGCACAGACGTCTCCTGCGTGCGCAGGTGGCACGGCATGAATGACCCCATCGCTATTTGATTTCCACAAACACTACACAGTGTGTGTCCGTACGATCATGTAGAATTGTACTTAACAGTCACGCGTGGTCTTCACGTCACATATTTGAGGCGTAGTTCACCCATCATGTAGGATGTGCAACAACGCGAGTGCAGCGTCTGCGTGACACAGCCTGTCTGTCCATTGAAAGTGAATGGAATTTACACGCGCACGTTAGATGGTTTGATGTCATTGCATAGGCGCTGTACACGCGTTTTTAGTATAGTGTGCATGCACGCACGCACGCACACACACACGCGTGTGCACACAATGATCAGTAAAAACACTTATAGCATGAAGTCAGTGTTATCAGGGGAAGCTGTACCATCTGTTACATATCTGCAGCTGAAGGGATGCACTTGTGTGTTTGCAATGTGGTAAACATTGAAATCGTACTACAGGATATTTGTTTGCAAAATGCTTGTCGCTTTTCTACCTTGTGCAATTACAAGGTAAAAAAGTGAAATGCTAAGCAGCTTTTAATTAGTTAGGTTTGTTTGTCAAGGTAAACAAAAAATAAAAAAACACATTTATTTCGAACAGATTTCTTTCCTGTGCAGCTGCAGTGCTGTTATGTTGCAGCCAGTGAGTGATTGAGGGAACGCAGTACAGAGTAGAGATGAAGCAAGAAAGAATGACAAAATAAAAGAGAGAAAAGACACTGAGATGGGGGGTGATAGCGGCGTAAATATGTCAGGTGCTGACCTTGGCTGTAGTTTAAGACCTGTCTTGTATCGCGCCAGCTTGCAGCTCTGAGAACCATTTGTCTGCACACTGTCACGACTTCTTTCGCTCTACTTTCATTGTCTCTTTCTTTCACTTTGTCTTTTTTTTATGCATCTCACTCCTTTTCCCCTCTTTTATTACTCAATTCATACTTCAATTCTAAATCCACATGCAGGGATTCTCCTTCTTTGACAGGATTGGATGATTTTCTTCTCAGGTCACACGCCGGTCCAAAAGTATAGTGTGGTCATCTGATAAAATTCAGCTGCTCATTACACCAGTGGAGTTGCCTTGGTAACCAAGGTCATGGAACACACCCTATGCATGTAGTATAGATAAGATAAAGAGACAAAAAGACTGTGTTGCTTTGTCTCAGTCAACAGCTCTATGTTTCTGTATTTATGTGATGTCCTCATCATTACATAATATACAACTACTTGTGGCTTGCTATTTTAGCCACCTTAAAAAGCTCAACTATAAAACCTGTTTGACCATGATAGCTTAAAAATATGTTTGCCCCTCAACCTCCCACACCCAAGTCCACATAATAAATCAGTGTTTTTAGCTCATGGTGTTACTTGCCTCATGTGATAAGTTTGTACCACTTAAAATTAAATATGGTATATCATGGTACAGTACGGTGCGGTTTGGTAAAGCCCTGGGTCCGGCTTGCGTTTCCACTGAGAACAGTAACTTTACTAGATATACACTCTGAGAAATAAAAATGCCCTCATAGAAGAACCCTTTTTGGCTCCAGGTAGAACCTTTTTATAAAGGTTCCACCTGGAAACCTTTCGGAAGGTTCCATCCCCTTATTTCTAAGAGCGTAGGTGGGGTGTGACGACAAGCTTGACGACAAGCGACGACAACAAATGATGACAGAACGCACAACAGAGAATAACCACAGACAACAATGGAGGACGTCCAGCAGCTCTTCTTTTCCTGCTCAGTATGTGGCTGTTTTTTTTCTCAACAAGACATCAAGCTTTGTATGAGAATAGACCACAGGCGTTTGCCTCGACTACTATGGGATATTTACACTGATCGCAAGGGAGAAAGGTTTTTCTTCTCACCCTGTACGACACCATGCTATGTGACCATCTGGCATAGCCCACACACTGCCTGCCGTGGGTGGTCTAGCATTTTACTCTGGTACCTCAAGGGAAGGGTACCAACGAATGGAATGGTTGGGGCTGGTTATTTTGGTACTATTCCTAATGGAACTCCCCCCAAAAGTCTGTACTTTACTGCACCAAACCAAACCGTTCCACTCGGAGCAAACACGGCTACCGAGGCTCATATTCTTTAGACAGCATAGACTCAAAGAGGTGAACCCTTTGTTAAGGGGCTGAAAGCTGTTGTCACTGCTGTTAGCCCTGATTTTTGTGACAGTGACGATTGGGCTGTGTTAGTACCTCATACACTTAAAAAAAAAAAAACCCCTGAACTATCACTTTCAACATGCCATATTTAGGGATAAATTCAGTGGCATAAACTCAAATTTAAACTCTCCCAACGATCAATACATTATTCTTCCTTTGACAGATTCACAAACCTAGGATAGAATACAGACTGTGACCTGTAGTTTTGTGTCGTTACATACTTCTGCCTGTTCACCTCCAACAGCTAAGAGTTTGGCTAAATATCAAGAATTCAATCTGCTGATCTCAGGTAAGTGGAGTGCTCTGGGTCGGCTCATGTGTCAAGCTTTCATATTACTATCACTGGCGCTCTGTTTAAAATGCTGCTGTTTCTTTCTGCATTCCCTCTTGGGGCGAATGGCATTGATCTCTCCCTGGTCTCGCTTTTTGCCATCTTTAAATTAGCCTTCACAGGAGTAATATGAAACAGAGGCTTCCTGCCAATACAAAATCTATATATTTCCATTATAATGTTGCTATTCAATTACTGACTGACTTTCATCTGTTATGTCCGTTGTTCTGTAGGGCTGAGATGCAACAGTAGTGGCTATCTCTCTCTCCCACTCTCTATATATATATTTATACATATACGTATATCTATGTATATATATATATACATATATGTGTGTGTGTGTGTGTGTGTGTGTATATATATATATATATATAGACAAGTTTGAGAGCGGGAACAGCCTGTTTAAATGGACAGTGACATGCTCACGTCTCACCTTGATAATGACTCGGAGAGCCCAGCTTCTATTTATTTTATCCTTGTTTCTAAAATTTCTTCAATGTCTTATACATTTAATACTAGAAATATTCACACAATATGTTCCAGGAAGTCTGTGCTGATTAAGCATGATTTCAGTTGTAATGTGTAGTGTGTTGAGACAATAAAGTTCTGATTTCTGAATTAAGTAATTGTTTGAAGACACAGTGAGAGATGGTTTGGCTTATTAGAGCTCTGACAAAATAGACCACCATGCAAATTAATAAAAACTTATTAATAATAAGAGTTCATTCTCTCATTGTTGATTTAAAACTGTGGTTTAACCTTTATTTCAGAAACCACACTACATTCAAAAGTCGTAATTGATTAAACTTATGTTTTTTATTATTATTAATAATATACAGTGATTTGCAAAGCATCTTAGGCCACCATAAGCGATAGTAAAGTCATCTTTTAGATAACCTTTGGCTAATGTGCTAATGTGTTAGCATTCTCCTCCTTCTCCCCATGTCATGACATTTGCACCAAGAACACAACCGCCTTTTTGTGAATTTCTTGCTCTGATTTTGGATAAAGTGTTTGGGGATACTGAAGAAGATTCTCCTTGATTCACTGCCAGATCCCTGAGACACAGACAGCAGCTTTTAGGCATCAATTTTATGGCAGTGCATCTAAAGGGATGACATTGGCTCAAGGGAGAAACATTGGCTTAGAGATGGTGAAGCCTCTTGGATGAGAGGTGAAACACCTTCAGCAGGCAAGCCCTGTTGCCTTTATCTACACTGTTGAATATACAATGAAGTGAATGACTGAGGACATTGTAAGTTGTACTGTACTGTTGTGCAGAATAGCCATCACGGGCCGACTCACTGGATTTTAAGTTCATGAAAAAATGTGCTGACTTCACTTGATTTACAATGTCAGTCTGCCGAGTTCATGACATTGTGATTGACAGTGCAGTAAATATCATGCAATAGGTGCATGGTTGACACTGTAGGTGGATGTGCACTGGATGAGCTCTCAGTCAGGTTACACCATTTTTTTTTCCATAATATGGTTCCTCAAAAAACAATATGGCTTTGGCGAAAAATTTAATTGTGAGGCTTCAAAACAGGAGTTAACACACCAATGGGTGACGTCATTGTTGGTTGATCCAAACATTAAAGCGGACCTAGACCGGAAGTTCCAATTAACGCTGTTTTTTAGTGTGTATCTGCGTCATTACCTTGTTTAAGAAGCCCTGAAGGTTCTAAACAAACAGTTCAGCCACTGCTGAGAACGCTGTGTTTTATTCTAATCTCGGACTCAGCGAGATCTCTGAAAAAACCCGTTCCCGTTACATAAACACCGGTTCTCCTGAACAGCAGATCGTCCTGCTCCGGGCACTAGTCCGGGAACATCTGGTTGCGTACATTGAACCGCAGAAGAAGAATAACGTCCGTTGTGGAGGTGTTTCACTCTGGGTCTGCTCCGGGTTAAAGTCATAAAAGGGACTGTGGCGGGGAGTCGTGACGAAGCTATTTTTAAACATTGTTAAAACAATGTTTTGATAATGAGGAGCAGTGCATCCACCGTTCCAGAGGGGGGAGCTGTGCTTCTGAGAGCTGGTGTGCTGAATATACTGGCCAATCACAAGACTCTGTCTTCTGGGGGTCAGAGTTCACTCTGAAATATCGACTCAGGAACAGCGTCAGAAAAGAGGATTTCAATCGGCTCGTTTACAGCAACTAGGAGGTTTTTGACCATAAAAACAAGTTAATGCATGTAAGTAGACCTCCATAACTAACATATATGTGCAACAGGACCACTCTATGTGAGCCTTAACACTGCACACATGTGGTGCTTTTTGCAAGGAGATTGCATGTTTTCCCCGTGTGTGCGTGGGATTTCTCCCACAAGCTGCACTGGATTATATAAAATGGTGCAAACCATGTCTTTTGGCCTGCAAAACCCAACGTACATGTTGTATGATCTATAAGACTGCAGCACTTTGCATTATGTACCGATTGTCTTAGTTCTCACTGCTCTAAAGTTTGCGTAAATGTCTTTCACAACTTTCGCCTCAGCGTCTGTGCAGCAGAGCTGTGACATGAACATGAACAATGCTCGAAGAAGAATTGAATCACTTTCCAGCTCTGTCATCCACACTCACGTCGTGTGCTCATCCATGCAGTTGCACCAGGCAAATGTGCATATTGTGTGTTTCTGTGTGGTTGTGATTATATACAGGGTGTGGGCTTGTATGTGCACATGATCAGCAGGATTAATGTTTTGCTGTCACAGGGTTTCAGATGATGAAGTAGTCAAATCTCAGGAAGATGGAAAGAAGAAATAGAATCAGGAGGAGAGAGAAAGTGAACAGATGAATAAGTGTGTGAAATCAAGGACATTTGTTTGTTCTTCTTACACATGAAAAATAAGTTTTCCTCATCCTTCTGACCAGGTGAATTATAATCATGGAATATTGTTGAACGTCAGTGTGCAGTCAAAAAAGGCCAAGGGTGAGAAGATATTCAAAGATATTATTAAGATATCATATCAGATTTTATTGTCACCCTTTTTTTGTGGCTTAAATATTTTTTTCTTGTGCATTTTCATTTCAACTTCAAGACTGCTCATTCTGTGACTTAATTAAAAAGACATGTAAGATTTCATTTTTAAAACATCCTCCAGCAAAAAGGCACCAAATTGCAATTTGAAATGTCAAATTTGAAAATTAAAATAAATAAAGAGGAATGCCTCTTTCATTTCAAGGTCATAGCTGCATTTTTTGACTCATAAATAAAATGAATAATCAATAATCCAAACTGCATTTTCATTTTCAACTTCAAGACGGCTTATTCTGTGACTAAAATTAAAAGACAAAAGAGGGATGAATACATGCAGCTGATATGTAGAACAGCCAATAGGAGGTGCCCTCTCTCTCTCATCACCACTTGTGATGCTCAATTTTTTTACAGAACAGATTTTCTCAAGGTTGGAAACAGAGCCGAGAAGAGCAGACGTGTCGTCCTCTCTCAGATCATTTGATTTAAATAAGATGGAAGTTGATCAACAATGACAATTCCCTACCCCATCTTTAATCCATGTGGTTAAGCACAAAGCAAAGTAATACTAAATTAAGTTCCCATTGTTCTGCTAATGACAGTGTAACTACTTAATGTAGGTATCTAAAAGGGGGTAAAGAACCGAGTCCTAAGTGTGTCTGAGGATTTGTCAGGATCCTTATCACAGCTGGATAATGAGAAAGAGTGAGAGTATCTGTGCATGTCTATGTACGTGCCCTACAATACTGTATGTGTGTTTATGTGTTGCCATGTGTGTAGCGAGTGTGAGAGATTTCCTAGTTACAGGAAGCGTGTCATTGGTACAGCTGGTGAACCTCTGGGTTGCCAGCGGAAACTCCAATCAGACCCGCTGAAGCCATCCCACTTCCTGATGTGAGTCCAGATTAAAAAACCCCAGGAGTGACCTCAGCTGTCAATGACACACACACACACACACACACACACACACACACACACACACACACACACACACACACACACACACACACACACACACACACACACACACACACACACACACACACACACACACACACACACACACACACACGTGAGGTTTTCATAACTTCAGGGGACATTACATTGACATACATTCATTTCCTGGAGACTTACTCTAACCTTAACAATAATTACGACTGGCCTATTAAAACATATATTCACCTTATATAAAATATAGTCATTTACATAATGTGGACTTGCTTTTAGACCTCAAATTGTGACTGATTTTGATGTTTGCATCCCGACAACATTATAAATACATGGGAGCATGCATGCACGCACGCACACACTCCAAGGTGTTAATTAAACATTGTGACAGGTGATGTCCCTACCCAGTGCCAACTCTGACAGACTACCCATCCCACTGCCCACTGTGTTAGCCAGCTGCTATGTCTCTCTCTCTTACTTTGTCTCCGTCTCTCTAACAGACACAAAAAACAAAAAAAGAGTTTGTTGAATTTCAGACCGTGCATTATGTTTTAAATCTTAAAATAAAATTAAAAGAGGTTTAATCACAGAGGTAAATTAACAGAGGTTTTATTCATGCATTATCAAGTATTGAATGTTATGTCTGTGTTAATATAATTGTATTGTACGTATTGTATTACATTTTTTGCAAAGTAAAAATACAGGCAAGTATGTGAAGCATCCAATCTTCTGAAGCCACAGCCCAAACGTCTGAAAATCCTTTGACTCCAAAACAATAAATCACAACTCTGATTAACTCAGAAGACGACTTGATCAGATATTTCCCCACACAGTATTTATTTCATACACAGGCAGAAAGAAAGAATAAAAAGAAAAAAGAAAACTGTCATAAAATAATCTTTATTACTAAAAGTTATTTAAATTAAATTCCACATAAACGTTACATTTAAAAAGCCAATTTGCTAAATGAATCAACAATGATGGCATATATATAACAATATATTAAAAATTAAAACATTTTATTTTAATTTGATTTATTTCAAATTATTATTATTGGAAATATACTTTCCAAAAATAAACAATAAAATTATTAATTATTACTATATAATTATTGTTATTTGGGCCACCAGGTGGCCACAGCTGTGAAGGACCTAAACATATTTTGGATGAGTTAGATAAATGCTAACTTTTAGAAACACAAATGCTAATAATGTGTGGTCAACAAGACTGAGATAAAAAACAATCACTCGACTCACAGCGGAGATATCCAGTGGCAGCAGCACCATGGATAGTTCCATTGCTGCTGATGACTTCACGATCAGGACCACGGAGAGCACACAGTGTGAACAGCGTGATTTCCTGAAACAGCGGGAATCTTGAAGTGAAAGCTGTTCAGATTTCTTACCAACTTCATTTAAAATGATCATATTTGATCATGACTGCACTTTGCATGATTATTTTGTTTGTGTTTTCTCTCTTTTGTTTGCTTTGTGCCTGTGTTTGTCTTTGCTTGCATGTGGGTTCACAGGGTTTCTTTCCAAACATCTGTTGATGGATATAAATGATGCACCTGGATACGTGATTTCACACAATTAGACATGAGTGCCAATTCCCACCTGTGAACACACACATGCATGCACGCACACACGGAGGAGACACACACACACACGTTCAGCTCACATGACTTCAGGGGACATTGCATTGACTTACATTCATTTCCTGGAGACTTACTCTAAATTAGCTTCTTCACGACTCCCCGCCGCAGTCCCTTTTATGACTTTGACCCGGAGTCAGACCCAGAGTCAGAAGACACTGTCGCTTGTGAAACACCTCCACAACGGACATTATTCTTCTTCTGCGGTTCAATGTACGAAACCGGATGTGCCCGGACTAGTGCCCGGAGCAGATCGTCCTGCTCCGGGGAACCGGTGTTTACTTAACCGGAACAGGTTTTTTCAGAGATCTCGCTGAGCCCGAGATTACAATAAAACACAGTGTTCTCAGCAATGGCTAAACTGTTTGTTTAGAACCTTCAGGGCTTCATAAACAAGGTAATGATGCAGATACACACTAAAAAACAGTGTTAATTGAAACTTCTGGTCTAGGTCCGCTTTAATGTTTGTAACCTGTCTCCTAAATCTCTAATATTTACGATGATATGTGCTGCTGACCTCTTGGCCAGGTCACCCTTGGAAAAGAGATGTTGAGCTCGATGGGTTCTACCTGGTTAAATAAAGGTTGAAAAAAATACAAATAAAAATTAACTATCACAACTAAATGCCTAACCCTACAACCAAGTATTAACACTCAAAAAGTCCTTTTAAGGGGTGACAGGACATGAGAACTGGCCAACATGTCCTCACTCCCTTTGGTTTCTACGTTTATTGGTCCTCATAAAGATATACAGGAACACACACACAGGTAATTTACTCTCTTTCTATTGGGTGTGTGTAGCCGTGTGTACATGTCCAGGTGTGTGTGAAGGCCTGGATTTAATTCTGTCTGTGTTAATAAAGCTTACAGATACAGTCGTCAATGTTCTGTGTGGATTCAGGCTCATAGCCAAATGCTGCAATATCCTCCACAACTTGTTTTCTCCATCTATCAACATTTCTCCATCTGTCTCTCTCTTCCCTCCTCACTTGGCCACTTTATTAGGTATACAGGACACCTTTAAAGAGACGATCTTGGTAGTAATTACTTTTTATTTGGCTTTTTAGTAACTATTCTATAATGTGTATATATATTATATATAGTTTATATCCATCTGACCATTCACTGTAAACAGTAGAGTTTCTGCTCTTCTGTCAACATAAAGCATGCCTGATTCAAAGTCATTTAAGTCGCCTTTCTTTTCCATTCTGATGTGATTACTTTTAAAGACATGAGTAATCCCCAGTGTTTGCTCTTGCACTCTTCATTTGTTGCATGGTTCCCCATTAAGCTGTGTTTTTTTTTTATTGTAGCTCAAACGTAACTGGTTGCTTGGTAGCTTAGACTCTACTGACTGCAATGATTGGTAATGGTGGTAGGCGGCGCCACATGCCAAAACATAAACATGATTTGCAGTCTCCAAAATATTTTTTTTAAAGCAAATATTTTGTCTGTACTGTTGTTGTTGGTGAGTTCAGTTTGTTATATGAACATTATTCCTGAGTCTCTGTGACATATTAGGAGGATTTTATGGCCAGTTGCTTTAGATTTATTACATAATGCACCTTTAACCCATTGACGCTGGGACAGCATTGCATTGGTTTCTACCATTAAAACCAGGAGTGTGGCTACGTTATTCTACCATAGACGCCTGTAAAAGCGGATACGTCAATTTTCCAGGGGTATAAGGGTTCCTCGCGACATTGTATTGAAATGTCTTTGAGCAAACATGGAGGACTTTGACAGAGGAGAGATTTCTGAAGGCAGTGATTTTGAGGAGTTTCTCGTCTTCGATGACATCATTGCTGATAACTTTGAACGCGCTGAACCAATTGGTTACGACATAATTATTGGAGAATTACCACCGTAATCTATGGAGTGTTTTCAATCGCGCACCAGGGGTGACAGTGGATTTACCTGCAGATGTCACAGCGCTGCAAGCACTATCACCGTCACATGTGAAGCAGACTGTTACAGTCATTACATGCTGTTCTTGTTCTTCACACTCCATCAGGACTAAATCAAGGCACTGACATAAGTCGATATTACTTTATTTTCTTACTGTTTTTTAATTGAAAATAGTTATTCACTTTACTTTTAAATTTTTTTGTATCTAAATAAACCCAATTTCCCAGGAAAGGTGTGAGCTCTCAAATGCTTTTTGAATTGTGTTCCTATATCTGCTACAGAGGCTGAGAAATCAGTCATTTAGTAGGCATTGAAGCTCAGGTTCTGGAGGCATTTTTTCCAGGCCTTAATGGGTTAAACAAGCAGCTAAAAAGTGGTACCTATTAAAGAGGCTGGTGAGTGTACGTACACTGTCTCTCTGTCAGACAGGTGTGTGGAGGTCCATTTCCCAGGTGAAATTAATGAGAAAATCCAATAATCCACCTGCAGCTGCTCTTGCACAGTTGACAGTCCTTAGAGAAACAGGTCCAATGTTTTCGTATTTAGCTGTGGTTTTGCAAATGTGTATAACGTTGTAAACGCATAAATGCAGCATGAGGGAGAAAAGGAAGACCTTTCAAAAAGAAGAAACAAGAAACGTTTGTATGGGCAGAGGAATTGTCTGCCTCTCTTTTGGCACTGGTGCAGTATCTGCCTGTCTAATTGTTCATGTTCAGTGGACAATGGTAGAACCCATTTCTATTTAATTCCAGATAAATAGAACCATTTAACTCTGATTTCTTGTCATGTACATTTGGACAGTAATTGACAGCAACAACTAGAAAAATACACCAACAAGTAAAAAAAAAAAAAAAAAAGGCTTAGAACTGAGAGGTTCCACAGTAACAGCTGTTTTCAGTCTTTTCTGTGTGGACGCTGCTTCAAGTACATCTCAAGCACAATTAAGCTTCTAGGGACAGATCATTGAAAGTGTGCACATGAGAGGAGAGACGGTGAGTGTTTGCAGCCAGTGTTTGCCCCTTGACATTGAAACTGAGCATGTCTGACAATGTGAAGGAGAAAATATTGTTCAAGCTCAAAGCAACTTGAAAGATATTTGGCATAACTCAAGTCCTCTTTGAGCACAATTATTAAAGCGGACCAGGACCTTACCTTGTTTAAGAAGCCCTGGTGGATTCTTAACAAACAGTTCAGCCACTGCTGAGAACGCTGTGTTTTATTGTAATCTCGGGCTCAGCGAGATCTCTGAAAAAACCCGGTCCGGTTACGTAAACACCGGTTCTCCGGAGCAGCAGATCCTCCTGCTCCGGGCACTAGTCCGGGCACATCAGGTTGCGTACATTGAACCGCAGAAGAAGAATAACGTCCGTTGTGGAGGTGTTTCACGAGCAACAGTGTCTTCTGACTCTGGGTCTGACTCCGGGTCAAAGTCATAAAAGGGACTGCAGCTTCATGAAGAAGCTATATTTAAACATTGTTAAAACTATGTTTTGATAATGAGTAGCAGTGCATCCACCGTTTCAGAGGGGGGAGCTGCACTTCTGAGAGCGGGTGTGCTGAATATACTGGCCAATCACAAGACTCTGTCTTCTGGGTGAGAGAGTTGAGTCTCAAGTCTCACGGCTCGGAAACAGCGTCAGAAAAGAGGATTTCTATCGGCTCATTTACAGCAACTAGGAGGTTTTTGACCATAAAAACAAGTTAATGTATGTAAGTAGACCTCCATAACTAACATATATGCGCAACAGGACCACTCTAGGTCCGCTTTAAACAAACTTTGCAGCGTGCAGTCACTTGTTCCACGTCCGTCACCACAAACCCAAACCAGTTCCAAATCACTGAAGATACTAGTCCTTTCTTGGAAACTCAATTCTCGCACTCGTTTGCAGTAGCAATGTTGTCGCTATGCATGCATCCGTATGCATGTCCGGATAATACCTGCGACTGACACCAGACAATCATGAAACTTCATCATCGTATTAACTTTCAGTTTTGTGTTCAGCGTTCCTTCTTTGTGACTGACAGGCTTTGTATACTTTGCCCCTCAGTTTCCTTTCTCTTTTTCCACTTGTGTTTTCCATCTGTTATATTTTCCTGCCTCTATCCTTTTTTGGTCTCCCCGTTGTGATTCCTTTGACTCTGCTTGTCTATGTTTTCTTCTCCTCTTGTGTCACCGTGCCTGCGTTGTTGTGTACTCTGTCTCTCTGTGTCTGCAGATCTGTTTTCCCAATTCCACTCCCTCCTTGTTCACTTGGTGTGTAAATCTCCCTTTATTCAACACCAGTAACAACTCACCATATCTGGCCTTCTTGTTCACTCACTATGAACATTTGTTTTCCATTAACCTCTCATGCCGTCTCCCCCTCTCCTCTACCCTCTTACCTTTTCACTCATTTCATACCATTTTCATTCTTTTTATTTGCATCTCCCCACTCTCCCTCCTCCGCTTTTTTTTTGCCATTGGGGTACCATCTTCACTCTCCTTCCTATCGCTGCATTGAGTTCAATGAAATATAAATGTCTGCCTCTCTCTCTCTTGCTCATTCTCTCCATCCATCTCTCCTCTATTTTCACAGAAAAAGAGAAAGAAGGACCCTGATGAGCCAGTGACCACAAGTCAATTCCCAGGGATGACACACATGTTTGAGTCGCACTGATTGCCGTTTGCTTTTCATCTTAGGGATGTATTGAGCTCTTGACCTCTACCCCTGACTCATCCTCTCTTTTTTCCTCAACATCTCTCCTTCTCTGTTTGCTCACAGATGTATTTTAGAAAGAGAAAGAAAATGGTGTTTTTCTTTTCATTTCCTCAGCTGTGACTCTCTAAGATTTTCTTAGCACACGTAGAAGCTGATCGGGTTAACAGTAACATTGTGTCATTGTGCATAGAGAAATGAATGAATCAATAAATTCAACAATTTGTCAGTTTACCAAACAATCAATCACTTTACTCAACAACCAGCCAAATGACCAACAAGTTGGTTGATCAATCACAGTATGCACAACATATTATACCTAATGATCATGAGACAGTAAGAGTGGGTCAAGAGTGGGTCGATGCGCCAGGGCAAATATCTATATTTTAATATTTTAACTAGAAAAGCACTCGGAGAGTGCAGACCTCCACCAGGTGCAGCTCATCCCCGCCCCCCTACAGATCACGCCCAAAATTTTATCACTTGTTCCTGGTCCCATTGCGGACATTTCCTGAACATTTCATCCAACTCCGTCTGTGACTTTTTCGAGTTGTGTTGCTAACAGACAAACAAACAGACAGACAAACTCCGGCGAAAACATATACCTCCTTGGCGGAGGTCAATTAACAAATTAAGGCGCTCAAAAGGAAACGGTCCCTGCCAGTTTTACTTGCTACTTCATGTCTCCTCATGGTGGCGCTGCTCAAATGAATGAGAGAAACTTGGGCTGAATAATTGGGAGTTTATCGCGGGAATTTGGCAGGGATACCTATGTTACGAGACTTTATGCAATTTGTTCTCGATAAATCGTGCATGTTTGAGTTTTCATGGATGCTTTTTTTTCTTCGGTTAAACAGATATCGTGATGTATAGCTATATGATTGTCTTGCAATGTATTGATTATCACATAATCGTATCGTGATAGTAATGGCATCGTGGATCATGTGTCGCGTATTGTACCCTGTGACCCCTACCCCTATGAGACTGTATTAGATAATCGTCACATAAAGGCACATTCTGGCCATGATGATGGAGTCTATGTACAGTATGTCTGTGTGCTTGTTCCTTTTGTTTGCATGTGTACTTGTGTGCTGTGTTTGTGCATCTACAAATGTCATTGTGTGTGTTTGCTGCACTCTGTAATTAAAGCAGAGTGTGCCAACCCAGTGACAATGTAATACCACTCTAATCATCCCCTCGTCTCCCATCTGTGTGCCCAACATGACTCTCTCTCTCCCCCTCTCTCACACACACAGAAGACCAACAGAGAAAAAGGGGGTGGAGAGCAGCTCAATTAAAGAGATATGGACAGCCAATTAGAGGCAGACGTAGACCTACAGTACATACACTGTGGGTCAGTTGTATAGAAGGTTGTCATCATACAGGTCTCTGTGCCTGGGCACAACATTAACAACCAACTGCTCCTGGTTGTGTCTGTGCTGGCAAGTTAGTTAGCAAGTGAATTATGGAAAATAGTCGGGAGTAATTGTAGCCATGATGTTTTACAGGGGTGTGTGTGTGTGTCACTTCTTGGTACATTTATTTTTCCTTTGTGTAATTTATATTTTATATGTAAATAAATAGTAGGGAGACGTGAAACCAGAGAATCCATATTTTAAAAACTCACTTCTCTTTCTGTCCCTTTGTACCTTCTGTCTGCTCCCTTTGCTTCTCCTTATTTGTACCATTTGGAAATTGGTCTCATTTCGAACCACCCACTCAACCGCTGTGTCCAACAGGCTGAACACCATACTGTCAGCCTGTTGGACACAGCCTGTCAGTAGTATGTAACATTTATAAGTGGAAAAGCTCAAATTCTAGGCCTGCCGGCAAATTCACTCAGCTCTTACCGCCAGTG
Source organism: Microchirus variegatus (assembly GCF_963457635.1). Taxonomy (NCBI): domain Eukaryota; kingdom Metazoa; phylum Chordata; class Actinopteri; order Pleuronectiformes; family Soleidae; genus Microchirus; species Microchirus variegatus. The sequence goes on from NC_139819.1 coordinate 16,587,272, forward strand.
CTAACACAAAGTCACCACATGTTGAAAATTTCAGTTCAGAACAAAGAAGAGTTCAGAAAAAAGTCTAGTCTTTCATCACTTGGAATACTGGACTACATTGGTAGATGTGAGTGGTCCATATACAGAACTTGCTACAAACCAACTACCTGGAAGCGACTGAATTCCACTCATTGTTCCTGATACTGGACAAAACAGGAACTACAAGATACCAAAACAACAACTGACTTCTTAAAGGAGACATATTATGCAAAATCAACATTTTAATCATTTAAATCCTTATATTTGGGACTCTGTAGGCCCTATCAGTCGGCAAAGTGTGAAAAAAGATGACTCAATCATGTTTTTGTGGTCCTCCTCAGTCTAAGTACAGGAGATAAAACACTTCCGCACTGATTGGGACGTCACAATAAGCTAAACTCCTGGAATTGTTGTCTCGCGGAGCTCCGCTTTGTCCGGAAAACACGCGAGAGTGCTGGTGAGGGCAACAGTATCTGAAAACCGGAAGTCCGCAAAATATTCTTGGCTCCACAGTGCAGCACAGAGTCCTACACAAACTTCCAGCCTCAGAGGATTTATCTGTCCAGTGGATACATGTTATATATGACAGCAATGTGCCTGTTAGAGCCTGCAAATGATCACTTTTCCAAATGCTAACTGCTGTTAGCTCCCAGTAGCCTCTGTGGCTGATGTCATTTCCTGTCCCTTAAGTTTAGTTTTACTTTTATTCAAGGTGGACCTTTAAGGTGGACCTAAAGAGATACTACTCAACAGAGCATTCTGAACAGGGCTGTTTTGGCAGGGTGATTGAACTGCTGTGGTGCTTCATCCTTATGTATTTTGACCAAAGCATGTCACAGACATGTTCATTAGGACACCAGGAAACTACGTTCACTTGGAGAAATAGGGTATAATATGACCCCTTTAAGTTTGGATCATGTCCGGTGTGAATGCACCATTACGCTAAAACTAAATGTGTATAGTACTTCTTACCAGGGCCTTTTGCCTACTGCGTTTTCACATTCATTCCACACTATTTTGGAGTATTCAAGCCTTAACTTGTGAAAATACAGCTTCATTTTAATGAAAACCCCTGTGGTTGTGCCTGAGCCATGACTTGGCGGGGGTGAATACAAACCACTGCTAATATGTAAAGGCTCTCCATACATGCCGCATTTCATATCTGCAGAGTTGGTCAGTCCATGAACCAGGATGAAGTCATGAAAGATTTCCACCATCACAGTGTCTGCTGTAATAATAAACAGCTAAAAGAGCAACTGGACCAAAATGTTTGTTATAATTGCCAGCTGTGCTTTTTTCTTTTTTTTTTTGTTATCTGACCTAATATTGATGTAAATTTTTTTGGATCATGTGGGCCCAGTCCCTTCCATTCTGGGCCCAGTCACCCATCTCTCCTCTCTCTTGTTCTGGTATCTCCTTTGTATCTAATCCTTTTCTTAAACTCTCCTTTCCTCCTAATCAGCTCGGGAGCATAGAGCTCATTTCAGACTCTAATTCACAATTACATAGACAAGGGTTTAGGTCATCCCTCTAGAGTCAGAATAACACACACACAGACACGCACACGCACACGCACACGCACACACACACACACACACACACACACACACACACACACACACACACACACACACACACACACACACACACACACACACACACACACACACACACACACACACACACACACACACACTTCTACTCTCCTGTGTGATTTTTATTGTGAAAGGTTAATTTGAGAGTAAGGAGCCGAAGGCGATGACTGGAAACAAGGGGGTAGAAAGAAAGAAAGAAAGAAAGAAAGAGAGAGAATTCTGTTTTTTCTCTCTTACCCTCTTCCTGAAAGTATTCTACGCTTTGAGGGTAAGGGACAGTAAGAGACAGGGTGGAGAGAGGCTTGAACGTTCAGAAGTGATATTTAATTAGCCGTGGATGACTAGCTGACTTGCTCGGAAAAGGTCACTCTTCATGTACTTCTCTCTACTGTCAAGTACCCCGTTAGTCAAACCTCCTCTGAGACTGTTTTTTCTTTTTTTTTTCTTTTGGGGTGAGGCAACAGATGGAGAGAGAGAGAGAGAGAATAAGAAACAGAGATAAAATGATGGGAAGAGATCGAGAAATAAAGAAAACATGGGGAGGAAATGATTTAGTGATTATAGCCAACAGTCTGCTGCTGCCAAAGTGAATCTGTTGTGCATATACACGTGAACAGCATTTACCCAGCAGTGAATATTTACCTTGAACACATTATTCACACTGAGCCAGAGCCAGACAAAGGTGTCAGGGACATAGAGTGTGATGGACAAGAATCCTCCACTGATCCACTGTTTTTAAACTTCTCACTTCATTTAATATATAAATATGTATATATATATATATACATATATATGTATATATATATATGTATACATGAATACAGACATGTCTTTCTATTCCTGTCAGATAATTTCCTGCACAACAAACTCTTAAATCCCTCTTTCTCTAACAATTTCACAAACCCTAGTTAAATTTACCCCAGTAACAGCAAAAATGTATAACATAAAAATCTTAAATGTGATTGGATGGTTGTTAGTCTCAGTGTGTTATCTTGGACAGACTGTCAAGCAAAACTACTAGCACTGATGCCTCCGTCTGTCTTGATATAAAAATAACCACTTCCTGTTCGCAACACTATTGGTTTGAATGTAACAGATGACTATATTTAAAGGTTTTGAGTTTTAAGAGTTTAGGGAACTGAAAAATATTAATTGTAGGGACTTAAGTGCCTAAAATGCAATATGTTCTGTGCTTAAAATAAATACTCACAATGTATATGGAGACATATTGACCTTACAAAGTGTTTTAGCTTGTACTGTCGAGACAAAGCATCTGTATCTCTCTTTACAGTAGTTTTATTTTGTATACCAAGCATGTCATTTCTATGATAATGATGCTTGTTATGATATGATGGAAATGGAGCAACTGGGGAACACATCCTATCTCTGTGATTTGTGACAGTAATTACACAGAGTGGTTATCTTTAATTTTCAATGAACATTGTCCTTTGTCAGCAGTTACTTCCACATTGTCCTCAAATGGGTTTCCATCAAAACAGAGTGTTTACTTTTCTCTGGCTTCCTTTAAATCTGCCCTGCAGCCACACCCTCTGTCTCCCCATCGCTCTACCTTGATAAATTGCAACCGGTTGAGGATGCACATCCACAGGGAAATGATAAATATCCATCGAGGATGGATTCACAATCTTCAAACAGCTGTCTAAAAGACAGCGCTCACTCCTGAGGAAATGCTTTATTTAACTCTTTATCTCTCCCACTTCTTTTTGTTGTATCATACCGTCTCTCTTTAAAGGCCCTTTGACAATTTTTTTACCTCTCAATCTGTCAATACATGTTCTTTACATTCACCGCAGACAAGGAAACTCTTGATTGTTTCTCTCTCCTCTTGCTCTCAGCCAATTTGGAGGTCTTGACATACAAACCACCACAAATCTGTAAATAAACAAATACACACTCAACCTGCCCCCCGAATATGGTAATAGCAGTGTTCTCCGTCTACTGTACTGTATGTATTTCCAAAACCCTTACGAACCCTGAAAGGAAACTAATAAATGCTTGAATATAGATGAATCAATATGTCATACACAACCACTGAACCTGACAGACACACAGACAGACGTCCGGAATTCATAGATAGATATTAAAGATGTCCCTTTATGAATAACCTGCACATAGAGATACAAAACAATTGATGGTTTCTTCAATTTGGCCTTGATTATTTGTTACATTTTCTCTGAAAGCTGCAGTAGGCTGTATGACAAGAAAACAGTCATAGAGTATATTTGGGAGGTTGTTAAATGAATGCTCTGTCCTGTACATTCTGTTTTCACCTCCATGTGACCCCACCACTGCTGTATGTATTTTTGTAGGTCTTATTTTGTAGTTGTTCATTCATTTTAACCCTGGCCATGTCATTATAATTACCTTTTTTTTTTTTTACTACTATACCTTACTTGATTTTGATTAATTGTAATTTAAACCATTATTATTATGATTAATATTATTATCATTGTGCATGGGATTTCTGTGGTTTTCACTCCCGGATCCCCGGTGTCCTACCACAGTCAAAAAACATGCAATATGGGGGTTAGGTAAACAAGTGCAGTAGAAGGAACATTTTAATCACATTCTGTTCTGGATGTTTTCAAGTGAAAACTGACTTGGCTGGCTTGATAATCTTCTGCATCTGTCCGCTCTGCTCTTTTACTTACTACTCATTTTCTGTTCAGGGTTTTTGATATTGGTAAATTTATTAGATTTTTCATTTTTTCTTGAAAAGAACCAATGTAAAATGTTGTGTCCATCAAACAATACTATCTGACCTGACCGTGTGAGTGTGTACATTGGCAGCGCAGGGGTGGGCGAGGACAAGAAGTGTTTACCCTGTCAAACCTGTTATAACATCCTGTGTTATAACACGTAATGTATTTATTGTGGACAGCAACTGTGTTTTCATCAAAACCCTCCACATATTTTAGTCTATCCCTGGATTTCCACCGGGCGCGTTACAGCAGCAGAACGTCAGCGGTGCGGTCGCTGTTGCTGATAGCTCCCATTCTAATCAATGTGAGAATTTTCACCGGCCGCGCTCGGCGTGTCTCAGCAGCGTCCCAGAAGCGGCTTGCCACGCCGCAGCTCTATCAATAGGTAGCAGTTTTATTTTTGCTGTGGCCGTTGCTTAGTCGCGTCAAGCTCAACAGAGCAGATCGCACTCAAAGTAAACCATTTCTGCCCCCCTTTCAACATAAAACACAATACGCAGGTCGTATAGCCTGTCACAACTTCACATCAACATTACGTTGTGACCAGTGCTGCCAGGTCAACAGTCAATTAATCAGAGCGTCTCAGAGAGTCATAATGTACGACGAGAGACTGATTGTTGAAGTGGAGAAACATAAGATAATATATGACACCAGATCAACAGTTCTTCCACGTCGGAGAATGAAAAGAAGCTGTGTTGTTGTTGTTTCCGTTATACACACAATCTATCACGGGATCTCGTGAACTCGCGTCCGTTCAGGATTATCTCGTGATTTTCCGTGAAAAACCGATGGCTCCCAAGGCACTGCTGCGCGTGGTGGGGTTTGACGCCGGGCAGAGGAAGGTGCGATACCGCGCTGCTGACGTTCCGCTGCTGTAACGCGCCCGGTGGAAATCTGCCTTATGTCTCACAATTTGTCTATAACTATGTTATGTGATCTTACGTTACTTTATTCGATCTAGAAGGACAATCATTTTCTAATTTTGTGGCACAACAAAAGCTAAATTGCTTGTTATGATATTGCCGTGATACCAAGGAGCCAAATAGCACACGTGGATTTTACAGAGAGTATGAGAAAATTGCTTCCATCAGCTTAAATGAAAAGTTGTTTTGGTGAAAACTTGAATAAATCCACCTCTGCAAAAGTGTATTATCAAAACGCATGCAACATGGACCACAGCCTCAGGAGTGACAGCTCTACTACATTTTGCCACAAACATAATATACATTTAAATTTAAACATTTGGAACAGTTTTCACGCACGCATGCACACACACACACACACACACACACACACACACACGGCTGACAAGTGTTTGCAATCATCTAAGGTAATAGTCACCTTGTTTAGACAAGAGTACATCAGTATGTGAGTCTTTTGCACACGCACGCACGCACACACACACACACGAGCCTGCACATATGCATGAAATAAAAAAGTTTTGTTAATGAATTTATTATTCATGATTAATTTAAAATTTTTATTTTTCTTTGTTTTTGCTGTAATTATTCAAAACTGAAAATCAGTGGGTCAGGCAAAAAAAATCAGATGTAGGGGACACACACAGACAGACACACAGCCAGACAGTGAGGAAGATGGACTGACAAAAAGAAGCCTGCAGTCAAGTAATTATATTTGAGCAGCCAACTGATTTCTCTCTGTAGTGTGTGTTCTTTTGTGAGAATATGTGTGTTCATCAGTGATTTTCATCTCATCTATATATATATGAATATTAATGACCCTATTAGCAGACACAGATGCCAGACAGAGCTTTCATTTGAATAACATGGGGGTTACATTGAAAGCAAGTGAACTCAAGTGAAATATTGTTTTATTTTAACTGTTCTCTTCTATCTGCAGGAGTCATCAATGAGGCTGCACCACTGAGGTGGAGCTTATTACACATTCCTATCAACTTATGCTAATATGAATTAGAGTGTGTCAATCAGAGTGGTACAGCTTAATCAAAGATGAAGTTAAAAAAAAGAGTGGCACCATTAGAAAGGCAATTATCAATCTTACAATGGGAGCCTTTTTCTATTGAACTAGCTGTTGAAGTTGGGTGTTACTTGAGAAAGGGTAACAGACTATTAAAGGAGTCATATTATACCCTATTCTCCAAGTGAACCTAGTTCCCTGGTGTCCTAATGAACATGTCTGTGACATGCTTTGGTCAAAATACCATAAGGATGAAGCACCACAGCAGTTCAATCACTCTGTCAAAACAGCCCTGTTCAGAACGGTTTAGTAGTATCTCTTTAGGTCCACCTTAAAAAAAAAGTAAAATGAAAATTAAGGGACAGGAAATGACATCAGCCACAGAGGCTACTGGGAGCTAACAGCAGTTAGCATTTGGCAAAGTGATAATTTTCAGGCTCTAGCAGACACATTGCCGTTATATATAACATGTATCCACTGGACAGATAAATCCTCTGAGGCTGAAAGTTTGTGTAGAACTCTGTGCTGCACTGTGGAGCCAATAATATAACTTTTCACGGACTTCGGGTTTTCGGACACTGTTGCCCTCGCCAGCACTCTCGTGTTCTACGGACAAAGCGAAGCTCCACGAGACAACGATTCCAGGAATTTGCCGCATTTTGACGTCCCAATGAGTGCTGAAATCAACATTGCGTGTTTCATCTCCTGTACTTTGCCGACTGATAGGGCCTCCAGAGTTCCAAATATAAGGATGTAAATAATTAAAAAGTTGATTTTGCATAATATGTCCCTTTTAAAACAACACCTTTATGAAGTAAGGATATAATGCTTGCCTTCAGCTGGACACTTTCTGCCCTTACTAATGAGGTGAGGCAGCAGCACATAGGTATGTACGCATGAGTTTTAAACAGTTGATGACTGTGCCTCTACACTAAAGGCATAGTTTAATAATAATAATAATAATAGTTAATAATAGTTCCTTTGACCGTGTCAACAGATGAGTTTCCTGTAAAGAAACATGCTTATCGTGATTGTGGAGGACTTGAGCAGCGGTCTGTGGGGATATTATAATAAAGGGCTTATTCTAACGCTAATAATAAAACAATTATTATACCCGGATTATACAACATTGGAATCATTTGTATGGATAGTAAATACGATTTCTGCTAATATAAACACAGAGACACTACACACTGTAACTTTAAAAGGACAAATAAACCTGAATTTCTGTGATTAGAATGAATGAGTGAAACCTTTATTGCCCCAAAATGGGAATGTGTTGCACTGAGATCATTAAATAACATTTAAAAAAAACAAAACAAAACATAAAAGACATAATTTTCCATACATGACTGCACAAAACAAACCATTAGACATACATAATAAAGCATGGTTACATTGTGGAGCATCAGAGCCAAGTGCAATAAAGTGCAGAGTGCCAAGTTAATGTTGGAAGATGAGAGATTGTTAAGCAGCTGAATGCTCTGTGAGACAAATGATGTAATGCTTCTTTTAGTCAATGTTTACGGCATCATGTACCTCAGTTTAAAAGTGCACTCTTGGAAATAAAAGTGCTAAGTCGAACCAAATAAGGTTCTTTGGCTTGTCCTCATAGGAGAACTCTTTTTGGTTCTTTAACCTAAGGGTTTTTCACAAGCAAATTGTTCCATGTAGAACCTCAGCCCTTGTAGAACACTTTTGGATCCCTTATTTCTAAGAGTGTACATACTGAGACCCAACATGGGTGCAGCGGTTCTGTTGTCCAAACCTGATCTAAAGTAGCTGATCAGAGCCGATCTGGGCATTTGGTTAGTGATTGAAAATAATATGTAAATCTAATAAAGGACAAATTCCACAAAACCAAATGAAAAGCACACTTCATACACTTCACACTTCAAACATACACTTTAATAAGCAATATATATGTAACCATAATAAATGAAGTGATATAACTGAAGTGATTAACTGACCACACACTTTAACTTCTATCTAGTCTGAAACCTGTGCGCACATTCACAGCATTTGTGCACGTTCATGTGCATTCATGGAACCTGGCAACAAGAAATACTATTTTCTGATTGGCTGATCGGTTGCTAATTCAAGAAAGCTGTATGAATGGGCTACGCAGAGCCATCTGCGATCACCCATCCATAAATTACAAATTTATGTGTTGTGAGTTTTCTCACTTCTCAGCGTGAGAAATGTCAAATGGCATGTGAGTGTGTGAACTTGTGTGTCTCTCACGCTGAATGCGTGAGAACCCTGGTGCAGAATATAAACATAAACAATTTAATAAACTTCCTGTTTCAAGGTCCCATGTTATGCAAAATCAACTTTTTAATCATTGGATTCCTTATATTTGGGACTCTGGGGGCCCTATCATTCGGCAAAGTGTGAAAAAAGATGACTCTCATGTTTTTGTAGTCCTCCTCAGTCTAAGTACAGGAGATGAAACACGTAATGTTGATTTCCACACTCATTGGGACATTGGGTCACAATGCGCTAATTCCTGGAATTGTTGTCTCACGGAGCTCCGCTTTGTCCGTAAAACAAGTGAGAGTGCTGGCGAGGGCATCCGAAAACCAGAAGTCTGCGAAAAATTCTTGGCTCCACAGTGCAGCACAGAGTTCTACACAAACTTCCAGCCTCAGAGGATTTATCTGTCCAGTGGACACATGTTATATATGACAGCAATGTGCCTGCTAGAGCCTGCAAATGATCACTTTTCCAAATGCTAACTGCTGTTAGCTCCCAGTAGCCTCTGTGGCTGAAGTCATTTCCTGTCCCTTAAGTTTTGATTTCCTTTTTTTTTTTTTTTTTTTTTTTTTTATTATTAAATACCACTAAACAGAGCATTCTGAACAGGGCTGTTTTGGCAGGGTGATTGAACTGCTGTGGTGCTTCATCCTTATGGTATTATGACCAAAGCATGTCACAGACATGTTCATTAGGACACCAGGGAACTAGGTTAACTTGGAGAAATAGGATATATTTGTATGACTCGTGTAACAAATACACATAGAAGCGGTATTTTCACCATATATGTCGCAGTTTAACAAGTTGTGTTGTATCTGCATATAGTAAAATAGCTAAAAACATCTGTTGTGATCTTGTGAGCTAATTTTAATGTATAGTGCTCTGTTGATTTAGGACATGAAGCTTTCATTGAGGTTTTGTAAAACAATTTTGCCATTGTACTGTTGACATTAATCATCGTAATTATGGTGAAAATCCTCTCAGCTCATCTACTTGGTCTATGATCTCTCCACAGGTTTCCCACAAGCAACAAAACACACACACCTGGATTGCACCTGCTTTTGAGAGGCAGAGCATTTTCACTGAAAACAATTTCCTCCACATTTTCCTCTTATACAGCAAAATACATTATCAGTCTCCATATTTGTACCTCTGTTCTGGAGTAGAACTCAGACCTTCCCGATGCCATCCCATGAATGCTAAGGTACCCTTACTCCTACTTACCTTTATTCAAATACATATTGAATATGTAGATCCATACATATCTTCATTGTGTGGATATAAATATATATTTGTCACAATAATCTTTCTGTGAGAACATACATGCTGTTTCTGTTACTTGGTATACAAACCAGAATAAAATGTGATATATGGTGAATAGCAGTCACACAAACACTTCGAGGTTATATTCACTGACAAACAAACAAATCGCACACCTACACAGTAACCTTGGATATGTTGTTTTCTGATTAAATAATTACATATGTTATACAAATTGTGGCTTGCTTGGTGTTATGCCTTATGTGTTCCTATGCAGTAATTGAATAATCTGTGGAATTCTTTGTGTATAAGTAAGAAAGGAATGTAGGTTGCACCTTCTGGAAACCCATTCATTCTCCCACAATCAAACATTGCACCTTCTTGCTTCCCTGCAGAGGAAAGAACGCCTCCCTGTGGTGGGATCAATTTGTGTCTGCTCAACGTGAAGACCGTATGACTTGCCCTCAAATGCACATCTTTGACATGGCTTCATTTGAAAGATTTGTACAGTACAGCATCCTCGGAGACAGGGCTCTAAACTCCCCAGACACCCAGATGGCTTGACCCCCTCGGAGCAGACTGGTGGTTAACCTTCATTGACACTGCATGTGGCACTGCTCCACTTTTCTTGAACTCTTCTAAACTGCAGTCTAATCAGAATCTGAACAGCTCCACTACCCCACTGCAGCAACTGAGCCAGGGCGCATGGTGTGAGCACCTGCCGAGTCCAAAGACACGACCTTGTGTTGATCTCGGCTTCCAATCTCACCATTTTCCAGCCTTGTGCTCCAGTGAGGTCACAGACCGTGGTGCCCTCTGCCTCCTTCAGCCTGCACTGCAAGCTGGCAAGTGGCCTAACCTGGCAGGAATGGGCTGTTAGCTCAGAAAAACAACTGTGGATGTGTGAGAATTTGCGACACTTTTTTGGCACTGTGAATTATGTGTAATCTATTTTCTATTGGTCACTCTAAATTAACCGTAGGTGTGAGTGTGTGAGTGAATGGTTGTTTGTCTCTATGTGGCCCTGTGATGGACTGGCGAACTGTCCAGGGTTTACCCCGCCTATCGCCCAATGTCTGCTGAGAAGGGCACAGCACCCCCCGTGACCCTCTGGTGGAGGAAAAAGCGGTGGATAATGGATGGATGGATGGGTACGCCCTGTTTGGTACAATACACAACGGCAAACAGCGGTATTTCGGTACGTTTCCGCCCGTCACAAAACGTTATCAAAACCCTGTATAGCAGTGCTGCACTCAGTGCCATGGGCTGCTCATGCTGCAGAAACAATGGCGAGTGAACGAGACTCGAGTTTGAAGAGGCACCGTCTTCAATTAAGTCCATTTAAGTGTGGGATTATTTTTGATTCAGCGCAAACTACGATGAGAATGAGAAAAGGACCGTCAACAAACAAACCACGGTGTGCAAGCATCAGTTATGCACCGCAGTGAAGTTAGTTTTAAGTTGGATATCGACAGACAATGATTCGCCCCGGGTAAAAGCGTCTTCCTCGCTGAAGTTGGCTCCACATTCACCTACAGCGCGACTCTGAGCAAGCCTCTCATTTATGTCGTCATCACCGTCTCTTTCACTTGGAGCAGCACGGTGTATTTGTAGTTGTAGTTTCTGTGAGTGGGTTAAAATGTTGTTTATTTTTATTGGATAGCACTAAACTTTACGTTTAAAGGTGCAATATGTAAGAATCTGGCCAAAAACGGTTACTACATTCAAATTCAAAATACTGAGGTCTTTAAGATTTCGTTTTCTGACGAAACTGGCAACCTGTGGTCGCTTGGTTGCTGAGACTCTACGCCACATGCCAAAACATGATTTCAAAACATAAACATGATTTGCAGTCTGCAAAATATTTTTTTCAATGCAAATATTTTGTCTGTACTGTTGTTGTTGGTGAGTTCAGTTTGTTATATGAACATTATTCCTCAGTCTCTGTGACATATTAGGAGGATTTTATGGTCAGTTGCTTTAGATTTATTACATAATGCACCTTTAATTTGTGTGCTTTTATGTTTGCTGTTTAATTTGATCTGATAGTGCACTATTGTTTAAATAAAGTTTGTGGTTTGATGTGCTTTTAATTATTTTTACAATGCAATATTGCCTTTGCTAGTCTGAGTAGTTTTATATTAAGATTTCGAAACCGTACCGATATCGTGGCCCAAAAACCGTGATGCATACCGAACCGTGGAGAAACTGTACTGTTGCATCCCTAATCATCTTACTTTTTCCAAATCTTTGATGCACTGACAGTTCAAACTTATTTTGGGAAAGTGACAGCCTCCCTTACCATGGTGCCACTTCAGCAATGCATGAACATTTGAGAGGAACCGTGTTTTTGATGATTCAGACGTACCTCGATTGGTAAGATAATTAGCTAATGTCTTTGTGCAGTTTACAATCTAGTAGTCGATGGCTACTTAGCTTGCAGCCCTAATATGCAACATTCCAAACACTGGCGAAAGGGCGTCAACTCAACTCAGAAGCGGAGTAACTCATTTTCACCTCTCATGGAATCCTGGGTAAGACATTTGTTTTGTCCTTAGCTGTTCCAGGTGCTATTATTGCTTCAACACCTTCTCTTGTCAACATTCTGCAGTAACAAGATGCTCCCTTAGAGCTCGAGTGAAAGAAAAGCATACTCGAAAAGCAAACAAAAAGTTTAAACCTTGAGTTTTCTATCATATCTGGACAATCTTTGCACAAAGTGCATATTACACATTTATGCATGAATGGGCACATCTTCACTCAGAGAGCCATTGTTACACAAGTAGCCTTCTGTTAAGCATTCAGGATCAATATAGTTTTTACCATCTGATCAATCAGAATCATTTTTATTTGATCATTTCATAGTCATTTTTTTCATTTTTTTCTTTTAAAAAACATTCTGAAATGTCAGAGTTCTCTCCATGGAGTGAACGCCTATCAAAGGTTAGTTGTTTCATCCTCTATTTCTAGCTCTAGGAATTACAACACTTTCTATATGTGCCTCCCACTTTTTAGGGGACCAAAAGTAATGGGACAAACTAAACAATCATAAATCAACCTTTCATTGTTTAATACTTGGTTACAAATCCTTTGCAGTCAATTACAGCCTGAAGTCTGGAAGGCATAGACATCACCAGACGCTGGGTTTCATCCCTGGTGATGCTCTGTCAGGCCTCTACTGACATGGTCTTCAGTTCCCGTTTGTTCTTGGGGTATTTTCCCTTCATTTTGGTCTCCAGCAAGTGAAATCTATGCTCAATCAGATTCAGGTCAGGTGATTGACTGATAACATTCCACTTATTTGCCTTAAAATAAACTCTTTGGTCGCTTTTGCAGTATTCTTTGAGTCATTGTCCATCTGCACTTTGAAGTGCCGTCCAATGAGTTCTGAAGCATTTGGCTGAATATGAGCAGATAATATTGCTGGAAACACTTCAGAATTCATCCTGCTGCTTTTGTCAGCAGTTACATCATCAATAAACACAAGGGAACCAGTTCCATTGGCAGCCATACATGCCCACACCATGACACTACCACCACCATGCTTCACTGATGAGGTGGTATGTTGTGGATCATGAGCAGTTCCTTTCCTTCTCCACACTCTTCTCTTCCATCACTGTGGTACAAGTTGATCTTGGTCTCATCTGTCCAGAGGATGTTCTTCCAGAATTGTAACGCCTTTTTTAGGTGTTTGGCAAATTCTAATCTTGTCTTCCTGTTTTTGAGGCTCACCAATGGTTTCCATCTTGTGGTGAACCCTCTGTATTAACTCTGGTGAAGTCTTCTTTTGATTGTTGACTTTGAAACCCACACACCTACCTCCTGGAGACTGGGCTTTTTCTTCACCAGGGAAAGAATTCTTCTGTCGTCCACCACAGTGGTTTTCTGTGTTCTTCCAGGTCCTTTGGTGTTGCTGAGCTCACTGGTGCATTCTTTCTTTTTAAGAATGTTCCAAACAGTTGATTTGGCCACACCTAAAGTTTTTACTATTTCTCTGATGGGTTTGTTTTGATTTTTCAGCCTAATGATGGCTTCTTCACTGACAGTGACAGCTCCTTGGATCTCATATAGAAAGTTAACAGCAACAGATTCCAAATGCAAATGTCACTCCTGGAATCAACTCCAGAACTTTTACCTGTGTCATTGAAGATGAAATAATGAGGGAATAGCCCACAATTTTCCATGAAATAGCTTTTCAGTCAATTATTGTCCAATTACTTTAGGTCCCCTAAATAGTGGGAGGCACATATAGAAAGTGTTGTAATTCCTACACCGTTCACTTGATTTGGATGTAAATACCCTCACATCTTGTTCGTTTCATTTCAAATCCATTGTAGTGGCATATAGAGCCAAAATAAAGAGAACTGTGTCGATGTCCAAATATTTATGGACCTAACTGTATATACATTTTTTATACTCAACACAGCCTCTCACCAAGCTGCCACAGTCTCTTTTCCCAATGTTCATGTGGCTTCTTATACCCATCCTAGCTCCACCCAAGGAGGGAACCTTTTGACTAGGTTTTGATGAGGAAAACAATATCTTATAGGCTGTGATCACCTCCTTCTATGGATAAAAGAAGAGATTTATAAGAAACAAATTAAAAAAGAAAAAAACTGCACTGAGCTAGAGGGAAGTTAATTATGGGAAACTATATAATGGGTATACATTTACTGGTTTGACGGTTTTGGGATCATATATAATCAAAGATTCAAGACTAATTGTACATTTGCATTAATTACCTCGTCTGAATAAGTATGACACACACACAAACTCATCACTGATTGCTTTGTTGTTGTATTTTAAAGCCAGTGCAGTGGAAAAAATGAGGCATTAGCAGCTCTTTCATCATACAGTGACTTCTAAGCACACATACGCTTATGATGTTTTGGGAGGACTACAAGACAGATAAATGACGCAAGAGTTATTAGTGAAAACATCAACATGCACACATGCAAACACATGCATGCACATGTTGGTCTTGTCTTTGTCTGTATAACTAATTTGCAAGGCAGGAGGTCCAGGCCACATTTGTAAAATAAACTATGCACAACAGCACCATTGAAGCACTATTGAAGTGGGTTCACAGAGATGTTCAAGGTTTAAGTTCTCTCCATACTATCCGTTTTATATGTCCACAGTGTCACAATCCACACACGCACTCACTTTCATTCACTTTCTGCAAGTTTCTGTGTTTTCCCTACTGCTCGCCGATCATCACTCCTCGGGGATCACTTCCGCCTTCCGCCTTTTGCCTGCTCGCCACATCGCCTCCTCGTCATACAGCCGCCGCTGTATCACCACGGATCTTCTCTGCTGCCGAAGCACGGCTGACGCTTCGCCTTCACCTGTGGACTCGTTTGTTTCTCCAACTCGCTCTCGCCGTCTGAACACCAACTCGAGTGAGTCCGTTCCTGGTTGGGAACAATACGAACTTTAGAGACTGCCACACAGGAACGGCTGTTCCTTCGTCTGCCTGTTTCCAGACTGATTCACACACATATACATACTTACCTGATGTGTTCATGTTACTTACCTTTTAGTTTAATAAATACCTTAAATCTTCCTTGTTGTCCTGTCTGCATTCGGGTCCTCCATATTTAGTCTCATCGTTTATCCCGTATGTAACACACAGTTGCACATGTGTTCTGGTCAGGCATATACGTATGCCCATGGTTCCATTACCAAGTGAACATGGATGCCTGTGGTGCCTAATCAGTTGGGGGTCGTCGCTGAGAAGTGACATACTTTGTGTACAGAATGCAACAAAAAGTCTGCAACAAAGACTCTCATTATAAACTGTACATGCGCAGTTTGCTCCTCGTCTCATCACAAGAGATAGGACCCCAAAGGTCTAGTCACGACTCACAGAGATTTGGAAGAACTTTTCTGTGAGAGAAGGAGAGGGAGACAGGATGAATTGCAAAGCATAGAACAAAGACGTGCTGTTTTCAGCTTCTTTAATGTGAGTTTTTTGCTGGTCTCATTGTCATAATCAATCACTCCCAGAGAGTGGATCAGGTCCCACCAATGAGTCACAAAATACATATTCTTATTGTTTTTCCTGCAGCCATTTATGTAAAATGTATTGATTAACACATGCATACAATTAAAATGTGATTAATTTATCAAACATAATGTCTATCTATACATGCACACTGTCCAGGGTGTACCCCGCATATCACCCTATATCAAACAGTAGATAATGGATGTCTATCTATTTCAAACAACATAACATGTTGCATTCTGTAACAGCAATATGTAACATTTCTGAGATAGTTTTCCATCCTTAAAAAGTAGGTATAAAAATGTTGGGGAAATACAGACATATACAGTTTATGATAGTAAATGGAGAGTGCATGTTTTGGACTGATGTTTTCACCTTTTGGGCTCAAACCTACGCTTAAGTTGTTATACCTTTGTGAAAACACAATATCAGGCAAACGATATCAGCAGATGACTAATACCCTATTTCTACAAGTGAACCTAGTTTCCTGGTGTCCTAATGAACATGTCTGTGACATGCTTTGGTCAAAATACCATAACGATGAAGCACCACAGCAGTTCAATCACCCTGCCAAAACAGCCCTGTTCAGAACGCTCTGTTTAGTCGTATCTCCTTAGGTCCACCTTAAAAAAAAGTAAAACGAAACTTAAGGGACAAGAAATGACATCAGCCACAGAGGCCGTCATATATAACATGTATCCACTGGACAGATAAATCCTCTGAGGCTGGAAGTTTGTGTAGGACTCTGTGCTGCACTGTGGAGCCAAGAATAGAACTTTTCTCTTTAGAGAACCTGAGTCGAATGTGGTGCCAACTTCAGTGTCGATTGTGGTGCCAACTTCAGCGTCATACCAGCGTGAGGAGCTCAGAAAACACTTTTGCGTTTTCAACCCTTTAGACGGGAGCGTGACAGCGGAGCATTTTTAAGATTTCCACTCTCGAGGGTGGGTTAATTTTTTTGAGTTTTTAAACCCCAAAAACGCAGTCGCCGTCAAAACGAAAGGCACATCTGCTAAAATATTTTGTCGGTTTCACCCGGGAGCGTTGCTGTGTAAAGCCAGCCTAAGGGTGAATTCCAATTCCTTGCTTAATCCTCAATCTTAACCCTCAATCTCAAAAATGCGCGCTCCCGCTAGTGCAAGTGCTGTCCCAATTCTCAGAAAAATTAAGTTGAGGGGCGAGTTTAAGGGCTGTATCGCCCTCAATATTGAGATTTTCCGGGACCACCCTTGGGAGCAAGGGCTACCCAGAATGCATTGCCTGTTTTCACATAAGAAAGATGGCGTCGAAAGCAACGAAGCGAGTGCGATACAAATTAAGTATTTTCTTTGTTAATAGAGATATAAAAATGATGAAAACCATTGTATTATCTTAGTTTAGGCCCATATTATGGATTACTGACGTCATTGTTGCGTAACATTTATTTTTATTTTAAGATCTTTTGTCAATAGCCGGCCGGTGCGGACACATGATTGTTTGCTATCGTTTACCCTTCAATAAGCCGTGGTGTGCGGTAACTGTCAGCTGAATATGTCCGTGGTTGTGGTATTTGTATGTGTATCATCTTATAACTAACTGACAACCTAATAACTTGACTGAAATAAAATAATAAATAATTAATTGTGACGTAAATGTGTTCTTCTTCTTCTTTTTTGGAGTTGACAGACTGGACGCAGCTTTCGTGTTATTCTGCCCCCCACAGTCTGAAGACGTATCTGCATTTAAGGGGTGTCCCATTTCTAAGTGACAAAATAACCCTCAACACTTGGTTTTGAGGGCCAGTTAAGATTAAGGGTTGAGCTTGAGGGTTAAGATTGAGGGTTAAGATAGGAATTGGAATTGGCCCTATGTCTCATCTTCAAAAGCAAATCCAACTAGAGCTTATAGGGCTGCGGGGCTTGTAGCGACTTGTTTTTATACAAAATTAAAATGGGTGTCCAAAACTAACTTCACTCCAGCTAACATAATCAAGCATTTCTCGCTTTTGCGTCACGCTGCAGGATGATAGAAATGACTCTCTGACTTTGTTTGTCTTTTGTAATTGTAGCGAAGTTATCCGACTGTGATGGAGTCCAACAGGAAACCAGGAGCCCAGTGGTGCTTCGAGAGAAGCTGTAATTACCTGTGGGCTTCGCTCTCACTTGATTAAGGAGAAAAAAAAAAGAATCCTGGAGAGCTGAGACTGAAACACACACCAGCAGAGATGCAAAGTGAGCACACAAACCCCATGCACGCACACACACACTCTGCCTCACTTGTCTCACAGAAGCATGCGCGACCATAACCACACATCACATACATATGCACTAGCACAAAAGCCCAGAGGCCTCCACTTTAATTGAACTTTCTCACCGATCTACTGACTGTTTTTTTCCCCTCATACGCTTCTTTTTTTTTTTCTCACTTTCTTAATCAGCCGAGAGTTGGAGGTGGCAAAGAGAGAGAAAGAGAATCCAAAAATGATGCTCAGAAAGAAAAACAAGGTAGATGAAGAGGAGGGAAGAGACAAAAAAGAAACTGAGGTAAAGATCCTGAGAGAAAAGAGAGGGCTGTATGGAGGTGTTAGATGGATAATCTAATCCTGTGGAGGAAACAGACCAAGGGGAAATGAGCTTTTACAAAGGCAACTTTATCAAAGCATAAATTGGAAAAGTGGAAAAGGAATACTTCATACTTATCGAGTAAACACCCACAGCTGTGGAGAGGAATGTAAATGAAGAAACTCATTATAACACACCGACATGGTTCTCATCAGCAAAGGTATTAAATTATCATCTTACCGAGAAATCTTTAACTGTAAATTGTGAGGATGTGCAGTTTGTGGGGAGCTGTCACCGTTGCTTAGTAACACAAAAATATCATATATTATAAGTTGCTGTCATTGTCAGAAACTCATTTGAAAGTGTAGGGGGAGTAATGTCTTCGTATTAATTAGTGGCTCTGGATTTGTAGACGTTCTAGAAGAGTTAAAACACCGTACATTGAAAGAGATTTTAAACAAGTACAACTGGGAGAAAGTGAGGTGCATTTCCAGGGGACACAAACAAAGTGCCAGACCAGATGCACTTGACCTCAGACTTTACCCACACTTTTCATTGCATGTTTTTACAAGGTTTGCACTATTGGTTTATTTTGTATTATTTTGTGTAAATTTGTACAGCAGATGTATCTACATGTATGTGATTGAATAATTAGTGTGCATTTGTCTGTTTTTTTTTTTGTTTTTTTTTAAATCATGCTGCAGTAATTGTTATTGTCTTCTTCCCTGACCCTCTTTTTGGAGTCCCTGCTCGAGAATGACATGCCCAAACTAAATAGAATAAATCTCTGCAGTTACAGTACAAGCTCTATGTGGATGGAACACAGCATAAATTAAGGATTTTTTTTCTCTCGCCTAAAAAAAAAAGGCATTTTAAAGTAAATAGCACCTTTAAAATCTGCAGAAGGAGCTTAAAACACATGGAGGTCATGTAACAACATGTGGACATGAGCTGTGCAAAGTCTGATGCAGTGAAACAGAGTAAAATTATAGAGGTTTTAGTAAAGAGATGTCTAGGCGTTCTGTCGTTTGGCACAGTTTGGCACCATTTGTGCCATTCCAGGTACCAAATTATTAAAACCCATTGACCCTGACCTTTCTATGGGTATGCAGCATGTCTGCGTTTATTAAAGTAAGATATGATTTTATGACATTTTTGTTGCTGCGTGTGACGCTGTCCCCAGTCCAGGGGGCATTCGTGAAGAAGAGGTTAAGTAGTTGCACATTAAATAAAATGTAATTAAATATAAATACATTAAATACAATTTATTTATGTATTTATTTCCACAGGAATAAATGAAAAGCACTGCTTTTATCCGGCAGGGTAATGGAAGAGGAAATATTGTGATCTGAGACATATGTCTATCTGGTTGTGTTGTGTTTGCAGTGAGTTTTTTTGTATTCATATATGCAAGATGTTTGATCAGTTGTTGCAGTTATATTTACAGTGTGACTGGTTTTATAGTGAATATCTGTGGCCCGTGTACGACAAACACAGTGAACACACCTTTTGAATTCCCACGGTGACAGATGGCAGAGTGACTAAAAGGTCATTTGAAAAATCTCATTATATTGATTTGTGCGTATAGTTTATCACTGACTATTGTGATGTAAACCACTTTAGCAGTTGTGTTGACTTTATGACAGTGATAAAGACTGAAGCATCATTGAATGTGAGCGAGCAGCAGAGAAGGAGACAAAGTGGCTCACATATCTTGTAGACAGCTGATGCTTTCTGTCTTCTTTTTCTCTCTTTCTTTCTGTAATTGCAAACGCATTATCCTGGCTTTGTAGTTGACTTATTCACAGCTGCGTCGAGATGGCAGCAGGCAGTTTCAGACATTTGCTCCTTATTCACCAAATTGAGCAACACATTTATCAATGCAAATTGAATGAGCACTGAGAGCGGTGGAGTAGAGGGAGCAGCGAGAATGACATTAAAAAAGTTAGTGAGAGAAAATCCTCAGTGAAACCAAACACGGCTGCTGCACGGGAGAAAGACAGAGGAACACAAATCATAGAAAGTGGCCGTTTTTGTCACTTCATTAAGTTAATTCTTGTTGTGTAGTGCACTTTTCAACACAGTGTGACAGGGAGAGTGCGAGGGTAATTCAGTTAGCTGAGAGACAGCCTCGCCTCGACTCTCCTCTACTCACAGACTTGCTATTTTGTGCGGCCGCTCTGATTGGCTGAGTGCTGACTGGGCTAAAAGCTTTTGAAGTAGAGGTGAAGAGCAATTAGAGTCACTGTCACAGACACACAAACCACATCACGCTCTTCTTTCGCACACCCTCTGCTGCTCAACACCCTCGACTCACGCTTTCACACTCAGTGCACATAATGCTATAAGGACTTACACACAGCAATTGTGAATTCGTAGTACAAGTAATTACAAAATAATTTGAATATGACTTTGATTCCAGCAGCTGCAGGTAGTTAAGCTGATGGCTTGCACTGTGAGCTGGTACCATCACCACATTTATACCAACCAGAGTACTAGGGTGGCCATTTCCATAGTACCACAAATAACTACGATACAATACAATGTACATGATACAAGACCAACACATGGAACCAGTGTTTACATTTTTAACCAATTATATATCAGAATTTGATCAAGCCTTTCAGCCAATGATTTTTAAAGGGGACATATTATGCAAAATCAACGTTTTAATCATTTAAATCTTTATATTTGGGACTCTCGAGGCTATCAGTCAGCAAAGTGTGAAAAAAATTCACTCATGTCACTCATGTGTTTGTGGTCTGTCTCAGTCTAAGTACAGGAGAAGAAACACACGAGAGAGTGCTGGCGAGGGCAACGGCATACTAAAAAACCGGAAGTCCACAAAGTCCGCGAAAAGTTCTATTCTAGCATAGAGTCCTACACAAACTTCCAACCTCAGAGAATTTATCTGTCCAGTGGATACATGTTATATATGATGGCAATGTGCCTGCTAGAGCCTGCAAATGATCACTTTTCCAAATGCTAACTGCTGTTAGCTCCCAGTAGCCTCTGTGGCTGATGTCATTTCCTGACCCTTAAAGGTGAAGTAAGTAGTTTATAGTGACATCGAGAGGAGAGGCTGAAATCTACAACAACAAACTGCTCCTCTGCTCACCCCCTCCCTTCCCTGAGCGCTACGGTGTCCTCAGCCGGTCAAATGTCGTCCTCCTCGTCTTTCTCCGTGTCAGCAGATGAGTATTTATACAGATGTATTAATGTGTCTTTTGTATATCACATCTGCTCTGTCAGTGGAGGCGGGACTTCCGCTACAAGTAAAGCGACGCTTTACTGTCTATACAGGCCCCAGTAGAAACATGGCGTCTCGCTGCTAACAGTGGCAATGCAACAGCGGCCCGTGACCGTGTTATTTGACATGACTTTTTGAAACACTACGAAAATGAAACAAAAACTATTATACAGCGACTAGACAATGCAGGAGCACATAATATGTATAAAAAATGGATTTTGGGTCATATCAACCCATAACCGCAGTGTCCCTTTAAGTTTCGTTTTACTATTTTTTAAGGTGGACCTAAAGAGATACTACTAAACAGAGCATTATGAACAGGGCTGTTTTGGCAGGGTGGTTGAACTGCTGTGGTGCTTCATCCTTATGGTATTTTGACCAAAGCATGTCACAGACATGTTCATTAGGACACCAGGGAACTAGGTTCACTTGGAGAAATAGGGTATAACATGACCCCTTTTAGACAGCTGAGACAACTGCGCATCCAGCTTGAGGCTGCGCTGGACAAGGTATTTGAAAACCAGCTATATGGCCACCAGGGTACTGAGCAGCTGTGAAACAATAAAGTAATAGGTTTTTGAACATTGTGTTGCGCTGCACACTCCTGTCCCAGAGAATCATCCCTCACTCAAAGAAAAACATGGCGTTCAAAGGGGACACAGGAAAAACAGATGTTAGCCGTTAACTACTTAACAAAAGGACTAATCTTAAAGGTGCATTATGTAATAAATCTAAAGCAACCGGCCATAAAATCCTCCTAATATGTCACAGAGAGTCAGGTATAATGTTCATATAACATACTGAACACACCAACAACAAGAAAATCTGAAAATCTGCAACCGGCCATAAAATCTGCATTTTTAGCTCACGGGGACCAGGAGATCATAATCTTCTATGGTCTTTTTTGGTAAATTTGTGCCACATGTATAGATATTCCATATAACTACCTATGCATTGTGTCGCCTTATGCACAGAAACATGCAATCAGTCATACACTGTGTGACACTGTGTATCAGGCTTTTATTCTGGAGCTTGATTGGCTTCATGTCTTCACCTGACCTCTGAACGGACATAGCACAGAATGTACCTTCAGGATCAGGGTAGGTGAACCTGATTTATGTCTGAGGGAATTCAAGCCATCGCTGTCACATATGGGGTGATGTGCCTGAGGAAATGTATTATTTGATCATTGTCTTTTACATTATTCTTGTGATGTATTTTCATCATGTATGAGGCACATAACCATGAAAAACAAAGAAGGTTTCCATTGTCAGAACAACACTAAGAGTTAAACCTGCAACTACAGGCTCCTGCTGGCCATTATAGACGCATGCTCTATAAATACTGATGTGTTGACTGTGACAATTCCAATATATCAGGCAATTCAATATGTTTAGGTTGACACCACAGTCAATCCAAGGCTAATAAATATTGATTTAATGAATATTGATCAGTGTGATGCAAGAAGCTCGATTGAAATTTAAAAAGGTGGGTCAGATGTTTTGTGTGTGTTTTACACTATTACATCATCCCTTTAAAGGGTGAACTAAAAGTTCAATGGTATTAAAGGGCATTTTACATAATGTATGAGTATTTGAATGTATAATGAACAGCTGTTTCAATGTTTGCTTCTTATTGGCGGTTGGTGTTTTAATTCAACACTTGATACAGTCAGTGATCGGACATAGACATCCCATGTTTGAAGAAACAACAGTTGAATAAAGCCGGAGAAGAGCCCATGAAAAATCTGGAATTGAAAATTTGACTTAGTATTATTATTACTTATTTTACTTTTTTTTTTTTTTTACTTAAATGACAAAAAGGGAAGATAAAACGCTCCTTTATTTCCAAAATACTACAATAAAGCTACTGTGTTTAGTTTTTTTTATTTAAACATTATTTTGTATTGTCTATGAAGGTGATGCACCCCCCATTCACAATCACCCTAATAATTTAAGACTGATAAAGCAAGTCCTGGATATTGTCATTTTGCAATATACATTATATGGAAGAAAGACATAATCCAGCAACGTCAGCTGGTTCATCAAATATCATCGTAGTTATTAAGAAGAGACTATTGATGCTACAGAAAAATAAATTCTAAGCCCTAATTAGGTCCATTATGGGCAGGAACCTAACCATATTCATAACCAGGAAAAGCTCATCATCATTCACATTTCGGCCACTAGTGGTCACAATACCTTACATTGATAAACACTAGTGCAGTGCCCGTAGGAATTATGTATTCCTATAGTAAACAGCTAGCTACGCTAATGCTAATCGAAATTTAAAATATTGCGTTGTGCCTAATGAGGTTGCACAGTTTTTGTATAATGTTAGCCCTACGCTAATGCTAATCGTAGCCTCGCTAGCTTAACTTTGGAAACAGGTTCGCCGAGTTAGCCGCAAAATAGTAGCATGCTAATGCTAAATAAATATGTGTGCTCGCGAATTGGTGGATGGACACAGACTTCATCGTTTCAGTATAACACCATGTTCTGCGTTGAACCGTGTGAAATGAGTCGCTGCCTGCCAGTTGTTGACACTCTGACAATCCTGACGCGCTGTCAGACGCACTGCCTGGTATAGAATGTTAAATCAGGGAAAATTAAAGGAGGCAAAACTTTTTAGGGCGATCTGACAAACTAACTAACTAACTAACGGTCAGCAAGATATGCCCGTCACAGACAAGTTGCTTTATAGATAGATGTACTATGGGTTCAGAAGAGTGAACTTTGATGTATCTGTACCATTGTTTTAGAGAAATGCCCAGAGGTAGGATATGATCCTATGACTAGGTTGTTAAAAATACTTCTCTGAATGTTTCAGAACCACTTCTGGTGGACTTAAGGGGTCTGTGACGAATGTCCCAACCTTCACATTTTCTTGTTCCTTATCCCTTTTTCAGTTTTGCCAATGATTGATGACATCTGGCAATATAACCGGTCTCCTTCACTGCCGGTAGACAAAAAGCTGACAGCTAAGCAATTTCCTGAACATTACCATACATTGTTTTTGAGTGAACGCCAAAATTGACTCGTGTCTCATGATGAATGAGTCTGTGGAGCCGTGGCGACGAAGGAAAGCAGTGACTTAGTATCGGAAGTGATGACTGCTGGAGAGAAATTTGCCACCACTTGTTTCATATGAGTTATGCTTTTTTGACATGCGATGAATACTAACTTGATTGTATGAGTGATGATGCATCGTTGCGCAACACTACTTTTATCAGATCAACACTGAAGTCTTCAAACGATTGACTGACATTTATCATTACATTTTGCAATTTTTCTTGACAAAAAAATATTAAGAAAGCAACAAAAGGTTACGAAACAAAGACACACACTCTCTCTCTGTGTGTGTGTGTGTGTGTGTGTCTTTTAAATCAATTTGCACTGTTACATCAATGTGCCCACATTACACACCAGCTGTCACAAACACCCTCTTCGCCCTGTCACAATAAACTCTCATACCTATTTTCTCTTCTATTTCGCCATCTCCCTTTTACACACACACACAAACACACACACTCACACACCTTTATTCCCTCTACAGTAGAGGACATTTATTCTGATTATGTTGGGACCTGGAGATCGAAGATTGTTGTAATCAGAAAACTGGCCAGACATCTATCATTGCAGCAACCAATCAAACAGCCTGCTACAGTGGCAAGAATGGGAAAAATTACACACAGAAATGATTCCCACTGGCTAGTGTGTGTGTATGTGTGTGTGTGTTGGAGGTATACACATTTCTGTGCTTTGAGGTACTATGTTTTTGAGGACAGATTTTAGATTCAGAGTGAAATTTCATTGAACATTACTTCAACACACATGACTGATATGATAACTACGGACTCCAGTTAAAGTTCAGTTCATGAATATCACTGTATTCTGGGGTTTAAAGGTGAGTTAGTCAACCAGTTTGTCCTGGAAAGAATGATTTGTGTGTTTATGGATTGTTTTATTATATCTGTAATAGTGCCTGCTGTATAGGGACCACAATGCTGGAATGGGTCAAAGATTGATTGTCAAACCTTTGTTTTAGGTTTAGGCTTAGAATTGTGTTGTTAGGGTTTGGATAAGGACCTAGAGAATGCATCATTTCAATGAGGGGACCCCACAAATATAGTGGGCCGGGCAACTCTTCCGTGTTGACCACCAGGGAGAGAAACTGACTCAGTGAACATTTTAGAGAATAAAAAAAAACTTCACTGCTTCAGCATTAAAAGAATCAAAACGATACAGCAGAGATATGGTGGCATGATTATTGTTCCTCTTTGGTCAAAACTTTTTGATCTGTATTGACCCAAACTGCAATTCAGCCGCTGACCCATAAAGCCTTTGCAGTTAGATTAGTCTCGTTTCTGTTTTTGTTCCATGCACCTTAATAACATTTTGAACTCCCCAGTCAATGCAGCTTTCATATCACTGATGGAATTTCTCTGAGTGATATTGCAACACAATGATCCGGGTGAAAGGATACACTGTACTCCATAGTACCGCATAGTACTGTGATAACATGGGACCTTTCGCCTTCTGTTCTGTACTTGGAAATACATTTACAAGTTTGATCATGGACTATAAAATATGAACGACACTGCAAATTAGTCATGCAATTCTGAAACGCCATTCTGGGGAAAACGAGATATACTGAATCAAAAACATCTAGCAATGCTTTTTTTTCCCGTTAATTTTTTTTTCTTGTCATTTTTTAAAGTCAAGATCTGGAGTTTTAAAGTCGAGATATAGAGTTTGAAAGCCGACATCTCGCAATGCTTTTTTTTTTCTCGTCACTTTTTTTCGTCAATTTTTTTTCTCGTCATTTTTCAAAGCCGACACCTCAAAATGCTTTTTTTCCTCATGTCACTTTTTATTCCGTCAATTTTTCGAGATCTCAACTTTTAAAGCCGTCATCTCACTTATTCTTTCTAGTCAATACTTTTTCCCCCCCATGTCACTTCTGGGGCTCCGTAGTTATGCAATTATTATTATTTTTCGCTATTATTAGTTAGGAAACTAGGCACAGGGGTGCTAGGTGGCTGCCCCCTGCCCAGGGACAGTACCATAGACCAGAGACCAAACCACCCCATGTGCAGGAGGAGCGCAGAAGTCCGGGACCATGGGGACCGCCACCCACCGGTGAAAACAGAGCCCACTGAGGAGAAAGGCCAGTGCTCACCAAAACTACATCCACCAACCATCGAGGATCCATCTCCAAGGGAAGATGATGGAGGGGGAGGCCACCATGTAGCAGATGGTTTTAAAGTTTTAGTGTTTTATGTAAAATAGAGATTTGAAAAGAGCATTCTTTGAAAGACTTTAAAAGAATCTATTCTGAAGGACAGACTTCTAACAAACAGCATTCTATAAGTTATTTTTAATTCAAAGCATCTTTTATTTATTATTATTTACACCCCCCATACACACCTGAGCCTCACACCATTCTGTCACAACAGGAACTGTTTCATCTCTGTGTGGTGTTTCCATGATGCTGTTATCAGACTGAGCTGGAATCAGTTCACATATGGAGAGGCCGTGGCATTGATATTGTCTCATAGAAGGTGCCTTTGTGAGCAGCACGAAGACAGCTGTATGCAGATAATAAATACTCAAACAACACACAAGATGGTGGACACTGACACGTTTCTGAGAAGTGAGGGCGTCAACAACAGGAGGTCAGTGTGTGTGCATGTGTCTCCAGGTATTGCTGATGTTGTGGGGACCTAAATTTGTCACATTATGGGGACAAAAAGCAAGTCCCATAATGTAAATTACTACATTTTAAGGGGAAGATATGTTTTAAGGTTAGGTTGAGGTTAAGATTAAGCCAGGATTAAATGATGGTTAAGGTTGAGTAAGTCTCCAGGAAATGAATGTAAGTCAATGCAATGTCCCCTGAAGTCATGAAAACCTCATGAAAAGTGTGTGTGACTGAATTGGGTTTTGGAGTGACAACGTGTGAGTGCACAAATGGTGTTGTGTGTGCTGTGTATATGTAATATTGCCCTCCATCTGTTCTTCCTTCCTGCTTCAGATACCAGTTATGTTTTCCTACTGTGATCCTGCTGTTGTTGGCTGTGTGTGTGTGTGTGTGTGTGTGTGTGTGTGTAACATACAGTGATAGAGCTCTAAAAGGGCCAATTTGGACAAGCCAATATTATTGTGATGGGACTCCTCCCTGCCCCTCCCTATCTCTCTCTCTCACACACACACACACCTCCACATCTTTATGTCTTTATGAGACACATCCACACATGTGGTACAAGTCTGCGACATCGATTGTGTTTTCTTTGTGTGTGTCATAGCGCTAAAATAAACTAAACCTGGAGGCCTCCATCACAGCTGGATACATCCTCAGTACTTCCTGGTAATGGGCAACTGCAGGAAACTGGACCACTTACCATCGTAATTGTCATGAACACTAAAATGAAGTTTCCTCTCGCAAAATGCCATTGATGAAAAAAAGAGAGGGAAGAATAATAAAACTCACCATGGAGGAAATGAAGGCCACAGCGAGGTTAACCTCTCAAGGTCAATTAGATGAACAGTATACACATGGTAAGAAAAACTAGGTTTGGAAAAACAAAAACAACAAAGAATCTTGTTAAGCTTGTTAATAACATCAGTAAGAATTTTCCTTTTCCCCTAGTTTTATGTCTTCATTCCAGTGTGACGTAGACCCGCAGACCGGTACCGGTCCGTGGGTCGTTTGGTACCGGGCCGCACAGAAAGAATAACTTGAATAAAAATAACATTATTTCCGTTTTATTTATTATTGTGGTCTGAACAATGTTTTATTTTGTAAAACCGGATTCCCTCCGTTACATCCGTCCATGACTCACTCTTGACGCATCCCGAGGGAGATCGCTGGCCAGAGTGTTTGCAGCGAGAGCCGCTGCAGAGATTTCTCTCAGAAAAGAAGTCACCGCTGCAGAACATTTCAGTGACAAGGAGTGAGTCGCAAAACAACAAACAAATGCTGAGTGCTGATCAATAGTTTTGTGCAGTACTTTAAGGTCCCGACTCTTGTTCCAAATATGACAGGCTTCATTCAGCGATTGAAACAAATATATCAACATTAATGAAACGTTTACAGCTGTTTTGTGTATCTCATTTTGAAGGCACGTTTAAGCGTTACCATAGCGACCAGAGAGCGTTAGGGGAACGGTCCGTGAAAATATTTCCTGACATTAAACCGGTCTGTGGAGCAAAAAAAGGTTGGGGACCGCTGAAATAGAGGATACAGCAGGGAATGCTTTATTTTGATCTTGTGCGCGACGTGAGCAGATATGAGCAGAATTTTGCGTCTTGGTAGTGTCGACGCAAACGCTACGGCGAAGCATATTCAAGTTTTCCACTCGAGAGGGTGGGTTCGGATTTTTGCGGTTTAAAGCCACAAAAACACCTTCACCGTCTAAACGGAAGGCACTTCCGATAAAATATTTTGCCGTTTTTTCCCGCAAGCATCCTCGTGTAAACGGGCCCTCAGTCACTCTATGACACATGTGTCAAACTCAAGGCCCGGGGGCCAGATGTGGCCCCCCACGTCATTTTATGTGGCCCGTGAGTGATTAATTGGTCTTAAAAATCTGTGTTAAAATAGGTCTATGCTGCTTTAAGGCGTGCGTTGACCATAAACTACATTTCCCACAATGCATGGCGATTGCATTACCCGCAAAGTGACGGCATCACCATCGCGGACCGGGTTACATCTATAATGCATCACATTTGTAACTTGAATAAGTAATAAATACAGAAAGTTATTTAGAAATTACGGAGTAGTTACCTTTATTTTACATTATATTTGGTTACATTTATTCTGTGTGACAGTTACATCTGGTCCTTTGAGGGTAACAATTATGCTGATGTGGCCCTCAGTGAAAATTAGTTTGACACCCCTGCTCTATGATATTTGATCGACACCTGCTGAAAACAAGAAT
Organism: Microchirus variegatus; assembly: GCF_963457635.1. Lineage (NCBI taxonomy): Eukaryota > Metazoa > Chordata > Actinopteri > Pleuronectiformes > Soleidae > Microchirus > Microchirus variegatus. Next base: position 16,616,801 of record NC_139819.1, read on the forward strand.
CAAATGCTCGGAGAAGCTCATTTAAAATGAAAAATGTTAAGTCCTTGTATTCAGTAGTTCAGTCACCCCGAAACTTTACTTGGTTAATTTACCCCATATACTTTCTCTTTCCCTCTAATCCCGCCTTTCTGGGTTAGGATTAGGGTTTGTTTTCTTTCCACTGTCAATCTTTTAGTACTGTTCATAAAATTGGCCCAGATTGCTCCATGTATTTTTACCGACTTGAGAGAGCAAGTGTATTGGCATTTGTGTATATTAGCTACCAGGCTACAGTATAAATCTGTATTGATGATATGGCAGCCCCTGTGGGACAAGGTGGATGAGAGCCAATACCGGAGCCTATTGACTGGTGTGGAATTGCTTTTGTAATATTGTTTGGGAAGACAGACGACTATGAGGGAAAGCAAAGGAAGGAAAAAAACGTACTGCCTAGGTGTGTTTTTTTTCCAAGTTTCTTTTATTGTTGTAGGTTTCTGCTCAGAGGACTGAAAAGATGAGAAATAACAGGAAGAGAGGAAAGTTACCAGAACACAATCAGGCAAACAGGGGAAAGGGGAAGCGTGAAAAATGGAAACACAAGAAAGACGGTGAAGATAGTGAGTAAAAAGACAAAGATTGTTCGAGAGAGCAATATAAGAAGGGAGATGTTAATGAAATCCAGAGAAAGAGAAAGAAATTGTTGGAATTATGTTTGATGATGGGTTTTGTATGATTGCAGGAAGGCAGAATTGAGTTGGGAGCAGATAACTGACTGTTTATGTGAGCAGCGTGTTGCTGTGTTTACAATTTGTCTGTCATTTCAGTGAGCAGTGGCAACACCCAGTGGTATTACTGTTGTTATTGTCTCCTACACGAGGAGAAGGGAATGTGATAATGTGATCTGCCAGTGGACGTCAGAGTGACAAGCAGGGAATGCAGATTTGAATCAGCTCACTGAAGTCTCAGTTTAATTCCATAATTGACCAAAAAAAGAAAGAAAAGAAAAATTCTCCACAGCTGGCTGTTGACAGCTGATTATCTGTCAATGTCTTCTATTGTTTTGAGAATTACACATGAGAAACACCAATAGGGAATTTCTTGAAATGAAGTACAAATGTTCAGTGAGACTCAATGATGAATTCATTACTATTTGCTGGTCAAATGTCAAAAGACAAGGTCAGTGTGACCTAAAAGAAATGCTGTTTGCCTTGTGAATGTGATACCTCACAGGGACCTCCAGGCAATCTTTTCAAATTTGGCACAAATATTCACAAAGACTCCAAGAGGAATTACATTTTGTTGCTCAAAAAAATCAAATGTGAAGGTCATGGTAATCTGGCATAAATCCAAACATTCAGTTGGACAAAATAACAGCTTCAAAGACTACATCCACAATTATCAAATGCCAAATTTGACTCATGCTTTGATAATGTAGTAATGTACACTCTTGTATTAAATACCTAAAAGGGAAACTTGAGTAAAAAATAGATTTGGTGGAAGTTGAATTCACCTTTCACAATATTACTTGAGTAAAAGTAAAAATGTGACATTTTGAGTGAAAATATATGACATTGTACACAAATATCAAAAGTAATTTTCCGATTATAAAAATGTACTCAAATTTTAGAAGTAAAGGGATTAAAAAAGTGAGGAGCTTTATTGTGGCTTCCTTGCAGTATAAGCATCATATTCAGACACAAGAGAGAGAGACGCTTGTTCAAAGGAAAAAACAACCTCGACTTCAACTAAATTACATTTAAACTAGCTCCCTCTCGTTGTGCTGTCAACCTCCCTGTGAGTTATATGGACAACCACACCTATCCTTCAATGGACATGAAGGCAATTTATAAGCTGACATTGTAAAAGGTGTCTGTTCATTTCCAGAAGTAGTTGGTTTTCAAAGTTGCGAGAAGTCCTTTCACAGGAGGAGTAGAGGAGTGTTCAGCTTCACAGAAAGCTTGCAAACCGCTGGATACAGGCCAAGTATCTTCTTCTGATTTAATTTGGTAGTAACAAAGATTGTTAGGGGAATTGTAGTGGAGTAAACGTTGCTAGAAATATAAATAAAATACACATGTGAACAGTTGTACAGTTATAATCTATGTATCTATAAAGCTAATTGTGTCTGTCTGTGACGGGCATATCTCGCAGACGGTTAGTCAAATCGCCCTAACATTTTTGATAATGGGTTGAGCATGGCACAGCTAACTTGGCCAACCTGTTTCCAAAGGTAAGCTAGCGAGGCTATGATTAGCCTTAGCGTAGCTAGCTGTTTTGTGACTGTCAGCCAACCTGGAATCTCTTTACAAGGCGTATTCGATTTGCGTTGTGCCTAATGAGGTTGCACAGTGTTTGTATTATGTTAGCCTTTCCGTTCCTTGTCATGCATTACCAGGGAGTGAGAATTCAGGTTACATTGGTTGAAAGGTAAAATGTTCATATTCTGGGTGGGGTATTATTTAAACTGTGCTTCCTGACCTTTCCATTTGGACATCCATGGGGTTATGAGATAAAGTTGATTGATGACCAGTGTGACAGGAAAGATTGAAAATAAAGAAGAATTCGGCTTCTTCTTGTCTCCAGAAACTACTGAACCAAAATACAGCTTATAAACAAACTGTGACAAGGACACTGCTTCAGTTTCTGAGGTAATTATAGCTGTTTTCAGACATGCACGGAAGGCTGGACATTCTTTGGGGGCTAGACTGTCCAAAGGAGTCGCTTGTGTGAATGCCAATGTCCACATAAGTCATTGTGGGACATCCTCCAGAGATTCTCCTGCCAGCTTGCTCGAATATTCGATGATGTTCAAGTGAGGTCATGTGAGACCACAGAGGGAGAACTCCCTCTGACTAAATGGGAGAGGGTCCTGCCTTTTGTAATCTTAGGTCAGGTGCCACTCCATTGCTCTCTGGAGAGTATCATACTGCAGTGATTCCAGTGAAGGGTGTGCTATGACCTGTAATGGCAAATTCAATTTCTTTGTCTCAGAGCTAGAGCCTTTCCCAACACAAGATACCAGGTCCTTTTGTGTATTCAAATTAGGATGTCTAGACTCAACTTGCACCTAACTACATCATCCTGCAGGATATCTCAGTGGGGGGTCTGCAGTAGACAAAGGGGTGTGAAAGCATGGCCTGGAGGGGCAGACCCCTTCAACAGACAAAGGGATAGGTACAAAAGTTTAGCTACCACTACTCATGTGTAGATTGACCCTTTCTTTGCAAAGAAAATAAAACCTTGTCAGCTGGCAGGTCTCTATGTCATTCTTCACCAGCAGTAGAGAATTTCCACGACAGACCCCCTAGTGGGACGTACCATGCTGCAGGTGGGCCATGAAAGGTAATTAAATGTAAATAAATAATATTTTTAATTTTTAGTTTTATGATTAAGTTTCAAATTGCTGTAAAATACATATGAAATATTTATTTGAAGTATAATACATATAAAGAATAAAACAAATCCATGACTCTTTTTTTAAGGTAACATATATACGGCAATCTTGTGATGTTTTATGTATTAGTATCCAGTGTCAGACGGTCAGCACACAGGCCAAATATTTCAGTATTTGCACTCAATGTTAATTTGTTAATTTCAATTAATAAAATGTTGATAATACACACTTTCAGAGTGAGTACTTTGTTGTGAAGTTTTATCCCGATGTTCTCGTGTGTCGATCAGAGTCATGATTTAAGGTTTGTGTGGGCTTAAGAGGATTTCAGATTGGCCCCTGGCACACTTAAGTTTGGTAATGACTGTCCTATAGTGTATAATCTCCCAATCTGTTTTGTCATATGAGAATAGCAAACTTTGGAGAATGTCCAGACCCAATTCAACTCTGATAAAGGCTAAAGCAAAGAGGATGTGGACCCTTGTTGATTCTTCTTGATAATCTGACAGTATTCAAAGACAAAAGTTTACCTATTGGAATCTGACTGCTAAATAATTAGGCATATTTGAGTTGTCTCTAATGACAAGTTAACATGAGTTGAGGCAGTATAAACACTAATCAGACAAGATGTAACTGCAAAATTATCATAATAGACAGTTCAAGCAGTTGAATTTAACCATTTTTTAGAGTGTTTCATTAACATTAATCACAAAACAACAGAACATTTGACCACATGTACCACACATCACCCATTTAGTACAAGACAGATCTATCAAATACCTATTTGAGGTTTAATAAGATGCTAATCAGAAATGCCAATCATCTTCCAGCACAGCATCTAATTTCCTTGTTTGTCCCCACATCCTCCGCTCAACATGTTCACCATCTGCCCCTTTTATCTTCTGCTCTGCCTCATCTCTCCATCAGCATAATAATTTCTCATTTTGGAGCAGATTTATTCTTCCACTTTAAATTTCACATGGACACTGGATTCACAGGAACTGACAGAACGTGAAGGTCAGGGAGCAGTATGACGGAGAAGTGGTGCAGAGCTCTCACGACGTCCGATCAGAGATTTGGTTATTTTTGAAAGTTTATTTGATATTTAAAGCTGTATTAGGCAGGATTACTAGAGAAATAGCTGAGTCTCATCCTTAGGGCCATTAACATATTGAAGTTTCTGGATGGAAGCTCTTTGTCCAGAGCCTGCCCTCCCAGAAGAGCATAGGCAAATGCGGGTGCCTCATATTTGACAAATGACCCAACACTAAATCCCAGTCTCTGAAAGGCTCTGCACACATTGGTTTTATTGGTGTCTATTGTCTGACTCTCTTCAAGACTCTTGCTTTGCACTAGGGATAGAAACCTTAGTATGTACATGTTTGTGCAGCTGTCCACTAGACCAAACCCAAACTACCTGTGATTGGTCCAGTCAAATGTTCCTATGACTGGAAACACAGCCTACAGGAGGTACAGGAGTCTAGTTTTTTTTATGAACACACCCACATCCATTTTCTTAGATTTCTTGACCCACTCCTCCCTTTATCCCCTTATCCTTTTATATTCCTACTGCTTCCTGCTCTCCATTCATCCCTACTCACATCCCTTTTGTCAAACCAATCAGCTTGGGTTGATGATGCTGAGACGTGACCTCCACGCCAAGTCTCTGACATCTTGAATCACAGAGCATTCTCCCAAACCAACCACCAGATGAATTTACACAATCTAATTGAATATTTCTGCTCTTGTTGTCGTGTGGTCCTTTGTATTGACATGAATTATCTATTGACGATCTGCAGAGTTGGATCAGAGCCGAACTGGGCATTATTTAACTGAACATAGATTGGATCACGGTGGGGCCCACAGTTGGTGGGTGCGTGGGTTTTCTCCAGGTTCTCTCCACATTCCAAAACATGCATTATAGGGATAAGGTAAATTGGTCACTCTAAATAGACCATAGGTGTGAATCTGAGAGTGATTGGTTGTTTGTTTCTATATGTGGCCCTGCGATGGACTGGCAAACTGTCCAGGGTGTACCCCGCCTATTGCCCTCTGTCAGCTGAGATAGGCACAGCACCCCCCGCGACGGGTGATTCACGCTGATCACCTTATCTCGACCATTTACTGCAACAGGGAACAAGCTGTCTTAAATTCAGTCAGGAATGTTATTTCTTTTACTGATGGTGACATTATTTTAAAGGGTGTACTACCAAGCTCTATTATCAAAGCAAATACAAAAATTGTATTGGGCCTTTTTTATTAAGAAGATCAGATCTAGATCGGAGGCCAAAAAAAAATTCATGGAGCAACCTAATTTGCATGGATCCCTTCAATGTGTCATGTGTAAGGGAAAAACATTATTCTGCCTTTTCTAAAGTTACCAGCTCCCACTCCTAAGCACAAGCCTAAACGAATAAAGACGGTGCATGCCGCAACTATCTAATCACAGCAGCCTTGGTGTAGCACTGGCACCAGTCTGAGACAGACAGAATTTGTCTCTTCATATTTTCGCTGAGCCTGACCAGACTGGGTCAGATGACTGACAAGGCTATTGCGCAGTCCTCCCCAAGGGCAGCTCCATGTAGCACCTTTAAATATAAAAACTCTGGGACTCACAGGCAGACTGACAGAGGATGCCCAACTATTAACATACTTGTTTTATGTTCGGCAATGTCTCAGCTTAACTCAGATCTGAGTTGCTTCCAATAAAGCCTTGTTCAACTTAACTCATCTCTGACTCCAGAAAACTCCATCCTTGGTTCGACTCACCAAATAATCAAATCTCGGCAACACATGGGTGCTGTCAGGTTGTGTATAAGTAAAAACAGTGTTAATGAGCTTGAATTAAACAATGATATAATTGTGTCTATATGAGAAGTTTGTGAGAAAGTCTGAGGCAAAGGGATAATGAGCTTAATGCACTGAGAGATTCCCAAATGTAGTGTGTGATGGATACATGCACAGACAGACAGACACACACACACACTTCATTGATTTTCCTTCATTTGGACGGCCTAAACAAAGTGTTATCCCCAACCTTAACCATAAATCCTTATGGTGATACACATTTCAAATCTTAGTCCTTCACCAGTCCCTCAAAATGAGGTTCTGAGAGAGAGAATGGTCTCAGTTCTCATGAAAAGCTTGCTGATGTGTGCGTTTGTGTGTGTTTGTGTGCGTATGGTAAAGCATCGTTGTTGCTAAAAAGCTGTCTTTAAGGCTCCCAAGTGGATTTCTAAATCCTTCCGAGATGTTTCTCCCCTTCCATTAGGCTTCAATACTCACATACTAAAATGTGCACACACGTACAGACAGACAGACAGACAGACAGACACACACACAAGCATGCATTTAGAGCTTGACAGATGAGATGTGACGTCTGCTCTCCAATATTCACAATGTGTCTGATGTGCAACTGAAAACTCTTTTGAGGACACATCATGTTGTACTCATCATTCCTGGAATCTGCAGTGATGGAGGCTCTACGTGCGCATACCAGTCAGTCTCTCTTTAGTATGGATGAGACAAAACAGTCAAGCAGTTTTAAAAGGTTCGAGCTGAACGGATGGAGATGACTGTGCTGATAAGTGACCAGTCAGAACATTTTAAATAAGTGGAGTCTACCACCCAACACGATTACCATTAAACTCCATTATAATACAAAAATTACCAAAAAAAAAGGGGACATATTATGCAAAATCAACTTTTTAATCATTTAACTCCTTATATTTGGGACTCTGAAAGCTCTATCAGTCAGAAAAAAGACCACACAAACTCATGTTTCAGTCTAAGTCAGGCTTTTAGCTAATGAATAAAAAAATAAAATAAAAAAATTGCCGGGCATGCGGCGCTTTTGAAAATTTGAGGTAATAATGGGGCATTCTGAGGCTTTTTGAAGGACCATTATGGTGACTCATGAAGTAAGGGCAAGTAACTCAAAATGGAAAAAAACTGAAAAACCGAAATTAATTATTGTGCCAATTTTGTAACATTTATTTTATTATTATTTTTAATATAATTGTGTTGTTATGGCTGGGACTGTGTTTACTGACATCACTAAAGTCAAGGCATTGCAATTATAGAGGGTGCCCCTCATCTGGTGCAGGCCTTTTTTTTCTGCGCACCGCCCCTGCTGACTCTGTAAGGTGTAAGCGGACCCTTCGTATGGATGTAATGGATCATTTCTCTGTGCCAAGTTTTATCCACACATCCATGACACGTACATAATGATCTTCATGATGAGGATCGAGTACAATCGCAATGAAATACAGGGGATCCGAGTAGATCTTAGTAAAACGTGTTGACAGATTCTCAAGAGCGCACTTTTTATTGTTTTTACTCCGTGGTCTCATTTCTTTCTTTAGAAGACGATTTAGCGCTGTAATTAAGGGAATAACAGATGCATCAGGTGAGCTGACCTCTTTAGTTAACTGCTCAAAGAGAGAGAGAAGAGACCACGCTGGGAGTTCATAAGGAAAATGAATATCATAAAAAAAACATTTGGAAGAAACTGGTAAACAGCCCAACAATAAAGGAATGTCAGACCTCACAATTGACGCTCATGTGTGCAAGTTTGTTGAAACACTCTTGAGTCATGGTAGACCTCATGTCTTTATCAGCCTCAATGTAAGAACGTTCCTTTCTGCACTGGCAACTGTCACCAGAATAGTAACAGTAACAAATAGCACTGTACAAAGATCTACAATGCAACAAAACATTAATTTAAGATATCTTATGTAATTATGGGAACTGTTAAGAAATGTTTGGTCATTATGTAAGTGTGGTTGGGAAAATTAGACTATGGCAGCTCGCCACAATCTGCTCATATATTCTAATTAGTCACACAGGCAACAGGAAATCACACAAATAGTTGTCACTCGGCATGGAACAAAGGAACATACCGCTAAAACAGAACATGACAAAAGTTATGTTTATAATCGTGCTATATAACGAAACAACAATACATCATTTTTGGTTCTGTCAAAGATATGGAAGTGCAGAACTGCCACAAGGGAGAAAATATGTGAAAAACATAAATACAGCTACCGTTTTCTTATTGTAAAGCAAACTATTTTTACATTTTAATGTGATCTGTACGTTGTTAAAACTGCAATTGACTCACTATTAAAGTATCTACCCAAAGTACAGTGATACAATGAAGTATGACACTAAGGTTTGGTTTCTGTCAATTGTTCACATACCATACTTTATTTTTGGAACATAGAGTGTGTGTGTGTATGTGTGAGAGAGAGAAAGAAACAGAGAGACATCTGAATGATGTTGCACAGCTTGTAGAGGATTTCTGCTGTGGCTGCAAGTGTTAGTCAAGGGTTTGCTTAGAAAGCAGCCACTGCAACCATTTCTCCGCTGTGACACAAACTGTCTGCCAGCAACAAAGACACAGCTATTTTTCTTAGGACACTGCACTGATTTCCATTCCATTCCATTGGGCAGCCTAAACAAAAGACTTTTTTATACATATTATGTGCTCCTGCATTGTCTAGTCGCTGTATAATAGTTGTTGTTTCATTTTCGTAGTGTTTCAAAAAGTCATGTAAAATAACATGGTCGCGGGCCGCGGTTGCATTGCCACTGTTAGCAGCGAGACGCCATGTTTCTACCGGAGCCTGTAAGGACAAACGCGAGAGAACAAATCAAGCGTCTCTTTACTTGTAGCGGAAGTCCCGCCTCCACTCTCTCCGCTTCGTCTGCTACGGCCGCGGTAGCTCGCCCTCTCCCTCGCCTCACGAACCTCATCTGCTGACACGGAGAAAGACAACGAGGACGACATTTGACCAGCTGCGGATACCGTAGCACTCAGGGAAGGGAGGGGGTGAGCAGAGCAGCAGTTCTTTGTTGTAAATTTCAGCCTCTCCTCTAGATGGCACTATAAACTACCTACTTCACCTTTAAAGGGGACATATTATGCAAAACCAACTTTTTAATCATTTAAATCCTTATATTTGGGACTAGAGCTTAGATCGGGCCCAAAAAAATTAAGCCCGACCTGACCCGAGCCCATGCACTTTGTGTCCGAGCCCGGCCCCGGCCCGACACATTTACTGAAATTACGAGCCCGAACAACGATTTCAACCCGACATTTTTTAAAATACGTGAGCCGTAAATGTACGCATATGTCCGCGTTCTCCCCACAACAGGAGCTTGTTGTACCTGTTGCCACAGTCTAATTTACAATAATAACAGAGCCGCTGAGATCCGCTTCCACGAACGCATATGTTGCTAAATGGTTTTTAAATGATGCATTCATGGCCGCAGGTTTTTACACCTTCACACAATACGACGTGCTATAACATGCCACGCGAACACAACGAGGGAGAAAAAAACACAAATGCTTGATCAAGGGCCCGCCCCGGCCCGGCCCAAGGATAGTGTCGGTAAATATTGGCGGCAATGTGCCTGCTAGAGCCTGCAAATTATCACTTTTCCAAATGCTAACTGCTGTTAGCTCCCAGTAGCCTCTGTGGCTGATGTAATTTCCTGTCCCTTAAGTTTAGTTTTACTTTTTTTTTAAGGTGGACCTAAAGAGATACTACTAAACAGAGCGTTCTGAACAGGGCTGTTTTGGCAGGGTGATTGAACTGCTGTGGTGCTTCATCCTTATGGTATTTTGACCAAAGCATGTCACAGACATGTTCATTAGGACACCAGGGAACTAGGTTCACTTGGAGAAATAGGGTATAATATGACCCCTTTAACAAACACCAGGACAAGGTCAGTGTTTATGCCAGAGCAGGTCCTCAAGAGGTAACAAATACAAGTACTACTAAGCAGAAGTTGATAGCAGTGATGTCACACTCATAGCTCCTGTCTGATTATCATGTATCTCTTGCCTGCACAGCCCATACACACATCAATCCCATTTCAATTCTACCCCCTCGAAACACACAAGAAATGTCTAAGTTCCTGCAGTTGCACCCCTCAAGGGAATGATGCAGTGTCGCACAATGTAAATTGTATTCTTCTCCATTGTCTCTGTTTGCCCATTTTTCTTCTACACATGCACATGTACCAGTCTAAGTTCTGTTGCAAAAACAACCAGAGCTATTGTTATTGTTGTTCACGATGGCGACTGCACTGTCAGCGAAAACTGCTGCCGCTTTCCACCTTTCTATATGCCGTGTGCATAAGACACAGGCATGGAGGGAAAGAAAGGGGAACACTGTAATATGTGTGTGTCCCTGAATGTGTGTGTGTACTCTTGAACAGTGGCCTTGCTCTGTCTCAGGCCTGTCATGGGGATTCATAACCCAATCCCATACAAGAACATGGCAGAATCACTGAAAATTCACTCTCTGCTTGGCCACAGCCTCCTCAGAAATTGTTTATGTGTTCAGAAAAGTTGTTTATAAGGAAACAATGGTAGCTGCTCTGAAATAAACACCTCACTTACACCTACTGTACAATACTGCTGAGTTATTTTTCTTTTATTTAGAAAGACTGCATCAAGATATCCAATATTTATTAGTGTTTGTTTTTGTTGTTAGGCTTCAACCCACTGTGACACCACAGGAGGATATTTCCTAATTCGCCAAGAATTATCCAGAGTTTCTCCTCCTTTCTATAGTCACATGTGCTTGCTCAGACGTGATAACAGTGTGATGGCAGGAGAAGTTCCAGAACATTGGTGTCCATGCAAAAAAGCAGCTGAAGTGGAGTTGCCCGCTGTTGACCATCTATTAGAACACATCTTTCAGGCACTCCCACAACGCATGAAAACGACATCCATTTTTAAAGTAGTTTATGATGAGGTAGTGAGAAAGGAGGGTGAGCAGAGTGCAGTAGTTAAAACGTGGGAAGTAAAACTCAGTTAATGTACAGACATGGGAAGAAAGTGTCTTAGAAGTCAGAGATGAACAGAGCAGGCAGTTAAGAATGAAAAGAAAATATCTGAAGGTGAAGGAAATGGAAAAAGCTATAAGGTTGTAATCTGCCATTAATTTGGCTCGCGCTAAATCACGAGGGAACGCTGGAAAATCAATAAAGACTGATTGCTACTTTTACAGAAGTGTAGCGAACACAGAAACTAACTCGGCTTGTTTTCTGTTCTTATATCTGCAACGATTTCTCTGTCTGCCACTGAGACACTGTTATGTTTGAGTTATGGAGGAATGTAAGACGAATGCAGCTGAACACACAATGTGCAGAGCAATGTTCAAGATGTCACCATGTCACTGATTGTAATCTGTGTGTGAGAAAGAGAGAGAGAGACACACTTAATTTTTCAGTGGCGACACATAGTTGATTACTGGCAAAAAAATAAATAAAAATATTTATTTATTATTATTAATATAGGCAGTTTTGCCTCAACGACTTGCCATTTGTAAAGCAGGAATAAGACAGATGCGAATATATGAGAGGCCGTTTGAGAAATAATTCAGTCTTGCGCACGTCATACTCTCTAACAAAAACGACCATAGTCACACACACTTACTATCATACTCTCTCAGGGCAGAGAGAGTATGATAGTAAGTGTGCATGACTATAGTAGTATGTGTGCGTGACTATAGTAGTATGTGTGCGTGACTATAGTAGTGTTTTTCAGAGAGTATGATAGTGTGTGTGACTATAGTAGTGTTTGTGAGGGAGTATGATGTTACGTGAGCGCACGACTGAATTATTTCTCAAACAGTCTCTGATACAAATATGTTCTCATGCTTGACTCACATTTTCTGCAATGACTTACATTTAGAGGGGCATGTTTGCATTGGTTTGCCTCGAGCGAGAACAGTGTGATGACTAATATTCAACTTTGACGGAAGTTTAGACGTATGAATTAGAAAAGCAAGAAGCTTGAAGTGATGCAGGAGACAGATGCGGGAAACAGAAGCAGACAGACATTTAAGTATTGATTCATGGGTTTAAAAAAAATCTGTTACATCTGACACCTAGTAAGTGAGTAAGAAGTGTGAACGCTGTAATGGCAAATTCAATTTCTTTGTCTCAGAACTAGAGCCTTTCCTAACACACATGTCTTCTTGTGTATTCAAATTAGGATGTCTAGGCTCAACTTTCACATAACTACAACATCCTGCAGGATACCTCTGTGGGAGTCACCCCCGATACCTGCAGTAGACAAAGGGGTGTGAAAGCACGGCCTGGAGGGGCAGACCCCTTCAACAGACAAAGGCATCTGAAAGGGGTGTTCCTCAGGTATCAATGTTTAGGTCTCGCCATTCTCTGGGTCTTTCTTCAGCTACGACTACTTGTGTGTAGATTGACCTTTTCTTTGCAAGGAAAATTAAACCTTGTCGGCCAGCAGAAGTCTCTATTTCATTATTCATCATCATCATCATCATCATCATCATCATCAGCAGCAGCAGCAGCAGCAGAGAATTTCCACAAAAACACCCTGAATAAAACTCAGGTTTATAATAGTCCATTAAACACTTTTGGGCACTCAAATGATTATGACAGGAGTAGCAAGACAACTAAGAGATCAGGTGACGGAAGAATCATCTATAGCCTGCAAAAATATATATATTGTATTTAACATTATTAATTCACTATATATATATGTATATACCAATATTATTATTATTATTTTATGGGGCCTGCAGCAGCTGTTCAGCCAGAGTGCAGTTAAAAAGAAAAAACAACAACAAAGAAACAAACAAAGGAACTTCCTCAGCTTCATCTTTGGAGTTGCCGCAATAAAGGACAGCAGGACAGAGTGCTGTGATGGAATATCACAGAAAGGTTTTCACACTTTTCATCAGCATACGCCTCACGTGGGGTCAGCTGAGGCAGCTGGAGAAATTAGACCCAAACACATCCATCATATTTACATATATTCATAGATAGTGGTTGGTGTGCATGTCTCATCCAGTCAACCACAACACTTCTTTCCATCTTTCCCATTCTTTCCTTTGGCCTTCTTTCCTCTCTCTTTCACTCAAAATACACACACACACACACACACACACACACACACACACACACACACACACACACACACACACACACACACACACACACACACACACACACACACACACACACACACACACACACACACACAGTATGATTCCCCGCCCCTATCATTAATGCAGGGCAGTATAGGTAGAGCTGGCTAGCAAGCTATAATATAAGCAGATGAGATTGAGAGAGGGCCAGCTTCCTCTAACAAAGAGTCAAAAGGACAAAGCTCGGCCATTGTGAGTCAGGGCCATAATGAAAGCATTAAGATAACTGTTCAATATTTATGAAAGTATGCTGGTCTCCGGACACACGCACACGCACGCACGCACACACGCACACTCACACACACACACACACACACACACACACACACACACACACACACACACACACGCACACGCACACGCACGCACACACGCGCGCACACACGCGCGCACACTACACACACACTGAAAGAGAGAGGGGGAGGGTGCAGCAGTCTGTTGGGTCATTCATTATATGAATTGATTTAGTTCAGTTTTCCCTTGTGGTCCATCTGAGACACCAAGCTTCCTCATACCATCCAGCCTCTGTGTGTGTGTGTGTATGTGATAGACTAGGCATGTTGATTCAAAAGTATATTATACTTTTGAATCAACAGACTTCATGCAATGGATATAATATATCATTGCGTGATGTCAGCTTGTGTGTGTAACAAAGAAAGGGTTTTTGGTTTGTTAGCACTTCATTTAGACATTAGAAAGAAGAGATGGCATTGGCGAGGGACAAAGAAAGAATGAATGAAATATGTTTCTTACCTCTCTTGGACAATGTCTAGTTTAAGCAACAACCTCATTTCTGAGACACAGGTTCAGTTTAACAAGGGCCTTTCTGCATGGAGTTTTCATGTTCTCCCCGTGTGTGCATGGATTTTCTCCAGGTTCTCAAGTTTCCTCCCACAGCAGATTTGGGGATTAGGCAAAATGGACATTCTAGGTATGAGTGTAAGATTGAATGGTTGTCTGTGATGGACTGGCGCCCTGTCAAGGGTGTGATTCGCCTTATAGCCCATCAGCTTGGATTGGCACCCGCGACCCACTGCGACCCTCATGTGGGATAAAGTGGTGGAAGATGAGTTAGTGAGTGGTTCAGTTTAGTGACGAGGACACGGTTTGTCCAAATGAATGGAAATCAATGCAGTGTCCCAACAAAGACTGCTGTGCAGGTATTACTTTCTGAAGCACATTTTCTAGCAAAAGAAAAGGAATTGGACTTGTAATAAGTTGTCTTCAGCAAAGTGTGTGTGTCAAACAAACCAAAATGGAAAGACGTTACTGTATGTTTAGAGCAAAATAATATGCATCATGCTCAGTAATTGGGTGCTGTTGTTGAAGGAGAAATCCAGAGTTACAAATATTCTATTCACAAGAACTCATGTTCATAATATGAACTGAGTTCATATTTATCACTATCCGCCAGAACTCATATTTTCTTACAGCCTCCCTCTATTTCTTTGTAGAAAAAATTATTTTGGAAATGTATGTGTAAACACAAGTTTAACAAATAAATGTTTACCTGCTGTTTTTCGGCATAGGGCAATTTGTTAACATATAAGACATAGAAAACATATGGCAACAAAGTGACAATCAATTACATTAAATAGATTTTAAGTGATGCGGCACCAATAATAATTTGATTTGAACAGTTAATTTATGTAGAGATAAATAAGAATGGTAGTTTAAATGTGTTGAATTAACTAACATTGTTCAAAGATATTAATTTAACTTATTTTATTTATTGAGTCCAAATCATTCCTATCTGGATATATAGAAAGAAAACATCACTTTCACCCATAAAATTAGGAAATATAAACCAATATCATCCAGATAATTGGTAAAAAAAAAAAAGAAAGAAAAAAAAAGAGATTTTTTGCAGATATCTAGTAAATATATATAATTTTTCCCTAGAAAATGTATTTGGCTTTACTCAATTTTAACGTTTGCTCTATTTTTATTAAATCCAAAACATTTCAACCAATTAATTCATTATTATGTACGGAAGCGTATTGCATTCACTTGAAAAAAAAAAAAAAAAATCCTGATTTTCTTAATAATCTTTTTTCTGTTTTTCTGACTAATATTTTTTTCCCCTGTTTTTCTGTCTAATTATTTTCCTGTTCCTGTTTTTCTGTTTTTCGTGCAAATTTTTTTCCCCTGTTTTACGGAGTAATTTTTTTCTGAGTTTAGAGAGCATTTGAAATAATAAACACATTCACTCCTTTATTGAGAGTTCGATTTATAACAACATGGATGGCTTGTTTAGTTTAATCAAGTTTTACTTTGATCTGGGTTTAAGACACTGGGAGATAGTCCTGTCTTTAAGTCACATAGATGGTATTATCATTAGTTTGTCGACTTTACGCAGGCACCTGGGGACTTTGCGGTTGTTTTAATTGACCCGCTACGGTAGATCATTTATGAGGCATGTATGTGCGGGAAGGAGTCACCATATGTGTATGCATGGATGTATATCCATGGGTGTATGGGAGTCACTTGCAGGTTGGAGGTTCTCGCGAGAGTTCTCGATAATTCAGAAAAAAAATTACTCTGAAAAACAGAAAAAAAAATTACTCCGAAAAACAGAAAAAAAATTACTCCGAAAAATAGAAAAAAAATTACTCCGAAAAACAGGAAAATAATTAGACAGAAAAACAGGGGAACAAAATATTAGTCAGAAAAACAGAAAAAAGATTATTCAAAAAATCAAACCGAAAATTAATTAGTGAGAAAAACAGGATTTTTTTTTTTTTTCAAGTGAATGCAATACGCTTCCGTAATTATGTATGTAATAGTTTTATTTAAATTTACTTAAGTAAATCAATAGTTTTTAATTAGAGTTGTAGGTCTTAAAATCTATTCAATTATATCAAGTGTCACTTTTTTGAGTAGCCAATGGTCCAAATTTTTATAGACCCAGCGTGAACTAGGTTGGAACTAAGTACTACTCCTTATTTTTGTGCATGATTTAAATATCAAGGAACAATATATTGTTCAATTTGTACTAAATAGGATCATTAGATTTATTGACTCCGTCATGAAATTCAAGATTCTCCTTCATATTTATTCAGTGACATGTTCATGTCCTTCCATGTTTTCTTTCCTTTCCTTTCCTGCTGTCACTTTTGTTTTCTCGCTCCTTCTCTTTCTGTCCTCCTTTATTCCTTATCAATTTATCTGTCATGCTTTTTTCTCAAAAACAATTTCATTCACTTTCTAACAGTTGGTTGTCACAGGAAATTATTTTCTTGTCATTTAGAAAAAAAAAAACAATCATCAAAGACAGAGATAGAGCAGCTCAATATTTAAAGAAAACTTACATTTGATTTTAATTTTAATTTTAAAGTCACATTTGCAAAAATCATTTGGTCAAAATAAATGCATTTACTGTCAATAATCAATAATTCACATGCATGTGTCACTCTTTTAAATAAGATGTTCCAGGTAATTAATGAAGTGGCTGAATTACAGTTAATCAAAAACAACTTTTTTAAGAATGATGTCACAAATGTTGCAGTTTCACAGATAACTACTCCAATTAGGCCCCAAGCTACAACTGGGCGAGTAGAATGAGTTAAGCAGAGGGGGGCACAACTGGGACACCAGTTGTTGCAGATGAGCCCTCTGGAGGTTCAGTGGGCCAAACATGCAAGTTGTTATTATTATTTTAGCTGAAATATTTTCTTAAAACAACAAATGCTCTTAATGAAGAACCAATGTGTAGTGACATCTAATGGCAAGGTTAGACCTTGCAACCAAGTGAAAAAATTTTGCCTTATGATCTTCATCCAAGTGTATATGAGAACGTAGGTAATGCAAAAACACAAAAAACCCTCCCTAGAGGCAGTGCTTGTCCATTCTGAGCTTTTGTACAAACATGACGACATTCTCTACACGAGGCTCATTCTAAGGTAATAAAAACAGTTCCATGTTGAGATCCATTGGAAGCATAGTCGGTACCCATTTGCTCAGCGGTAGATTCACCTTTTCCGGCTGATTCACACATACACGGTAGGGGTGGGAATCACAGGGTATCTCATGATACGATGTGATAGGCAACGTGGTCAACATGGTGACCAATAATGTCATGACTCTGTGATAATCAATATACTGCTCACTTTGAGTGGGGTAGCATCACAATGTGCTGAACTGAATTGTGGGTTTATTGATTCGCTTTGCTCATATTGCAGGTTGCAGACAGTGTTCAACTTTCCAAGCAGGAGCATCGGTCAATCAAAACCGATTATGCAAACATACCAACAAGTGCTAGCCAACCAAATCACATTTATGTATTGAGCTCAAACACTTCTTATATGGAGCTCTCAAACAAGGCTGTTCACCCAAGTTCACCCAACAATGGCAGACACCACATTACCATCGATTTAGCAACATTAACAAACTCTTTTGTAGTCTCCCATGACAGACACTACCTAGCTAGACTACCATAGCTACCTACAGTGTAAAGTGTCAGGCATGCCCACAATCAAAGCATTAAAAACAAAGTGTACACACAGCTGAAAAAAAAAAACCCACACCATAAATAGTGGTTCAACAAGTATACCGATGGATCAGTCAAATTATATTTCTATTTCTAAATCCTAAGTCTGCTATGGCCTTGTTGCACAAGGCTAGTAATTCAGTTTATACATGATTTTAGTATAACAGATTTTGTGAGATCCACTGGTCAAATTGTAAACTGCAAATCACTGAATACCCCACAGCTCATATTTGTGGTCCAGGTTTGTAAGAGAACCTATGGTGTGTAATCCAATACAATATTAGTTTAAAGTCTGGCTTCTAGCAAAAACATATACGTTACAATAAGAATGAGCGATGTAATAGGACCTAAAGGCTATCAATCATCTAAGCATTATCTTACTTTATTATCCAGTTAATTATACTAAAAAGTTGGGGTAACTTATAGGTTTAGAACCACTTTATAAAGGAACTTTAATTATTTTCTCCATTGACTCCTCCACTCTGTTCATCCAGCCACAGATCCATATGTGCACTCATGTGTCCATGTATTCATTCATCACTCATCCTGAAGTGTTTCCAACCTTAAGTGTCTCCATCCCGTTCCTCCTCTCATTAACTCCACCTTCTCCCCATGAATCCATCCATCTCTGCCCCCCAACCTCCTCCTCTCTTCCCCTCTAAGTGCCAATCATTAAGCTGTCAGTCAACCAGAGTGAACATGTTGACAGAGCCTCTGGAGCCACATTGAAATTTATGGTTTGCATATGCAAACATGCACTAATTTATCTTCACCTCAGTCTGTTTTCCACCTGCCAACTTTGGTGGACTTGTGTGACAAAGCGAACAAGACGAGGGGTGACCACCAACAGTCTGGTTTCTGATTGGCTGGGGTGGCAGACTGATGCAATATTAAATATATTAGAAATGAGAGTTGGGTCTGCGTGATGCGTCTGAAAGTTCACAGTGTTGATTATGGGCAATTAGCTGCAACTCGCAAACCTTGTCAGCATCCAGACTATCAGGATGTAAATATGTTGCGTGAATCAATCAATCAATCTTTATTTGTATAACAATTTTATAACAGAACGCTCTGTTTAGTAGTATCTCTTTAGGTCCACCTTAAAAAAAGGGACAGGAAATGACATCAGCCACAGAGGCTACTGAGAGCTAACAGCAGTTAGCATTTGTAAAAGTGATAATTTGCAGGCTCTAGCAGGCACATTGCCCTCATATATATACGTATCCAGTGGACAGATAAATCCTCTGAGGCTGGAAGTTTGGGTAGGACTCTGTGCTGCACTGTGGAGCCAAGAATAGAACTTTTTGCCGACTTTGCGGACTTCCGGTTTTGGGATACTGAGTGCAGGCACTCTCGCGTGTTTTACGGACAAAGCGGAGCTCCGCGAGACAACATTTCCAGGACTTTAGCGCATTGTGACGTCCCAATGAGTGTGGAAGTCGACATTGTGTGTTTCATCTCCTGTACTTGGACTGAGGAGGACCACAAAAACATGAGTGAGTCCTCTTTTTTCCCACTTTGCCGACTGATAGGGTTGGGGATTAAAAAGTTGATTTCCAGGAAATGATTTTCATCACACTGACTTCTGACAAAAGTGCTGTTAATAATGTACAACCAGATGTATATGTGCATCTGAAAATATGTGAGTAAAATAATTTTCTTAAAATATGTTCCCAAGAAAATCCAATTAGGAATGCAATTTAGGAACATGATATGTTTGGGAGATTGCGGAGCCACATTCATTTATCTATTTTTGATCCAATACACACTTTAAAACTTACTCTTTAGCGATGCCATTTTCTCTGTCTTTTGTCTCTCCTCCAAAATTCACCCCTGTGTGTCAGGTTTGCTGCTGTCATCTATCTATGTATTTTTTATTATTTTTATTTATTTTTACAGCCGTATCTCTTGAAGTACCCTCTGACTCTATTGCTGCTTCACAAAGTCACAGCAATTTATATCCCTATTCATGTCAAGCCAGGAGAAAGTGGATGGTGGGATGCAGCTGAGGGTGGAGCTGGGTGTTTGAGATGAGCCATCAATGATCAGATTTACAGGTCTCCCTCAGACACAAAGGGTTCAAGGTTCAATTCCATTTGGAGCCCATTTAGTGAGAGCGCATCCTCTAGCTTTTGAAAGGAGGGGAGGAAAAAAATGCATTTTACACACAGAGGAATGGCTGTGTATGTTTAGGCAGCTGCCAGCAGTGAGGTGGAGAGATTTACGTGTTGGTGCTTGAAGGAGCGAGAGCACTCGATCCCTGTAGCGTAATATTTTATTGTGTCAGGGATACAACGAGATAGGCCGCTCCATCCCCTTCAAGGGAAAAAGAAAAAGCCTGACACCAGTGTTTTGGACAGGGAAGAATGAAGAGAGAGAGGGAAAACGAGATTGGAAGGGGTAGAGGAAGATGAACAGAGCATGAGTGAGCATTGTACAGCTGTCAGAGAGCTCAGAATAGAAAGCCAGGGGGCACTATAGACATAAATCAACCCACTGATCAATGAATTGATTTGTAAATCAGGCACCATACAGTAAGTCAAGGCTGAGGCTCCATTAGGGAAGAGCTATGTCATCATTACAGACCTGAATGCAGCAGCTTTGGGTGAAAACGTGCTATCTATTTTCACAAAGGCCAAGCACAAAGGGTCAATAACGCGAGGAAAGGGGCAGTGAGTTTAACTTAAGTCTTCTTCTGGTCTTGACTCACCTGCATGATGCGATGGTGTTTGTTAACAGCTCTTTTGCAAAGGGCAACAATATGTCATGCATTAAATATCATCCTTTTGTTTTTGTTCTGTTTTGTCTTTACCTGAAAAGTATATTACTTTAGGAAGAATATTGCTACCATGGTTGGAGTTGTGTTTGCTCTTAAAGGGGACATATTATGCAGAATCTACTTTTTAATCATCATTAATCATCACAAACTTCCAGCCTCATCTGTTCAGTGGATACATGTTATATATGACGGCAATGTGCCTGCTAATATGCTAACTGCTGTTAGCTCCCAGTAGCCTCTGTGGCTGATGTCATTTCCTGTCCCTTATGTTTTGTTTTACTTTTTTTTTTTAAGGTGGACCTAAAGAGATACTACTAAACAAAGCGTTCTGAACAGGGCTGTTTTGGCAGGGTGATTGAACTGCTGTGGTGCTTCATCCTTAATTAATACTATGTTATCTACACCAAGTATTCCTTTTAAATAGTGTTTATTCAAATTTGCAAATATACTTTTAATCTAATTAGAGTGCCCTTTTTAAGTATTAAAATTGTAATTTTTTTTTCTATTTGCTCAATTTCATTTTGTTTACGTAAAATCAGTTCAACACTTTAAAACATGCTACAAAATTGAACATTGACTCAGTATTGGAACATTCTAATTCATTTAATTGTCACTATCAGCTTCTTGACAAAAATATCAGCATTTATAAAAGTTAGGCATTGGTAAAAAGACGAGAACTTGAATCACTGAAGGCAGCAATTTATGTAAACTATCCTGTTTTGTTCATACATGTAACAATGTACAATGTAACCTCTATTTATGTGCAAGCTTCTCATTGTAAATATGAGATAAAGTATTAGAGCGAGTGGGTATGAAGGATGAGTGAAAAACATGAAAGTGTGAGTGAATGGGTGTGAATGGGTGAATGGGAAGTGTAGTGTAAAGCAGCTTGGTGGTCATCAAGACTGGAAAAGCGCTATATAAATACAAATATAAATACAAAACCATATAAATTGCACTAATCAGTAGATAGATGATTTCTAGTTCATAGCAACTATGGACTTTTATGAATAGTTTATCAAGAATTCATGAGATTAAGAATAGAAAGAGGAAAGATCACAGTGTTGGATAAATGTTGCTAAGAATAAACCTTGAAGCAAAAGCAGAAACAGTTTATCCAATTTTTATAATTGCTCAGACAGACATTTAATGTAATTTCTCCTGAAATAAATGCAAACACTCACACACAAGAGACAGCTGCAGCTTCTACAGTCAGGCTACGTTTCCTCAGGGAATGCTTAGCTTAACGTTGACCCTGTGATAATCTGCCATTTTACTCTGTGCATTAAAGCTGTGCTATATAATTTACAACATTAAAACTTGCTCTGTTCTGCACTGTCAGTGCAGCTTTTATGTTGCCCTGATGTTCTCTAGAAATAACTACTCAGATAAATTAGATCGAGAAACAGCTCCTGCGTATTTAGCTGCAGTCGACAACCATCGCACACACATATATGTTCTGTATCCATCCTGCTGTACATTAACTCCTGTAGGTGCCACTACTGTAAGGTGGAATACATTATTGGTTTTGCTATTTAGAGAAAGCTTGAGCGACACTGTTGTCAAAGCTTCATCTCCAAAACACAGAAGATCATGTAGAGGAGATTAAAATTATAGCTGTAGGAGCCAAATTAAGTTTATGTTGACTCTTATATTTCTTTTTTTTGTCATTAGTCTGAGTAAGTGTATGCACGTGTGGAAATATGGGCACAGGTCTATCTGTCCCCACCTACAGGATGACAGAGGAGGCTGCTGGAGGTGGAGCCAGGTGGAAGACCTTGAGAGGTGGAGGCCAGAGCAGCTGGGCGTGGCTGGGAGAGCATTCAGTTTTTTGACCATGTTGCAGTGACGATGGGCCATACAGCCGTGCATAAGAGACTTTAATAGAAAGTGCTTAATGTTTTATTTTGTACTTTTATTTTGCTTTACAAGTTTATTTTGTGACAACTAAACATCTGTGAAACAATAAAACGGTCAGAAGGGACCGACCTGGAATTACCACTACTCCTCATCATTTCACATGAGTCAAAACTAAAATCCACTCAGCCACAAGTAGTAGCCAGAAAAGAAGAAGAAAAATGGAAAATGCTACTACATTTTAGTCAAAAAACTTCTCTGGATGGATTCGTGGAACAAAGGAACATTGGATGACATTGGATACACATGGAATTGGATGCCAGCAACTGGAACAAAGGAAGTGATTGCCAAGCTGGATTGAAGGCCCAAACTGAATCCAATTGAATCCAGATCAATCGGTACGTTAATGAAGAAAGTTTGAAAAGAATCTGATTTAGTTTATGAAGAGTAATACATTGAGCGGAATATTCAGTTATATTAAAAAAAAAAAAAAAAAAAAAGAAAAAAAAAAGAGACCTTTAAGTTTGTCAAGTTAAAACAAAGAACATCAGTTATCAAGATGGAGGACAGTGCCACAGCTTCTTCACCTGTTGAAACAGAAAAGCAGGTGGATAATTCTGAGTCACAGCTCTGTGAAGATGCAAGAATTGTTAGAAAGAATAAAAGTGGTGCATTGACTCGCAGAATGAATACGATCATTAAACTTATGAAAGATCAAGCAAATGTGGAGAAAGTTAAGGATCATCTATTAAAATACATAGAAGCCTTGGACACTTTGGATAAAGTTCACAGAGATTATCAAACGCACTTATCAAAGAATGAGCGTGTTAAAGATACAAAACAATGGTATGAACCAAAAATGCTTAGCATAGAAAAGTTTAAGATCAAGACTGATGAGTGGATTGAATCCTGTCCAGTTGTACCAGCACCTGAGAAAGAGGATGAAGATGAAGTTGGTCCTCAGGACAGCATCTCTGTGGTAACTCAGACATCAAGCAAAGGGACACATGTAAGCACAGCATCAGCTCAGTTGATGGCAAAGGCAGAGAAGGCCGCTCTTTTAGCCCAGGCTGCTGCTCTGAAAGAAAGGCATGCTTTAGAAGAAGAGCAAGAGCATTTAGCAAAACAAAGAGAGGAGTTAAGGAGGCAAAGGGAGAGACTGGACTTTGAAGCTGAGCTTTCTGCGGCTAATGCAAGGCTTGCTGTGTTTGCTGGAGCTGAAGAGCAAGTGGCTTCCACTCCAGTGAATGGAATGAACAAGTATCTAAAGGAGAGGAACTTGGAATTTACCAATATGGAAACCTTGCAAGCGGGAGGTCAACCCATGATTATGCTGGATGGAAGGACTGTTCGGCCCAGGCATGGAGTGCAACATTTACCCTTATTCCAACCACGAAGTAGACAAGCAGGTTCCCAGGAACATGGACATTGGACACTCCAGGACAGCCAAGAGGCTATAGGTGCAGTGCAACGGCCACAGCCAATGCAGTCAAAACATAGAGGTAATGTTGTTCTGCAACCTATTGTTGAAAAATCTTATGATAACTCAGACAGAATTGAGATCAGTACAGAATACAGACAGCTGGCTGATGATGTTACTTTAAAACCACACGGAAACACAGCAGGTCCTGTGATAACACAGCAAGGACAAGACCAGCACAGTCCAGTACAAGGCAGTGCAGCCTCCAGTGATCTAATAGCTGTCTTGAATAGACAAAATGAAATCACCTCTATGCTACTCAAGCAACAACAATTGTCTTTATTACCACCCAAAAGTGTTAATGTCTTTGAAGGGGACATCTTGCAGTTTAGGTCATTTATGTCATCTTTTGAGCACAACATTGAACTAAAAACAGATGATGTGCAAGACAGATTGTTTTACCTTGAGCAATATACAAAGGGTGACGCTAGAGAGCTGGTAAGAAGTTGCCAGCATATGGATAGAAACCAAGGCTATCTCAGAGCCAAACGTCTGTTGCATGAGCAATTTGGCAATGAATACAAAATTTCCATGGCTTACATTAAAAAAGCACTTAATTGGCCTACCATAAAGCCTGAAGACCCAAAAGCCTTGAATGACTATGTATTATATCTGAAAGGATGCTGTAATACCATGGAAAGTCTCGATTACCTGAATGAGCTGAATGTAGCCTCCACTTTGAAAGCCATTGTCATGAAATTGCCTTACAAGCTGCGGGATAAATGGCGGACTAAAGCTCAAGAAAAGTTGGAGAACAGCAGCACAATTATATTCAAAGATCTTGTTGAGTTCATTGAGAAACAGGCAAAGATATGTTCCAATCCAATATTTGGAGATATACAGGATGCAATTTCAAGCAGAAAAAGTATCAATATCAGTAAGTCCATCACTAGGCCCAAGTCTTCTTATGCAGCTAATGTGGTAACAATGAGTGCTCCAGTGGCTCAAAGCTTGAACAGTGACAAGTCAAAGCCCAAATGCCTCTGCTGTGAAGGTGGTCACAAAGTGGAGCATTGCTCTGACCTAAAGAAGAAAACGCACAGGGAGAAGTTGAACTTTTTAAAGGAAAAAGGACTCTGCTTCGGATGTTTGTGCAAAGGGCACCTGAGCAAGGACTGCAAGGACCGTCTGTCATGCAACACCTGCAACAGAAAGCATCCCAGTGTGCTTCACATCAACTTTCAAGTCAAAGGTGAGACTTCCAGGTCAGTGGAACAACCACAGTGCATTCCAACTGTGTCATCAAACGGATGTAGCCATAAAGGGGCCGGAAACTATAAACATGCACTTTCCATCTTACCTGTTCAAGTGAAGTCTGTCAAAGGAAACAAAATCATTCAAACGTATGCTTTTCTCGATCCTGGAAGTTCAACCACGTTCTGCACTGAAAAACTGGCGCAGAAGTTGAGTCTGGAGGGAAAACCAACCACTGTGTTATTGAGAACGTTGTCATATGAAAGACCTGTCAAGAGTGTATTGCTGTCAGGACTAGAAGTGAGTGAGCTGAAAAGCAGCAACTTCATGCCTATACCCGAAGTGTACACTCAAAAGTCCATGCCAGTGACAAAAGACAACATCCCAACACAGGAGGATGTAACAGAATGGACTTATCTCAGTGAAATCCAATTGCCTCAGATAGACTCTGATGTTGACTTGCTCATCGGCATGAATGCAGCAAATGTGATGGAGCCCTGGCAGGTGATCAACTCACAAGAACATGGGCCCTATGCTGTGAGAACCTTGTTAGGCTGGGTGATAAATGGTCCATTGGGAGGGTGCAGCAAAGGTGTGGAAATGCCCACAGAGACTGTCAATAGGATCTCCTTAGTCGACCTACAAGAACTTCTGGTGAGTCAATACAACATAGATTTCAATGAGAAAGCCTATGAAGAAAAAAGTGAAATGTCTGTAAATGACAAGAAATTCCTGAATATTGCCAATGAATCGGTAAAAGTGAAAGAGGGTCACTACTGCATTAACTTACCTTTCAAAGCAGATACCATCACAATGCCCAATAACCGCATTGTTGCAGAACAGCGTCTATTGAATTTGAAAAGAAAATTCCAAAGAGATCTGAACTATCAAAGGGAGTATACAGAGTTCCTTAGTGATGTCATTAACAAGGGCTATGCTGAAATGGTTCCCTCTACACAACTGAAGAAGAGTGATGGAAAACTGTGGTATATTCCTCATCACAGGGTATATCACCCAAAAAAGAAGACGATTCGTGTAGTGTTTGATTGTGGTGCAACCTTTCAGGGGACATCTCTTAACTCTGAACTACTCCAAGGCCCGAATTTAACAAACACGCTGATTGGAGTGCTGACACGTTTCCGAGAAGAGCCAGTGGCGCTGATGGCGGACATACAGGCCATGTTCCACCAAGTCAAGGTGACCGAATGTGACACAGATTTCCTGCGCTTCTTATGGTGGCCACAAGGAAATGTGAATGATGCTCCAGTGGAATATCGCATGACTGTTCATTTGTTTGGTGCAGTCTCTTCACCAAGCATAGCCAACTTTGCACTTAGAAAGACTGCACAGGACAATGAAAGCAACTTCCCTCTGGAGGTAACAAACACAATCATGGAGAACTTTTATGTAGATGATTGTTTGAAGTCGATGCCCACAGAGCTAGAAGCAATGGAACTCATCACAAACCTCACTGAAGCCTGTCATAGAGGAGGCTTCCATCTGTCAAAGTGGATAAGCAACAGTAGAGCTTGCCTTTGTGCTGTTCCACAAGAAGACAGAGCCAAAGAGATAAAAGAGTTGGACTTGAGCAAAGATCAGTTGCCCATGGAACGAGCCTTAGGACTTCAATGGTGTGTCCAAAGTGACTCCTTCAAGTTCAACATCACCATCAGTGAGCGTGCACTTACCAGAAGGGGCATCCTATCAATGGAACTATGTCGACAGGACCTTGGATGGGACATGACCATTCCCAACACACTGTCTGAGCAGTGGACCAAATGGACCGGCAGTCTCTCACAACTCGCAGACTTTGAAGTTCCACGCTGCTTTAAAGCAAAGGATTTCGGTGAGTCAGTGCATAGCCAGATTCACCACTTCTCTGATGCTAGCGAGCTAGGCTATGGAACAGTCAGCTATCTCAGGATGACAAATGCTGAAGAAAAAGTCTGTGTGGCGTTCTTGATTGGCAAAGCAAGAGTAGCTCCATTGAAACGACAGACCATCCCAAGGCTGGAGTTGGCAGCTGCAGCTTTGTCAGTTAAAGTGGATAATATGTTAAAAGAAGAACTGCTGCCACCTACAGATAGGTCAGTGTTTTGGTGTGACAGCACGTCTGTCTTAAAATACATTTCAAATGACCACACTCGGTTTCATACTTATGTGGCGAATAGGACGTCTAGGATAAGAGAGGCCACACAAGTCTTTCAGTGGAGATATATTCGTACAAAGACTAACCCTGCTGATGACTGCTCTAGAGGTGTGAGCGCAGAGAGATTCATGAAGAATCCAAGATGGATCTCTGGACCAGAGTTCCTTTGGTCATCAGAAGAGGACTGGCCGAACGAACAGGTGGACAAGGAACTTAGCAAAGATGATCCAGAGGTGAGGAAATCTGCAACAGTTAATGCAATCATGCAAGCATGTGAGGAAAGGCCCACAGACAAGTTGCTCAATCACTTTTCAGACTGGCTGAAGTTGAGAGAAGCAGTTGCATGGATATTAAAGGTCAAATATGCATTAAAACACCTTGTGCAAAAAAAGAGGGACTTGAAGGAAGACTGTAAACAGACTCGAATGGCAACCAGAACGACCAAGGGGTATGTCAAGGACAGCATGAAGGAATCAATAACAGTTGATGATCTGATATTGGCAGAAAATGCTATTCTCTCCTATGTACAGAGACAATGTTTCCCTGAGGAAATCAACATGCTACAAGAAGGTGCTTTCAACGTGAAAAGGGGCAGTAGCATATACTGACTGGATCCGATGCTGGACAATGGAATCCTCAGAGTGGGTGGTCGCCTCAGAAGAACAGCAATGCCGGAGGAAAGAAAACACCCTGCCATTCTGGCCAAAAACCACCACGTGTCCACTCTGATCCTACGTCACGTCCATGCTCAAACTGGACATGGAGGAAGGAACCACATGTTATCCCAGGTACGAAAAACATACTGGATTACAAGTGCTAATTCTGCTGCCAGAAAGATTATCTCTCACTGTGTAACCTGCAGAAAGAACAGAGGAAAACCTGGTGAACAAAAAATGGCTGATCTGCCAAGTCAAAGGCTTGTCATGGACTTACCACCATTCTCCAACATTGGTATGGACTACTTTGGCCCTTTAGAGGTGAGAAAGGGAAGAAGCACAGTGAAAAGGTATGGCGTCATCTTTACCTGCATGACCAGCAGAGCAGTACATCTGGAGGTGGCCTGTTCTTTAACTACAGACTCATGCATCAACGCCATCAGGCGGTTTCTTTGCCGAAGAGGCCAAGCACAACACATAAGATCTGATAATGGCACTAACCTTGTGGGTGCCGAAAGAGAACTAAGAGAAGCACTCCGAACATTAGACCAAAGGAAAATCCACCAGGCTTTGATGAAGGAGGGAGTTCAGTGGAGCTTCAATCCCCCCACTGCTTCTCATCATGGTGGGTTCTGGGAACGCCTCATCAGAATGGTAAGGCATGTCTTACTTTCAGTTTTGAAGCAACAAACAATAGACGATGAAGGCCTAACCACCATTTTCTGTGAAGTTGAGGCAATACTTAACAGCCGGCCTATTACCAAAGTGTCTGATGACCCACAAGACTTGGAAGCTCTGACTCCTAATCACATTCTGTTGCTCAGAACTAATCCACTTCTGCCCCCTGGGCTGTTTTCAAGGTCTGACCTTTACCACAGGAGACGCTGGAGACAAGTCCAATATATGACAGAGCTCTTCTGGAAAAGATGGCTGCTGGAATACCTGCTTCTCCTCCAAGAAAGGCAAAAGTGGTCAAGAGTCAGAAGAAATTTCATCCTTGGAGACATTGTCCTAGTCACAGACAACACTGCTCCTCGCAATTCATGGCTACTTGGAAGAGTTGTGGAAGCCAAACCTGACACCAGAGGCCATGTCAGAGTTGTGAAGCTGCAAACAAAGACCAGTGTGCTGGAGAGGCCAGTGTCTAAAGTGTGCTTGCTGCTGGAGGGTGATGACACGCCTGTGATTAGAAGTCCAGAACATAGCAAAAAGGATTAAAGATAAGTGAACTTATTATTATTTTAGAGATTTAAGTTATAAATATTGAAAAGCAGTTTGTGCAATAGAAATGGCTCCTTTTATAATTTATTGAATTAATTGTCTTTGCTTCTACAAATACAATTAGGGGCCGGTATGTAGGAGCCAAATTAAGTTTATGTTGACTCTTATATTTCTTTTTTTTGTCATTAGTCTGAGTAAGTGTATGCACGTGTGGAAATATGGGCACAGGTCTATCTGTCCCCACCTACAGGATGACAGAGGAGGCTGCTGGAGGTGGAGCCAGGTGGAAGACCTTGAGAGGTGGAGGCCAGAGCAGCTGGGCGTGGCTGGGAGAGCATTCAGTTTTTTGACCATGTTGCAGTGACGATGGGCCATACAGCCGTGCATAAGACTTTAATAGAAAGTGCTTAATGTTTTATTTTGTACTTTTATTTTGCTTTACAAGTTTATTTTGTGACAACTAAACATCTGTGAAACAATAAAACGGTCAGAAGGGACCGACCTGGAATTACCACTACTCCTCATCATTTCACATGAGTCAAAACTAAAATCCACTCAGCCACAAGTAGTAGCCAGAAAAGAAGAAGAAAAATGGAAAATGCTACTACAATAGCTGTACTTGAGCCATTTTCCTATTGCTATTTGTGCTATTTCTCTCATTTCTGGCAACATTTGTGCTTTAAGGGTGTCTCTGTGTGTGTGTGTGTGTGTGTAAAGCAGTGGTGGCTCTAGCTTATATGGCGCCCTGGGCAGACCTGCTGCTCTCCACCTCTTTCACACTGAAATGATCAGGTACAGCTAGGATTTTAAAACCAGGTGCAGCCACTAAAAAAGGTGATTACACCATTCCTATTGCCAATTAGTTGGTCTGGTCCAGTGGTGTCTTTTTTTCACCTAAGCAGCACCTGAGTGTAAATTGTGATGTCAAGCTGGGGAAAGAAAACAAACAGGAACAACACAACCTCAGCAGTTATGTCAGATTGGTTAGTATTTTGCCTCTTTTACGTTGGTCTCTCTTTAAATCAGGGGCCTCAACCTCAAAATGACCTGGTGGCCAGCGAACTTCTAGTCTGGTCAGGAGGGGCCAGGTCAAGTGAAAAAAAAGTCCAACAATTCGAGAAAAAATAACGGTTTAGTGATTAGAAATTAAAATTATATATTAATAATCCATCATGATCAAATATTTAGGCTGCGATCGCAAACCATTTCAAAGTAAAAAGTCTTTGTTTTGATAGATGGTCCAAGACAAAAAAAACAAAAAACATTTATGACCCAAAATGAATATGTAAATAACAAAAACAGACAGAAATAAAACAGAATGAAAACATTAACTCAAACTATACATGTAGGCAATTGTAATTAAAACACTAGACAGGCTTAGTTTTCAGAAGTAAGGATTGCTATATTAATGCCAACAGCTACACGAACAGACAGAAGAAATGGCACATCTCTGGCAAAAATAGACAAACAATGATGCGTGAGTCTTTATGCCATATGGAGCTGATGCAAATAAAAATCCACGTCAGAGTCATTTGACCTGGAGTGAATGCTGATCAAACACATTTCCACTGGTGAAAACGCTGGGGTTAAACTGTTTGTTTTTTTTACCTGTGGGAATGGGGTGAAAGACAGCAGGCTATAGTTAACCCCTTCACAAATTATTTAAGATTAATGGTGCTGACTCCAACCCACATGGTGACACAACATGGTATCATTGACATGATCATGCAAATTAGCAACAGAAAACCAAACACAAATATTCTTTTTTTTCTGTTGCTTCCAATGCTGCCCCAGCAAGATGCTGACCTGGATGGCTGTCCATGTGACCCACATCTAAATCCATACTGGTCACACTAATGTCACATAATGGTCCAGCTCTGTCGGTTGTTTATTAGTTGCAGAAGTTAGCTGGCTTGAAATGGATGTTGTTGATGAAGTGAGAAAAGGAGACAGCAAAAAAATAACCTGAGGAGGATCCTTTTTCAATTGACACTGGATGTTCAAACTTGTATTTAACCACAGCTACTGTAGCCAGATCCTAGCTACATTTTTGGCAGAAACAATTTCATTTATCTTGATTTTCTCATAAGCAACTGTATCACAGATATGATGAATGACAAAGGAAGCTGATGGGTCTGAATATGTGATTACGTCACTTTTGGCGCGCCCCCTCTATGTTCACGCGCCAGTGCTGGTGCTAATCACATCATCATTCGTCTGGTTCTGGTGTATATTTTCCTCCTGTAGGTCTTCATAGATTTCATATGAGCCATTTCTAAAACCAATGGATTCCTTAAAAGTCAGGTTATAAACTGACAGGGACTGTATCTGTGCTCATACAGAGAGGTGTGGTTTCACTGACAGCTTAGACCAGGAGGGGGTTGTTCTATGTAAATGTGATGATTCTGTCTCTCCCTAAAACAGTTTGAGGAGTGCCTACATTGAATCTTCCATAAATATTATCCGACTTCAGGTGCTAGACATTGTTGGAAAGCTTAGAAATCACATTTTCAGAATCTGCTAATAACTCCTGGCGCAGCTGCTCAATCCCGCCCCTTACATGTACGTAGGGGGCGTCTCCCACCCACGCATGCTACGTATCACAACATTTGGACAGCAGAATCACCGACTGCTGTATGAAGAGAGTATGAACATTTGTGGTGCTGCTGTGGCCAAGGGCTCACAATCACAGTCTGCCTCTCTCCCGAAGCAAATTTTCTTGCAAACTTCATCATTCTGTGCCGTGCCTTATGACCGTAAAAGTAAGAAGTGGCACCATATGATGAACGCAGTGGCATATCACATTGCCAAGGACATGGTCCCTATAGCCGTGGTCAAGAAAAAGGGTTTCATCCACCTTTTGAAAGCAATTGACCCACGGTACCAATTGTCCAACTGTAATCATTTTGCTAACATTAATGCACATTAACGCATGACGTGTTTCCATGATGGCTGACTGGAAAAAGACGTGCGTGACATCACGTTTATGTAACTCCGGATTGTTAAAATTAGTCTCTAAAGTTGAGGAGGCACACATACGCAGTACACAGGTGGTTATTTGTAGCACTGCTCTTTTCCTTTGATAAACAGACCGCTCCAGTTCGACTGTAGGTGTGCTAACCAGCGCTAAAAGGAGCTAACTGGTAAACAGTGCCTGGACTCCTGTGTTGCAGCACATAAACATGACGTCACGCACGTCTTTTTTCCCGGTCAGTCGTCATGGAAACGCATTGTGCGTTAACCTAGTGCCCAGCACTAATGTTTACCTACAAAGGGCACTGGTAAGCACAATGACTTCTCTAGTTTGCTTGAAGACCAAGAGACATCATTCACCATGCATTTGTTATGAAGACATTTCCCCTTCCAACTACTCAATTTCACATATTTTTTTTAATTCACCATTGTTGTTTTTTCAGAGATTTGATGAGTGTGTGACGACAGAATCAACATTGACTGTCACAAATAAATTCTGTCTTTTCCCCCCCCCCAATGCAATTTACACATTCTGTATAATATTCATCTCCCAGCTCTTTCTCTCACACACACATGCACACACACACACAGAGACAGCTGATTGTTTCTCTTCTCTCCAAACACAACCTATATCAAACGATACCACAAAGAAAAACTAGCACTCTAAAGTAAATGGCACAGTACCAACACTATCTCCCTCCCTGTTTATTAGAGACTGTGTGTGTGCATCTGCGAGCAGTTGGGGTGGTGGTGACAACATACTCGCTATAGGAGACCCCACTACACCACAGTATCATAGTAGTATTGATTATATAGTACACTAGTTACATATTTTCAATAGGGTTAGTTAGGAATATTTGAAAGTCATTTAGCTAATTTAATGCTACCCCTTCCTGTATGCAACATATTACCACTACAAAACAGTCAGGATTTTTTTCTGTTGGTCTAATGTAGGCCTGGGCGATATATCGATTTTATTGATTATTTCGAGTTTTTTTGTTACGGTTTTTAAAAATAAAAACATAGATTATTTCTCCTCTTACAAAGACGCACGTTTTCCCCTCGGGAGCTTCCGTGCAGAACCCCCCTACTTGCTTCCCCTCCGGACATGCACACGGATGCACACACGGCGAGAACTTTGCTATTGCAAACGAGTGCGAGAATTGTGTTCCCAAGAAAGGACTAGTATCTTCAGCACCGCTGACTGCGAGCGGCAAGCTACCGCTGAATGTGACTGTATCAGAGTCTTTGCTCCGGCGAACTCTGACACAAGGATCAAGCCGAACAGTGCCGCAGTGTAGATCGTTTAAAATATTTGACAAACCCAAAAACGTGGGTTAATCTCCGACAATTATCAGGGAAATGTCTAAAATCTCAATATTTAACACAGTAGTCTGGTCCACGACTGGCATCACGCTGTATTTTAGTCCAGAGACTGTGACACAGACACAGAGTCTGTGCTATGGTCATGGAGGACGTATTTAAAATATTTTAATTATCTGACACTGAAACACTGTGTATGTGTGTGTAAAACGTCATGCATTTACACATAGTACATGATATATATCAATAACTATTTTGTCTTTAGTAGAAAAAAAGTAGATTAAAATCGAAAATTGAATTTTTTAAAAAGAAATCTGGGATTTTATTTTTAGGCCATATCGCCCAGCCCTGGTCTAATGTATCTATCTATAAAGGAAGTTGTGTCTGTGTGTGTGTCTGTGATGGGCATATCTCGCTGACCATTAGTCAGATCGCCCTAAAATCTTGGATATGGGTTGAGCATGGCCCGTTTCCCCTTTTTTTTGAGGAGACAGCGGCTTATTTCACGCGGTTCAACGCAGAACATAGTGTTATACGGAAACGACAAAGTCGGTGTCCATTCACCAATACACAAGCACATATTTATTTAGCATTAGCATGCTACTATTTGGCGGCTAACTTGCCAAACCTGTTTCTAAATGTAAGCTAGCGAGGCTACAATTAGCATTAGCGTAGCTAGCTGTTTTGTGACTCTCAGTCAGGCTGGAATCTCTTCAAAAGGCATATTTGATTTGTGTTGTGCCCAAAGAGGTTGCACAGTGTTTGTATTATGTTAGCCTTTCCGTTCCTTATCAAGAATTACCATAACTGAAAAATCATCTTCAGCTCCCACTATAGGAATACTTACGTCCTACAGGCACTGCACTAGTATGATAAATTACAAACGTGGTGTGTTTTGGGTGGGGTGCATCTAATGAAAAAAGTTAGGCGCACCAGTGCAACTAATGCAGAAGGTTAAATCTGGAACTTTGCACTCAACAAATCAAATCAGCAGAGGTGGAAAGTAACGAAATACATTTACTCAAGTTACTGTATTGAATACTTTTTTTTGTGTATTTTGTATTTTTAAGTACAATTTAAAATCAGGATTTTGTATTTTACTTGAGTACGTATTGACTCAAGTATTGTACTTAGTTACTTTATAAATCCTATCCGTTAATGAGTAAAAATAAAAACTCAGCACAATGTAGAACTACAGGGGGAATATACTGCAGAACCAGACGAATGATGATGTGATTAGCACCAGCACTGGCGAGTGAACATAGAGGGCGCTTGCCAAAAGTGACGTCATATCCTGTGTCGCGTCGGGCGCGTGAGCTCCAAAAAAGTTTTGGATTTCTGACCCCCAACATTTTAGTACTTTTTCCACCTCTGCAAATCAGTTTAAATTTTTTAGGTAGTTAGGATTGTTGTTGACAAGGTTATGGTTCCCTGTCAACAACAATGGCATGGTTAACATAAGCACTACGTATTTGGGCTATCACTATTCAATAATCAAGTGTGAACAAATTTATAATGACCCATAATTCATTCAAATACCCAGCGTTTGTGTTACCCCCTCCCTAATGCACCACAAATATCCCAGTTTCATTACT
The DNA here is from genome assembly GCF_963457635.1 of Microchirus variegatus. Classification (NCBI taxonomy): domain Eukaryota; kingdom Metazoa; phylum Chordata; class Actinopteri; order Pleuronectiformes; family Soleidae; genus Microchirus; species Microchirus variegatus. The sequence continues at coordinate 16,651,870 of NC_139819.1, forward strand.
TTATAACAGTTTTATTAATTGTTAGCATATAAACTGGCAAACTGTGTTGGAGTACTCTGAATAAGCACTGAACATTCTATTTTAAACTTTAGTGTTGAAGTAAGTGCCTGCCCTTATTGTCTAATGCCAATTGCAGGGAGTTTTAAATTACATTTATATGAGCACAGTGAGTGTACTGGTAACTTTGAATTTGCCCTTTTATATGAAAAATGCACATCCCCACTGGCTCTACTGATGTATGTGCTCTGCAATTAGAGGCCAGAGTCAGTGATTAAACGCACAACCATCCACTCTCAACTATCAAAGATAAGATTAAAGGAAAATCCACACAATGCAGCTCAAGCTCAGTGTGTGAATATAACACCTATGCTTTCTAAATGTGATCTGTGCCCTGATAAAGCTGGGTCAAGGCTTCTATTTTCAGACTAACAGAGCAACATTCTATATTGTCACTGCTGTGATAGCGAAGCCTTGTCTATGTGATAACATTGTGCCATTGCACATTTCTCTAAACCACAGATGTCATTCCTTGATTATTATTGTGGTTAGGTTTAAAGATCATGTTTTTTTTCCCCGTTGCATGACAACATTCTCTACACAGTGTTCTCCAGTGTTTGGCCTGGTATTGACCTGTGGGGCTGATGTCTAGTGGACAATAGCCAACAAAAAAGGAAGCCTTCTCCAACTGGTGTTTAAACTACTCACTCTCCTGCACCAAGGTCCATGGAGAACCTTAGTGTTTTGAGCTTGGGCTGCTTCCGTTTCTAAGTTTATGTCACTTAGATCAATCTAAATGAAGGATTAATCACATACTGAAGTCACAGTGTGCTGTGATGTAGACCAGCTGCTCATGCAAGCTGTTGTATGTGCTAAAAACAATGTTTTTTTTGTCTTTGTTTGGTTTCTCTTTTCTGACAATGAGTCAGAAAGGGTGTATATGAGATTAAGTCGCAAACATACTGTAGTCTTAAGGATTTCAGCAGGTGGAAATATTATAAGTGGAGCCTTTTCTTAAAGCTCCCATAGACCAGAAGTTCCAATTAACACTGTTTTTTGGTGTGTATCTGCACCATTACCTCGTTTACGAAGCTCTAATGTTTGGAAACAAACAGTTAAGCCACTGCTGAGAACACTGGGTTTTATTGTATTCTCAGGCTCTGCAAGCGCTCTGAAAAAGCCTGGTATCGCTACGTAATGATCCCATCTCCTGAACAGCAGATCCTCCTGCTCCCGGCACTAGTCCGGGCACATCCGGTTGCGTACATTGAACCGCAGAAGAAGAAGAACATCCATGTGGAGGTGTTTCACTTCCGACAGTGTCTTCTGACTCTGGGTCCGACGAAGCCATTTTTAAACATTGTTAAAACAATCTTTTGATAATGAGTAGCAGTGCATCCACCGTTCCAGAGGGGAGCTGCGCTTCTGAGAGCTGACCATGGATGTATTATATGAACTGGATAGAGCTCCGCCCCTTCGCTTCCGTTCATGCCTATGAAGCTGCTCACCCAGCGCGTATGCCAAAAAAGTTTTTGACTTCCGCATTTATTTCCGGGTTATGGAGCCTATAGAGCATTCGCAGTAGTGTCACTACCATAATGCTTCGCGGCTATGTGAACGAGCTGTCTGCGTTATGGACTTGCTCGGCGCGTACATGAACAGTGATAAAGTGCAGCATGTCAGTCTCCTCTCCTCAATGAATCCACACAGCAGCTCGTTAATACATCGATAATACGTTTGAAAATAAATGTTAATTAGCGACGAATAAATAACTAAAACCTGCTTTGTCATTATAATATAATATAATAATATAACATTACATAATATAATTTATTAACATTTCTCATAAAGTTTACGGTGTTCCCGAGACGCCACATGATCGCGCTTGGCTGTGCTCGTACACAGCTGTGACGTCACTCTGAGAAATAAGATTTGTCTGGGCTTTTTATGGCCTTTAGGAATGTTTTTCAAATATGAAACTCCATGAATTAAAAATATATAATATAAAGATCTATAAAAGCCCGTGTCCATGTCTCAAGGTGTCCTGTGGACACTTTTACAGGCGTCTCCTACTATTGCGGTCAATGGGAAAATTGCTTTTTGCACCCCATGGGATTTTTTGTTGCAGTACCCACAGTGGCCACCATGTAAAAACAGTCTTCAAGGCAGAGGGGGCGGAGCTCTATCCAGTTCATATTATACATCCATGGAGCTGACGTGCTAATTACGTCACTTCCAGGTACCTGGCCAATCACAAGACAGTTGTGTCTTCTGGGGTGAGATTTTGGTCTGAAATAGCGCGGCTGAGGAAAGCTTCAGTGAGGAGAGTTTAGGAGGTTTTTGACCATAAAAACAAGTTCATGTATGTAAGTAGACCTCCATAACTCACATATGTGCGATAGGACCACTATATGGGAGCTTTAAGTGGCTGAAATCCCTGTTGGCAGAAGATGTCCTGAAGCAAGTGGAGACATCTTGGGGGAGTTTTTCACATCAGCGGTGACTGTTGGTAACTAATGTCAAAAACAAATGTAATCTGGGAGAAAGTATGTCTCTTAAAAATATAATAAAATAATCAAGAATGCAGTAGTGTAGAAACTTATTTTTTTTTTTTAAGTGTTGTGGTTACACAGCACTCAGCGACAACACTGCAAAAAGACAGGCAAGATGAGTGTTTTGTGTTCCTGCAATCTGCCTTGAGTGTTGTCCTTCAGTCTGTCTTATTCACTGTGGTGATTCACAAAAGATAGGGCAATGTAGAGGAAAATGAGGAGGGAGAACAAGAAATGGAAACCAAACATGATGGTAGAAAAGGATAGTGAATGTCCATGCTCTCTTGTCAAGCAATCCCAGTCTTTTTAACCTTCTATCTGCCCTCTCTTTCTACATTCGCTCCCTCTCCTTTGTTCCCACCCATCATTTTCTTCTGCCAGCTGTTGTACAAAATGTACAACAACAAAACCAGAGAAAACCACTTTACATGTTAAAAAAGATGTTTACTTTGAAAGCAGTGTCATTTTGTTTGCTTTTTCTTGCGTCCTTTTTCTTCTTCCTCCCATGCACTGTATTCCCTCCTTCCCACAGACACACAAAGTTGCATTATATACACTGAACACTGTGGTGTGTTGTATTTCGTGAGTTAGTGTGTTTTTGAAGTAATAAAAACAAAAATGTTTCAGGCCAAACGATGCTTTTTACTTTGAGCTGTAAATTAGGGGCAATTGCATCCTTTGGGGGTATATGAGTTTTCTAAAATATTGTATTGATTGATTACTTTTGTGAATTTCTTTTATTGCCTCATCTCCGATGTGCGATTGTACAATTTGTGTGTGTTTCTTTGTATGTTATGGTGGCCCTGAGGTGCAAAACACAAACGCAAATCAAAAAACACAAACAAAAAAGCAGACAACACAACAGAAATGCATGTCAAAACGGAAACACAACTCAAAAAACAACAACGAAAAACGTTGTTTCCCGCGATCGACCAGTGTCGTCACTCATTGGACAGCCCGTGACACGGAGTGTTTTTTATTTGCGTTTTATGATTTGCATTTCCGTTGTGAGATAATGTTGTTGTGTTAAATGCTTTTGTGTTTGTGTTTTCTGCTTGGGGCGGGATTCGAACTGGGACTATCTTCTACATGGAACGGCAGCTCTACCAAGTGAGCTAAAGTGAGTTAATGTTATTGTGTTATCTGCTTTTGTCTTTGTGTTGTGAGTTAATGTTTTGTGTTTTCTGCTTTTGTGTTTGCGTTGTGAATTAATGTTTTGTGTTTTCTGCCTTTGTGTTTGCGTTGTGAGTTAATGTTTTCGTGTTTTCTGCTTTTGTGTTTGTGTTGTGAGTTAATGTTTTCGTGGTTTCTGCTTTTGTGTTTGTGTTGTGTGATTTGTGTTTCCCTTGAGTTAATGTTTTTGATAAGCGTTTGTGTTTTTTGATTAGCGTTTGTGTTTTTTGATTAACGTTTGTGTTTTTTGATTTGCGTTTGTGTTTTTGATTTGTGTTGTGTTTTGTGATTTGCGTTTGTGTTGCACCTCAGGGCCAGTGTAGTATGTGTAGAACACATGCATTCAGTATGGATACACACATATGGTACATGTATGTGTGTGTAATAAACAACAAACCAGTGTTTTAATATGTATGCCAAGGACACAGCAATGGGAAACAAATAAAATGCTTATGTGTGCACACATACTTAATAAAGCTTATTCTGATTCAATTCAGCTCCTTGCACTCTTTCCCTCTCAATGTTTTCCTAGATGCACGTTTCTTCTCAGCATCTTATAGCCACTTCTTAATTTCTCTTTACACTTTTTCCCCCCCAGTTCATTCTTTCTTTCTTTCTTTCTTTCTTTCTTTCTTTCTTTCTTTCTTTCTTTCTTTCTTTCTCCTGAAATCTCCATTCTGCTCATTCGGTGTGTGCTCTTATTCAAAGTGATTTGTGGAGAGCCATCCTCCCGCTGCATACAGAGAGAAAGAGGCAGCCGCACACCTGGCTCAGTGTGGAGCACACTCACACTCCACTGAAATATTTGTCAAACAACAGATTACATGCTCGCAGCTCTTCTGTGCAGGGTATCGGCGGGGTCTTAAAAAGTCTTAAAAAGTCTTAAATCCAATAATTTGAATTTAAGGCCTTAAAATGTCTTAAATTCTCCTAAAATCTCACAAAAGGTCTTAAATACAATTTTGAAAGGTCTTAAAAATCTATTAATGTTAGGGCTGGAAGATTAATCGAATTTTAATCGAATTTGTCTTCTCACGATCATAAAAAGATTATAATCAAAGAAAAACGATTAATGCGCTGCACGGCGCGGCGTGTCAGTAAATTCCTATGCTAGAAAAAGACATTGAATGCACCAGTGTTACGTGCGGCTGCAGCTAGCGAGTGACGTGTGTGGATCAATAATAGGAGCGAGCGTTTGAAAAGGCAGAAAGGTAACATAGGTAGGAAAATATCAGTTAACTGGAAACATTTCGGCTTCAATTTGACGTCAAGCAAAAGTAAATTGTTTGCAAATTTCTCGAGCTGTCGTCTGCGCCAACACAGTCCTAGCGGAGATAGCGGAGGCTGTGACGCTAATTAAAAAATATGGTAGTGAAGGACGCATCAGTACCGTAAGCAAACCCAGGATTCTAGACGCTTGTTAAGACTTTGGACAAGCGTCACATGTTGCCTTCACGTAAATATTTCCAGTCCTGTATGATAGATGTTGTGCTGAAGTTGCAGAGTATTTTGTTTTGATTTTGCCTGTTGTCAGTGCATGTTGGACATTTTTGCAAGTTATGCAGCAGTTATTTTTATTTGTGTCTTTATTACTATCATTATTTTAATTTACTGTTATTATTATTTTACTTGTTTATGTGTTGCAAATGTATTTCTGGCTGTTCTTTTAAGTTATATTTAAAGTTGAGTTTTGGTGGTTCAATAAATACTCAAGTTTTGAAATCAATGAATAATTGTGTTTATTAATCATGATTTCAATATCAATCAAATTAATTGTGATTATTATTTTTGCCATAATCATCCAGCCCTAATAAATGTTATTTTTATTTAAAACATGCATAAACTTCAGTCTCGCTTTGGAATGTTTCTATTTTTGAGGGTGCGATAACACTACTAACACTAGCTATAACACAGAACTAAAGTAGGCCACCTGTGCTGCCCGGTGAGAATTTATCGAGCACCACGAGGGGAGCTAGTGTGCTGTGCACACGCCGCAGTGTGTTACAGCTTAGCATAGCAGCGGAGAAAACTTAATGAAAACCCAAGTTCAACAATTTGTGGTTCCAATTTTCCTTCATGTCTTTTGTACTTTTTTGCCAGTGCGGATTTGAAATGGGTCTTAAATTGTATTCATTATGGTCTAAAAAAAAGTCTTAAAAAGTCTTAAATTTGACTTGAAACCTGCAGAGACCCTGTCTATGGCACAGTGATGGCTACCGTCTGAAGAAATGGAAATAAGATACAACCTCACCTCTACAGAGGAGAACACACCGAGACTAAAGTAAATATCAAAGGGGACATATTATGCAAAAGCACAGGACAGGAGATGAAACACCCAATGTTGACTTCCGCATTCACTGGGACGTCACAATGCGCTAAATTCCTGGAATTGTTGTCTCGTGGAGCTCTGCTTTGTCCGTAAAACAACACGAGAGTGCTGGCGAGAGAAACAGTACCAGAAAACCGGAAGTCCCGCGACTGTGGTTTTTGTTTGTGATTCTGGCCATGGACGGGCCTTAGCAATTTCGAGTATGAGTCTGGAAAGGGTGCGGTTACCTCCCACGTTCAAGAGGTGTGACACAGATGGAAATGCCTCTGTATGCAATTGAAAAGACCTACAACGAATAACGCCAATGATCCAGATGACGTATGCAGATCGACCAAAATTGTGTCAACAAATGCTTGTTGTAGTTTTTATCATCTAGTAATGGCGTCCAATGACTTTTGCCTATGGGAGATCCATGGAAAATGGAAGCAACAACCAAATCGAAAGACAGCAGCTCTTTTGTGGGTGCCATGTTGGATATATACAAAGTTGATCCATGTTGCTTCTCTGCCATCATCACATTAATCAGGGGTTTGTGATCGATCCCCTTTTTTGGAAATTCTAAAGTTGGCCAAAACAAGCAGCACTTGCCAGAGTGTCTGCCAAATTTGAGTGAAATCAAATTGGTTGCAGACTCGGGTGGATTCACCCAGGATATCAGATGAAAAACCAGTGACTGATGATCACAGTCAAACAGCATCTTTAGCTTATGTGACTTTAAGCCAAATTCAAAGTTCTTGGCTTAAGGAGAGTTTGAGGATCTATGTTCACAGCACCTGAGCTGTGGATCTCATGAGGACACACAGATGGGAGTCAATTCAGGCACCGTTATTTGAAACACAGTGTATGAGCATGGGCTTACGACATCGACACAACCTGGATGCGACATGCTCTCTTAAATCAGGCTTAATACGTTTGAACTGCCCTGGTCGCTGATTGGCTGTAATTGTCGCTAATGCATTGTCGAGACTCTGTGATGAGTTCACACTGTTGCTGACGACTGATGTCGGTGAAGGTTCTCAAGTCAAATATCTGTTCATATGTTGATGCAGATGATGCCCATTTAACTGAATATCATGTTGAATCTAATCTGTTCAGTTACCTCTCCATAATACCTTCTCTACTCAATTAATATCCATCCATTATCTACCGCTTTTTCCTCCACCAGAGGGTCACGGGGGGTGCTGTGCCTATCTCAGCAGACATTGGGCGATAGGCGGGGTACACCCTGGACAGTTCGCCAGTCCATCGCAGGGCCACATCAATTAATAATTAATAATTATTTATTAATCCCTCAATTAATAATTAATGGAAACAATCTCTACTTTGATCTTACTTTTACTCTTTATCTTTGTCTCTGAAAATGTTCATTTTGAATTGAAGAGGATGATAATTAGCATGACGCATCAAGATAATAAATATAATTTATTATTATCTCTTCCTGTCACTATTTGTCGTGAAACTTTCCATTTCCACTTTTGTATGTGTGTACATATACACATACACGCACAAACACCCACACATGTATATAGTTGGGTTTTTTACATGTGACCATCTGTCAATGGTAAATATTTCACAGAAACCAGGAAACAACAGACAGGGGATATTTCTAATTGGTCCATAGAGGATAAGGACCTGTTCATGGAAACAGTCCTTTGGCGGAGATGATAAAACAGCGGGTGCTGGCGTTAACATGGTACTAGCTCTTGTTCAGAGGTCCGAGGCCTCCCAGTGGGCCTTGAGAGGGGGGTACCCAATATGCCAAATGATGTTTAATTTTGTCATATTTTCACAGTGACTGCAGACAGGGATGGGAGTGTTGCAACAAAAAATACATCATTTAGACAGTAATCAGACTCTTTCTAGCATCTGTAGTGCCTCTAAAAAAGCAATATTTTGACATTTTTTAGGTGTTTTGACAGGACCAATTATATTAGGCTTGTTAGCGCACATTTTATCTGTTGTTCATATCACTTGTTAATCTCATGCTTATCTTTCAAATACTGTTTGGGAGCCACATCACCAGCCACTAGATTAGTTAAAGCAAGTCTTTCGTACAGTTGTGCATACTTAGAGACGTCCGACACAAGAATCAAACAGTGCCAAACTGTAGATCAAATCAAGGTCCCATGGCATGAAAATGTCACTTTCAGAGGTTTTTTAACATTAATATGAGTTCCCTAGCCTGCCTATGACCCCCCCAGTGGCTAGAAATATGTGTAAAGCAAGCACTGTGTATCATCTGCAACCTTGAAAATGATAGCTCAGATGGGCCAATCTGGAATCTTTCCCTTTATGTCGTCATAAGGGGAAAGGTTACCTCCCCTTTCTCTGCTGTGCCTGCCCAGGTAATTTGACTCACACCCTCACCCATGTGAAAATCATCTACGACTGTGAGAGCGATAAGGCTGTCAACATTTCTCCAAAGTTTATACTTCTTCAGGTGCTTCTCCATCCAAATCAGATTCTGGGTCAAACTGGAACAGTTGAACGACTGCGGGTCTACGAGCTATTGCGATACATCCACTGTAAACATGGCTGCAAGCCAGTCAAGGCCACACCCTCCAGCTTGACCTTCCACTCACCTCCTCATTTGCATATTTAAAGCTACAGGCAAAAAACGACTCGTTTTAGGAAAGTTAATTTAGGTTCTGCTTGTAGTAGCTGTAATTCTGCACCAAGGCTGAATTTCAGGAAAGAGACTTCAGATATAGTATTAGGGGGACCCTAAGGCCAATATAAAAGCATCCAAAAAGTAGCATGTCATGGGATCTTTAAAAGAGTTAACTATCCTAAAAAACATGGGTTAATCTCCGACAATTGAGTTAGGGTTAAACTGTGTAAGGGTGTGCCCCGCCTTTCGCACTATGTCAGCTGGGATTGGCACCAGTGACCCTCATGTGGAGGATAAAGTGGTAGAAGATGTATGGATGGATGGAATTTCAGGTTGCTTCTATGTAGTTCGATGAACGATAAAATAAAATGGATACATTTTTGGCCAGGGAAATGTGACAACAATTTAACCCAGTAACTTGCTCCCATAAACCAGAAGCTCCTATTTGTCCTCAGACACAGAAGTAAACGTTCACATGGATTTCTCAATAGCTGCCCCTCCATTTCTTACACTTTAAATAGATGTTTTCATGAATAAATCATCTCAAGAAGAACATAAATCACAAGAAAGAGAAATTGCTTTATACAACACAGATTACAGTATGTGTTTCCCTTTCAGCAACGAGAAAACAACTTTGCTAGAAAAGCTATCAAACTTTTTGAATTTGAATACAGGTTTTTTGTGCCGTCATGTTTTTGTATAATTTGTGAGTAGGTAGCTCGTTAAAGGCAGCATAGTTAAGTGTAGTCAAGCCAACAGTGTCACTGTGACAATATGTTCCTAGTAAAATATGCATGCTACTCAAATAAACATCAGCCTCATCAAACAAAACACATAACAAGGTTTCTGTACACAGGGCTCAATTATCCAAAATCAAACTGTGCTTGATGAGATGGTGACTGCTTTGCTTCATCCATGCATCATTATAGTTTATTTGTGTTTTACTCTGTGAAAGAAACATGATGCATCACAAAGAAGGACACATACTGCCTTGTAAGTCCTTTGTTTCTCAGGCTCACGCTCGACCGAACTTCAAATTTAAAATAAACAATTAAAAAAAGCATTCAGATACATTGTTCCGCTGCTAACTGAATGGTGCATGGCTCTAAATTGCTTCTCGAGCTGATGGATGCCCATGGGGATGAGAAAGGATTGTGTTGGAGTTTTTGTTTGTTTGAGACACAAACGACTGAATCTTTCTATCTACACGAGCTTATTACCTCTGTGAATGCATATTACAGCAGAGGTCCACAGGGAACAATGTGGATCAAGACTTTGAGCCCACTGTTTGTGATCTGTGATTACAATGAAGGAATGAAGCAAAGATTGTAAAGAAAGCTCAAATGCCTGGAACTTGTTTTCACTTGAACTGCCTAAAGATGGTGAGTCCGCTGGTTTGTATTTAGGGCCAGAGTCACACTGGATATGTGGGCAGCATGCTTTTTATTCAGACATGCATGTTCATTGATTAGAGCAGCCCACTGTCCACATCAGACCCTCAGCTCAGGTGCAATTCAGGAGCTGCTTTTTGGCTTCCGACCCAGTATTAGACTTTGTTTTTTTATCTTTTTTATGGTTTTATTGTATGACCTGCTTATTTGTGTTGTTTTATATTTTCTGCAGTATTTTATTGTTTTATTGTTTGTTCTTAGGTCAATTAGGTCACACGTTTGTATGTTTTATTCACCTCCACTAGGAGGTATATGTTTTCGCGGTCTGTCTATTAGTGACCAACATAACTCGAAAAGTCACAGACGGATTTGGATGAAATCTCAGGAAATGTCCGCAATGGGACCAGGAACAACTGATTAAATGTTGGGCGTGATCCATACATGCTGCACGCTGGCAGTGTGTATTATGTAAGCACTTGGCGGAGGTCTGCACTCTCTGAGTGCATTTCTAGCAGAGTTGTCACGATACCAAAATGAGTAACTACGGTACGATACAAGACATCAAGTATCATGGTTCCGGGTAGTATCACAATACCGCAGCCTTTTTTTATTATCATTATTTTTATGAACTGCAATGTATTTGTACAAGTTATAAATACTTAAATGATAATACATGAACAAAAGCATATAAGCAATACAAAACAAATACATGAAGTTAGAATGTATATGGTTGAAATTAAATCATTATTCAGTTTCCTTTGCACATTACTTTATGTTTAACTAATATAAACAATCAACTGAGGATAACAAATCCATTGTCTTTTAAAAAAAAAATGTGGCCAGTCATGGCAAAACCGGTCACAAGTCTACCGAGGGACATTTTGAGTTATTTACAGATTCTGAAAGTGATTTCTAAGCTTTCCAACAATGTCTAAAACATATACTATTTGAAGAAGACATGGCCATTTGAATGTAGGCACTCCTCAAACTGCTTTAGGGAGAATTTTAGCCCTCAAAGATTTACACCTTCTGGGAGCCAAGAGAAAGAATCATCACATTTACATAGAGCAACCCCCTCCTGGTCTAAGCTGTCAGTGAAACCACACCCTGCTCTGTATGAGCACAGATACTATTGTTGTGAGCTACACTGCTACACAGAACAATACATGTATAATACATTAAAAACTGGACATAATAACCTCTTAAGATTTGAAATGAAATTTAAATTTAACTTAAAAATATATAGTTATAGTGCTAGTTAGCTTGTTTGTTTTATTTATCTCTGATGTACAGAACTTTGTTTCAGCTGTTGTTGTTCTTAAAGTGTTTTATAAATAAAGATCGATTGGATTGGATACACCTCACCTATTTATTTTTCAATTTCTATCACAAATGTCACAAACAAACCAAAAAAGTACAAGTCCTGTACAAGTAAAATAAGTCTACCTTTTCAGTTCCCCTTTTTAACAAAAGGCCAGCGGATACAGAGATTTAAACTGAAAAGTAATTTAGCTGAGCACAGAGAAGTATTTAGTGTAATTCAAAGTATGAGTTTAGAAAGGTGTAACAACAGCTCTGCAGCAGGTATGCAGCAGACATGCTCTGTAAATGAAAAACAGAGTGACCCATTTGTCACACAGTACGCATATCCTGCATCACCCTCAATCAATCAATCAATCTTTATTTGTGTAGCCCACAGTTTACAAAACATAGTTTGTCTCACAGGACTTCACAGGGTTGGTAACATCCTCTGTCCTTAGACCTTCGACCAGGGTAAGGAAAAACTACCAAGGAAAAAACCCTTATAACAGGGAAAAGGGTAGAAACCTTAGGGAGAACCACAGGTGAGGGATACACTCCCTGGACGGACAGACGTGCAGTAGATGTTACCCAAAAACATACAATACATAATGACAAGAATAAAAAGTGAAAAAGTCTTTAAATGCCAGGGTCCATCTGGATCACTGGGTTTGTCACAGCCTGTAGTGAAGGCTGTTGTGGTCAGAGACTTGAAAATGACGGAGTCGTCTTTCCTGTCCTGACCTCATATCGTTCATGACCATCACCCTGGCCTGAGTCTATATAAAATGACTCTCCACTTGATTTGTAATGTCAGTAAACCAACACATTCAGATAGATGATATGATATGTTTTAGGCCAGTTCTTGTGATCTGAGAAAGTTCCAACTCTTTATTTATTTCCCAACTCCACCCTCTCATCCAAATATCTTACTGCAAAACTTAATACTTTAAAATGGCAGCTCACAAATAAGTAAAAGACATGGTCGGATACCACTTAGTAAAGTGCTGTTTCTGCATAGAAATGCACTGGAGAACAGCCTCATCCATCACTGTGCTTAAAAATCTTAACCATGTATTCAAACTGGCTATAAAAATAGTAATTTCAGTTAAGTGATTAAAATTGCACTGTGTTAGAAGAGGCAACAGAGAATTCTCTAGCAGTTCCTGTTTGGACACTGTTGTAACGATACACTGGTCCTGTTATAATAGATAGTAGGTAATTCCTATTGTATTAGGGCTGTATGATATTGGAAAAAAAGTGACATAGCGGTTTTTTTTGCGATGCATATTGTGATATTAAATGTTGAATGTCTTAATGTTGTAACATAAAGAGACGAGAAACGAAACTGACTGCGCAGTTTTACCATCATAATAACGATTTTAAGAAAAAAGGTGTCCACAAAATCATGTTAAAAGATCGCATACAAGATCAGAAGATCAAAAACCAGAACACTGCAAACCCTACTGCAAACATGTAGCCTTTCACTGACTCAGGTCAAATTGACAGATGGATAAAATGAAATCTCAAATGTCCTGGATAAATTAAGTTTAACTCCAGAAAAATGTTCATTCTTTCTCCAATTTCTCACTCCATTGCCCTTCTCTTTCTCCAATTCTTTTTCCTTCCCCCCTCTGCATTCTGCCAGCTCCCTCTTTCCACCGGCTCTGTGCAATCTGTCAGTCATGTGGAGCCTCCGACAAGTTTTCAGCTAAAACCTGGGTAATCCTGCCATCGCCGAGGCTATTAACTGGCTAATTACAAGATATATTGCCATCACAGCCCTCTAATCCTCCTCCCCTATTCACTTTTGCCCATTAACGATCCTGTGGGATTACTGTAACAATCACACCTCTTCCTCTCTTTGATGATATATGGGGATTAGTATTAAAATATACAGCAAGTGTCACAGCAACAATGGCAATGCTACCAAGAGAGGGGAGAAAAATAACTGCCAGACCCAGAAAGTTGTATATTGTAAAAGAAAAGGTTGTCATATATGTATTAAAGGAAGCGTTACGTTTCAGTCATAAAGCAATGTACTACCAATCTCCTAAAAAGTTTTATACAAGGGTAATAACTGTAAAAGTGAAAGAGTATGGAATAATCCTGCAGCCATCCATCTTGTTCTGCTATGATTTCTTGGATATTTCAAAGGCTGAGACAAGAAGATTTCTTGCTTTTTCTGAACACATAATCTTGGGTATGTTGTAAAGACACAAAGCAGTGACACCTTTCTGTAAACCACAGGTATGTGTGAGCTCACATTTCTAAACCAAAATGACATGACTTATTTACATATGTACAGACATGCATATCAACATGAAAGTGGCCATTACTCCAGTTTCAACGTTTTCACACAGGCTTCCAGTCAGTTATAGAATAGACTTTAAAGTTATGCTGCTAGTCTACAGATCACTAAATGGTTTAGGCCCAGAATATATGAATGACATTCAGTATTAAAAAAAGGGAATATTTTAAAATCCAGATTAAATGCACAGCTTTTCTCACACGCTCATGATTTACCTATTTGAATTTCAATTTTAATCTTCTGCCCTTACAACATTTTTTTGATAATTTTAGTAAATCATTTTTTATGCTGCACTATCATTTTATGCTCCATTTTAACTTTTTGTTTTCTTTCATTCTGTTTATTACTCTGTTTTAGTTATATTATAGTTGGGTTTTGCTGAAATTGTACATTTTCATATCTATTTTACCTGCTTGTTCTTAGTTTTTTGATTTTATATCTGAATGCTATTTTATAGTTGTCTTTTTTCTTTGCTTATTAATGTATGCAACACACTTTGAATTACCTTGTTGTTGAAAGGTGCTATATAAATAAAGCTGCCTTGCCTTACAATCACTTTCAAGTCACATGAGTATAATCACGGACTGTTCGGGTTTGACAATCCTCGTTTTATCACACTGCGATATTATTGCAAATACAATTATTCGTTCAACCCTACTAAGAAAAGATAATGGTATTTCCTCATAGCGTCGCAACATCAATAAAAACAGCCAGAAATAATACATTATCAAACCAAAACTGCCGGCCATACAAAATCTCACCGAGGGCTGTGATTGGCCGCAGGCTAGACTTTGGACATGCCTTCACTACAATGTGAGCATTTTGCAACTTCTTCAGAACATTCCCTTTATCAGTACATATGAAACCATTATGACAAAAGACAAACATTTTGTTCTGTACTAATGTAAAGAGAAGTTTAAAGCTCACATAGAGTGGTCCTGTATATATGTTAGTTATGGAGGTCTACTTACATTCATTAACTTGTTTTTATGGTCAAAAACATCTGAGTTGCTGTAAATGAGCCGATAGAAATCCTCTTTTCTGACGGTGTTTCCCAGCCGCGAGATTTGAGACTCAACTCTCTCACACAGAAGACAGAGTCTTGTGATTGGCCAGTATATTCAGCACACCAGCTCTCAGAAGCGCAGCTCCCCCCTCTGGAACGGTGGATGCACTGTTCCTCATTATCAAAACATTGTTTTAACAAATAGCTTTTTCACGACTCCCCGCCGCAGTCCCTTTTATGACTTTGACCCGGAGTCAGACCCAGAGTCAGAAGACACTGTCGCTCGTGAAACACCTCCACAACGGACGTTATTCTTCTTCTGCGGTTGAATGTACGCAACCGGATGTGCCTGGACTAGCGCCCAGACCAAGATGATCTGCTGTCACGGAGAACCGGTGTTTACGTAACCGGACCAGGTTTTTTTAGAGATCTCGCTGAGCCCGAGATTACAATAAAACACAGCGTTCTCAGCAGTGGCTGAACTGTTTGTTTAGAACCTTCAGGGCTTCATAAACAAGGTAATGACGCAGATACACACTAAAAAACAGCGTTAATTTGAACTTCTGGTCTAGGTCCGCTTTGAATAACATCAAACATATGTAAAGACATGATCTTTGATTGTAAAAGGTCTTACAGTGTATTCTGTCAAATAGTAAATAGTAAAATTATAGCACAATTAGAAGAAACTTAATGGAAGACAATGCATGTTGTTTATATCCATGTTTCATGAAAGTTTTCATCCATGGAAGTCCCTGTTGAATATTAGCAACTGTCTGAGTCTTGTTTAAAGTGCAAACAACATGGAGACAGGAAGTGAACCTGCAAAATCTAGCTCTGTTGTGGTTTGCCTGGCTGCTGGGGCAAATTAAACGTGCATAACATTTTCCCAAGTTATGCACAACATCACTGTTATGTTGTAGCTGACTGAAAATGTGCTGGAAACTAATTTCAGGTAACTGTGAAACGACTGTAATTACAAAAATGTGTCTGGCCACAATTACGCCTGAAGAGTTTTTAGAGGAAGAAACTGTGAAAAGGACTGAGATGAAAAAAAAACCAGTCAGACTTGCGGACAAATAAAACTATGGATTAGGCTTTACTTTGCGGGGTGTTTGTTGAAGTAACAGCTATAGTATTAATATTGTTATATCGACTTTGGGAGCAAAGTTTCTAGATTGAAAATAGTAAGAAAGGTATAGTTTAAAGCCAATATATAATCACGTTGTTGTTTTCAGGGATACAATCTCATTTATACTTTAAAAACTATACTAGATATTAGGGTTTTTTTCCCCTTTGTAAAATGTCCTCAATAAGTTGAATGTACTTTTCTTCCCCATGAGTTAATATTCATTGTGACAAAGTGGGACAAGGAGATAAAAGGTAAAAAAAGGACAAAGATATCTCAGCACTAACTGATAGAAGCCACATCTCTGCCTCCTGGCAACACTTCGTAAGAAGAAAGGAACAAAAGAGACAAAGAGGAGGGGAAAAAAAGTATTCTCTTCCCCCTCAACTTTTCTCATTTTCCCTCTTTGAATATTGTCACTCTCCTTCCGTCATTTGCTCTCGTATCCACACCAGCTCACTTTCTTCACTTCCTTTAAAAAAAAAAAAAATCATTTGAACCTACCCCTCCCTCCACTGATGTCATCCTGGCTCGGTTGCCTGTAATCACACGCGGTGACGCGTCGTGTCGAGTTTAACAAGTGGCTGTTGTTTGATTTGTGCGACGCTGGGAGGCTGATCACAGTCTCCCTGTAGCATCGTGTGTTAACCTGATTTTTGCAGAGGAACATAACACTTCTCTGCGGTCTGTTTGCCATTTTCAGGCACAGTAGCAGACTCTCTCTCTCACGCACACACACACACACACACACAAACCGAACTGCCACACCAGCCTCTGTTTTCCCTGTAGCACATCAGTGTGGGGGTCATATACGATATTAGGATAGGAAAGTAAAGTTTGGGATAGAGGGGAAAAAGAAGAAAGAAGAAAACAGTAAGGAAAGTGTGTATATAAGTGTGTATATAGTGTTTAAAAGGTAGAAATGCGTGTCCTCTTAGCTAGCTGCTTTCATTAATCGTCACATATCACAGTTAGCTAGCTTCCTGGCTAGCTAGCTAGCTCCGCTACATCTGGGTAGTTTTGTCAGTGTTTGGATGTGTGCCGGTGTTCATTTGAAAAATTCTATGGCTGGGCGATATGTTTGTGGGCTTTTTGACATCTTACAAATACCTGGGTGTTCACCTAAACAATAAACTGGACTGGTCTGATCATGCTGCTGCGCTCTACAGGAAGGGTCAGAGCGGACTCTACCTGTTGAGGAGACTAATGTCTTTTGGAGTGCAGGGAGAACTCCTGAAGACCTTCTACGACTCGGTAGTGGCATCAGCCATTTTTTACGCAGTGGTCTGCTGGGGCAGTGGCATCACAGCCGCAGACAGGAAGAGGCTGGACAGGCTGATTAAGAAAGCCAGCTCTGTCCTTGGATGTCCCCTGGAACCAGTGGAGGTGGTGGGAGAGAGGAGAATGGCAACAAGCTATCATCTCTGATGGACAATCTCTCCTACCCCCTGCAGAACACCATCGCAGCACTGGGCAGCTCCTTCAGTCACAGACTAAAACATCCAAAATGTCTGAAGGAGCGTTATCGCAGGTCGTTCCTCCCTGCAGCTGTTAGACTGTACAACAAGTACTGCTCTAAGTAGACCACACACACACACACACACACACACACACACACACACACACACACACACACACACACACACACACACACACACACACACACACACACACACACACACACACACACACACACACACTCTCCACTCTCCATGTGCAATATACTGTTAATTTTCATTGGTGTAATATACTGTATATATTTTTTCATAATGTACATTTTTTTTAAGTGCAATATATTGTCTTTTTTATACTGTCAAATTTTTTATACTGTAGTTTTCTCATCAGTGCAATATCCATATCCTTATTTAATAGCTCAGCCTTGTTTCCTTACACTGTAAATACCATGTGCATACTGTATATTCTGCAGACCGGTTGTAATGTACATTCTACATTCTATTTTTAAACCCTTTTTTTATAGTCAGTGTTAATATCTTATATATTGTACTTTATATATTCTATTTCTTTTTGGTAATGCATGTTTATTATTTATTATCCTTATCTTTATTGTCTTGCTGCTGTAACACTGGAAATTTCCCCACTGCGGGACGAAAAAAGGACTATCTTATCTTATCTTATCTTATCTTTAAAGCGGACCTAGACCGGAAGTTCCAATTAACGCTGTTTTTTAGTGTGTATCTGCATCCTTACCTTGTTTATGAAGCCCTTAATGTTCAAAACAAACAGTTCAGCCACTGCTGAGAACGCTGTGTTTTATTGTAATCTCGGGCTCAGCGAAATCTCTGAAAAAACCTGGTCCGGTTACGTAAACAACGGATCTCCTGAACAGCAGATCGTCCTGCTCCCGGCACTAGTCCGGGCACATCTGGTTGCGTACATTAAACCGCAGAGCGACAGTGTCTTCTGACTCTGGGTCTGACTCTGGGTCAAAGTCATAAAAGGGACTGTGGCGGGGAGTCGTGAAGAAGCTATTTTTAAACATTGTTAAAACAATGTTTTGATAATGAGTAGCAGTGCATCCACTGTTCCCGAGGGTGGAGCTGCGCTGCTTCTGAGAGTGGGTGTGCTGAATATGTCACTTCCAGGTACTGGCCAATCACAAGACAGTTGGGAAGCCGCGGTGAGAGTTGAGTCTGAAATATCGCGGCTGGGCAACATCGTCAGAAAAGAGGATTTCTATCGGCTCGTTTACAGCAACAAGGAGGTTTTTGACCATAAAAACAAGTTAATGTATGTAAGTAGACCTCCATAACTAACATATATGTGCAACAGGACCACTCTATGTGAGCTTTAAACAAACTTTGCAGCATGCAGTCACTTGTTCCACGTCTGTCCCCGCAAACCCAAACTAGTTCCAAATCACTGAAGATACTAGTCAATTCTTGGGAACAAAACTCTCTCACTCATTTGCGGTAGCAATGTTGTCGCTATGCGTGCATCCGTGTGCATGTCCGGAAGGGAAACAAGTAGGAGGGTTCCCCACGGAAGCTCCCGAGGGCAAAAGGTACGCCATAGTAAGAGGAGAAAATAATTGATGTTTTTATGTCCGGAAAAAAAAAACAGATTTCAATCACATTGGTGATATAGCGTTTACGAGGACAGAGAAAAAACGGCGTTGACGGAGAAAAACAAACACAGGCGACGCAACAGGCAACACAACAGCTGGATCCGCAGGCATTTTTCCTGAATGAAAATAGTACCACGCTCCAACATGTGACGTAGGTTAGCACGTTCGTTACGTTCACTGCGCTAATTTGCATATAGTGATGTCCAAATTCCATAAAGAAGCCACTTCCGTCAACGAGGGGAATTTAGGGTTGAGGGCACTCCAAACCAAGTGGAAATTTTAAGGGGGAGAAATGGGACGGGGCCTTACAGTCATTGGAGAAATATATGAGTCAGAACAGATTTCCCATAGTGCACCAGACCTCACACACACTGTCCACTACAGTGACCGCCCACCAGGTGGATGAAACCAGAAAAGTAGTGAAATACATTGAAAGTGTAAACAAAGTGAGGACAAGATGTGGATGAAGGAGGAGGAGAAAGAGGGTGAGAAGAGGCAGAGTATGGTGACTGCAGCCTCTCTGGTGTCCTCTATAACTTTGATCTAAATGTACTTTGGCATTTCTCCTCTCCTCTCCTCAGATGCAATTAGATTCCTCGCTAGCCAAGCAGACGCAGATGAAATGGCTGCTTAATGACTTCCTCGGCAATCCGCCCCAGAAACGCAAACCTTCCATCTGGAGCCTCCTGTTTCACTCCCTCCCTCCCTCTTCTTCCTCACCCATTTTCTCCATATTTTCCCCTTTGATTTTCTGTCAGTTTGCCTATGTATTCTTCTTTCCTGTACATTTCTTTTCATATTTACTGTCACACACACTCCCTGTAAAATATATTTTCCTTCCACTTCCCCCAACCAACTAGCATTCTCAGTTGGCCATATGAAGTTACTCAATAAAAATCGTTATATTATAGTGTTTTTGTAATTTCACTAGTATTTTTGTCATACATTTTTCTATTTATGTTTTTTATTACTGTATTTTTTTAATTAGTTGCTTTAAATACACATATTTATTTTTTGGTATTGCAGTCCGTGCCGAACTGCTTCCCCTCATTGAGGCATTTGGACAGAATTAATTATATTCTCTGCTAATTCTATTTTTTGCTTTATTTTAACAGTAGGTCTTATTTTATGTTACTAATAATATGTATAGATGTTATTTGTATTCAGCAGGATATACAGTAGGTAATAGTGGTTTGGATAATAAAAGCAAATTTCCCAATATAGCAAATAGATTTTCATTTTCCCTTTGGTCTGCAATCGGATGTGTTTTTACAAACGCCCACATCTCACTAGGTGCTTGTCTGACCAAAAATAACTTTAGAAAATCAGAATGAATTAGGGTACTAAAAGCAATTTGTTACAAGTGATTAGATGGATAATTGGGAATTTAAAGTAGTATATTATAACCATGTTATCTGTTTCACTGCAAACAATTTTTCAAAAGTTGTAAAACCGGAGAGTTCTGATTGGTGTCGCTTCTCTTTAATTACAGTACATGAGCCGCTGATGCAGTGTGTGTGTGTGCGGCAGCATTGTAAGAATAAGAAAGAGTATTGTTTCCCCTTTTTTTATTGGTCGGGTTTAATTGATCTTTAAAAATCTCATATTAAAAAAAAAAATCTACAAGTTGTCATTGTCAAAAATGTTACAAGTACATAATTGTTTGCTTGCCAAGGCTTCTGTGTAGGTAAAGCAACTTGTAAAAAAAATCTGTATGATGATACAGTAGGAACATGATCCATCTGGTTATACGTCCAGAAGCTTAACATTCAGGGATGTGTGTCTCCATCTCGTCATCCTCCATCTATGCTTTTCTCTGTCTGGTATTTTGGAAATGTGTTCATCTTTTCATCTCTCCACAGGAGGAAGAACACATTTTCTAATCAGGCTGAGTAATGCAATTTTAATGAATTTGGCAGTTAAGTCGCGCGCACACACACACACACACACACACACACACACACACACACACACACACACACACACACACACACACACACACACACACACACACACACACACACACACACACACACACACACACACACACACACACACACACACACACACACACACACACAGTTAATTATGAGCAGCCAACACATTGTACAGTGGTTCCTGTATTTCTGGTCTCCACGGATACTGGTAGCTACGAGGCTGTCCAACCTGCTGTTCTATTATGGTTTTATATTTTTATATATTCAGTACTTGATGGCGACATTTCACTCCCCAAGTAACACGTGCAAATTTAGGGGCACAATGAATATATCAATAAGAAAACAGAACTTTGCAAAATGCTTTAATTGATCTGGGTTTTTAATTATTTGTTTCAAATATTAACATGTAACAACATGGAGTTTGGTTAGGATGGAAAGGAAGTCTGTGTCTAAAAGGTCTAGTTGCCTACAACCAGTGTTGGGAAGGATACTTTTGAATGTAATCAAGACAGAATACATGCTCTAAAATGTCTATGTCTCTAAAAAATACGTTTTTTTTTAATCATTCTTAATTTTGGTCGTTTATGACTGAACACAGGTGTATATGAGCAACTTGGGACATTGATAATCAACAGATATTCCGATTTTTCATATTATTGTTTGATAAAGGCTGCACGCATATGCGTGTAGAGGAGGGGCAAACCAATCAGATGTCAGTGTGTGTGTGAGCGAGAGAGAGATTTAATTAAGCTCCACATTCGAACAAAAAAAAAGCCTTTTAATATAATTTTTCTAGTATCACTTTACTGTAGGTTTCCAGTATATTTTTTAATGTCGTGTGTGGAGAAATAGTGAAATGATACACAATCACACAATCAAAACTCTGCTGTTTGCCTATCCAAGTGGAGCCACCTGGTGGAGCGGGTGAACACTTGATTATAACAATCTTGTGAGGCTGGCTTTACACGGCAACGCTCCCAGGTGAAACCGATAAAATATTTTATCAGATGTGCCTTTCGTTTAGACGGTGACGGCGTTTTTAGGGGTTAAAAACGCAAAAAAATGAACCCACCCTCCAGAGTGGAAATCTTAAAAATGTTCCGCTGTTGCGTTCCCAAACAACAAACATGTCAAATTATTATCCATCAGTCGAACATTCAAGTTGCCTTAGCTGCTCTGATACCTATCCAGAATTCAGTCATTTCAGAAATTACGCCGAGTTAATGTTTTGTTTTTTGACTGTGGGCTACTCAGCGCTACTAGAGAGAAGTAGAAGGACATTTCAGCGCATGCGCGCGCTCCTGGTGTCCATTTCACAAAGCAGGTTTAGTGAAAACTCTGAGTCTGTTAACCCTGAAATGAGGGAAACTCAGAGAGAGTTTTCTGTTTCACAAAGGGAGGTAAGTCAAACCAGAGAAAGAGGAGTAACTCTAGCCTGCTTCACAGAGAGAGGTAACTTAAACTCCATCATTTACACTCACAACCTAATCCGTCCTTACATTTCAACATTACCAACCGGAATCACGCTCTCACATCCCAGCAGAAATTGTGTGTTGCGCTGCGGTTTTTTAAAATTATTTTTTTTACTTACAAATTTTTCTTTTATACGTCATAGATGCAGAGCACTTGATCGTGATATAAAGAATGAGAAGTCATTTATGTGTGTGAAAACAGCATTATGTTGGGGATAAAACAACTAAAATCAAACAGCCACTTCATATTTACTTTATGTAAAACATGATCAAAATGAGGTAATCCCATGAGATTATACTGAGGTCTTACCTGTTTGAACAATGTTTTTATGTTTCATCTTAAACTGCTGCCAAGTGTGCTTCTCCCCTGCGGGATTACACTTAAATGAAATAAATTAATAGTCTACAACTCAAGCAGTTTCCCCCTGTAATATTATTGTGATTGTGCAAAGGACGACATTTAAACTTCCGCATCAGCAGCAGTGTTCTCTCCGACGTCGTCTCCCTCTCTTTTACTGCTGTTACACTTCCTTCTAAAACATGCTCAAACTCACGCATTAATATTTTCCAACTCCAGTGTAATGAAGAACATCATCCTCTGCTTCCCCGTTGCCATGGTGACTCGTCGAAAAGGGGCTCCATTCATGCTGTCTTTTTATACTTGTGGTGCACGGGTTTAACTCGAGGTGAAACTACTCTGAGTTGAACAAACTAACTCAAATCAGCTGTTCTGAAACCGAAAACTCAGAGTTTCCTATCTCAACGTCACTTTTGCGGTTTGTGTTCAGATTGTTGTCGTGTAAAGCTAGCCTGAGACGATGTATATCTGCTTCAGTGTAAACATGCTGGATACAATAAAGTATGATGCTGTTCACTACAAGTTAGGCTTTAAATCATGTAAAATTCAGCTTCATTCTCTGAGACTGTGGGGTTGTGGCCACTGCAGCGTGTCACACACTCATACACTACTTTGGGGACGAGACATGATGCAGTCCATCAGTGTTTGTACAGAATATTAGCAGAAACGCCACAATATGCAGAGAAGGGATTTTTTCAACATGTTGGTGGTAGTTTAGTTCAGCCCAAACATCACAGAGTTAATTTAGATGCAGTCCTTTGTCCTCTCTCTTACTCTTTATCAGTAGCACCTGCAGCCTCACAGCAGGAGTCTGCTCCTCTTTCTGTTTTTCTGTTCTACTTCATTTCCTCATCTTTAGGAATTTTAGATAAAGTCTCAAAGCTTTTCTGTGTTTTTACATCCAGGTAAGACACATTTGCAGGACAATGACATCTCAGCTAGCTGGCAAAAACAAGTACCTGATCGAGTACCACAGTTAAAGTCACTGAGAGTTTTTATATCGACACTGTTTGAGGAGGAGTTGAGCTCCTCATGGCTCCTGTGCATCATGAGGCCAGTTATTTTAAGACACGCCCACATATTTTTGAAAAGACTACTGGAGAGAAAATATTTTCACTTTGAACTCCATAATTCTTCACACACATGTTCTCAGCCACTATTTTCTAACATATTCTATGTGTGAAGACCAAAAATCCTAAATTTGCTTTATGGGATTTAAGCTTTTTAAAACTTTTAATAATGATTTATGTTAATGCAACAGACTGCTAATCACTATTGGTCCAGTGGCAAAGTGTTTCGGGATTTTGGGCATGAGAATTAGCAAGTAAGTAATGATGAATTCACAAAAGGAGGGCAAAACAAATTTGCACAAATGTAAAATCCAAAAACGTATTTAAACTGATTTATTCAAAGCGTAATTACAGTGAAAGGAAATGGACTGTTAAATGGTCTAATAATAAAATGATAATTAAATGGTCTATATAATATAATATAATACAGTGTTGGGGGTAAGTTCATCTGCCAGTGAAGCTGAGATGGTAGAAAAAACCAGGTAGTGAATGTGACAGGTGCAGATGAGAAGCATGTATGGCTATGATCACAGATGCTGAGTGGCTGTCATTTGTGTCCATGTGAAACGATGTCAGCAATAATGTTCTCACAACTCAAGTCCTTTTTTTTCACATAAACTACAAAAGTACCTATTCAGCGTCATGAAAGACACTAGCTACTTACAATTGTAAGCCTTTATATAAGCCTGTGGTTACTTCCGGTCAAATCACAGAGCACAAAGAAGTGAGGGAGCACAAATACAATTCCAAAAAGTGTATTTTCACACAAATAAAATACAATGTTTATAAATGATTAAATTGATATTTTGTTATTTACATACATTTGCTATTTATGTGTTTTGATTTTGTGGTTCATTTTTGTTTGCTTAATGAAGTGTTGTTTGAAAACATAAATGACATAAATCTAATTCCATAGTGTATCATAAAAGTAACCCAAAAGTGTAAAATGTGTCATTATTAAGTATTTATTTTGCAAAGAAAGTAATACTGTGACATCCATCTATCCATTATCTACCGTATCCTCCACCGGAGGGTCGTGGTAATACTGTATTATGTTAAATTAAAATTTTAAACAGAAGTAATATGTATTGTTACAGTTTTTAAAGTAACTTACCCAACATAATCAGCTGAGAAAACTGCAGTCTATTTAGTTAACTTTTCCATAACACTCTGCTATGTGCTTTTTAAGCTGATGCAGTAAAATCAAGTAAAATACTACACATTAAAATTATTACTTCCTTATAAGAACACAAAATTAATATTTATTCAAATTAATAAGCACCCCAAAATTAGCTTTATAGAGCTGGAGCTAGAAGCCAAATAGCTTCATTTAGGCTGAACTTAAACAGTGGAGTCACATCTCCTTGTTTGTGACACAGAAATGAAAAAACATGCAGTTTATTAATACCTCCACCAAGGAGGTTATGTTTTCGCCGGCGTTTGTCTGCTACTTAGGAACATAACTCGAAAAGTCACGGACGGATTTGGATTAAATTTCGCAAAAATGTCCGCAACGCGACCAGGAACAAGGGATTCAATTTTCGGCGTGATCCGTAAGCGCTATCGCTGGTTGCTACACTCGCTGTCTGACCCAGGCATGTTGGCAGGGTGTATTTTGTAGGCACTTGAGCTGCCTTGGCAGAAGTCTGTGCTCGCTAGAGTGCTTTTCTAGTTGTGTAGATACTATTGGCGCTTTCCCACTATACAGTTGTAGCACGGCTTGGCTCTACTCTAATCCTTTTTTGTTGCTTTTCCATTAGTGATAGGACCTGGTACCTGGTACTTTTTTGGTACCTGCTCTGGTAAGGTTCCAAGCAAGCTGAGCCTATACTAAATGTGACGTGGACAGATTGCCGGCCACTGATACGTTTATTAACCTCTTATTCACGGACGCAGCGACAAAATCGTCATAAAACCATATCTAACTTAAGCTAGCTGCATACCCACAAAAAGGTCAGAAACTCAGATAAAAGCTCATATAAACCATTCTTATGTTCACAAAACACAGTTAAAACACAGATGGATCAAACAGCAGGAGCGAAAAAAAAAACCGTCACAGCGGCACCGGAGCGTCAGCGTGATTATGTAAACAAAAAAACACGTGTCAGATTAGGGTTAACCCTAATCACCCTAAATGACCAAGGTTAGCCAGAGCTATGGCGCTGCGTAACTGAAGACGCTGCAGAGCCACAGAGTTGTTATTGCGCACTGCACAGGGAACATCGATTTAAAGCGAGTTATCACATTTTTTTATTTTTTTTTTCAAAACAAGCTCTTTTTAGATCTGTAGTGAAATATAAATAAAATTAAATGTTTTTTTTTATAATTTGGTACCTAAGAAATCTCAAATGGCACAGATGGTGCGAAGCTGTGCCAAAAGTGAGAACGCCCAGATATCTCTTTGCTAAAACCTCTGTAATTTCACTCTGCTTTATTTCAGCAGCATCAGACTTTGCACAGCTCATGTCCACATGTTGTTACATGACCTCCACGTGTTTTCAAGCTCCTACTGCATATTTTAAAGGTGATATTTGCTTTCAAATGCAATATTTTTTTAGGCGAGAGAAAAAAATCCTTCAGTTATGCTGTGTTCCATGTACATTTACTCTGACACAGTGGCATCTACAGTGAAACTTACACCTCTGGTGGAATCTCACAAGTGTTACCTTCATTTTGATACCAAGATAATCCACATAAACCTTGTAACTGCAGAGGTTTACTCTATTTAGTTTGGGCATGTTATTTTCAAGCAGGGACTCCATAGAGAGGGTCAGGGATGTGAAGAAGTGTTATGACTTGACACGAAGTCCAACACAGGAATGAAACAAGATAATGTGGTACTGAAGATAAGTTTAAAAGACCTAAAATCCCCCCAAAAAAGGGAATTTCTTAATATTTAACAAAGAAGGCTGGTGTATTTAGCAACAGCAATGCCGAAAGCAGGCAATCGTGAGCTGAAACACAAACCGTTCAGCTGTATTTCATTTCAGTGACCGTGTCAGATGGAACTTATGTTTTGAAATGAACTGATTCGAATGATTTAGTACACCACAAATAATTGTTTTGCTTCACAAGTTTGTGTAGCATACAATATGACCCGTGCCATGCTACGACTATATAGTGGAAAAGTAGTATATATCCCTCTGTTCTTTCACTTCTCTGACAGTTTTGGCCATTATTAATTTCAATGTGTCTTTGTTTTGAACCAAACAAATAGGCCAGAACATTAATTAGTGATCTCCACAGGGATTACGCTGTTTGGGGAAATAAGCCAGACTAACATTTGCATCTTGGTTCCAGTCTTATGCTAAGCTAAATGATTGCTTTGGCTCCATTAGTTCATTAGATCTCATTAGTTTAGGAGCTAAGAAAAAACAACAAAAAAGTCCACTTTATGAATCCATTTTATCTTTAAAAATGATCAAGCTCATCTTGGCTCCAGTGATGTAAAAATCTAAAGGTTCATCTACTCTGACATTTATTTGACCTGCTTTTACAACTCCCCTCTAAAACAACAGTTGATCTTTATTACTTTGCAAATGTGGCTTGCCTGAAAAGGTCAACTTTTTTTTTTGATTTGTGCCTGAGGCAGTCCACTGATAATTGTGAATACTAATGCAATATTTCACATAGCAGTTGTGGTTAAAGCAGACAACTACCGTTGTCATTAAAATTTATAGCCCATACCATTTATGTCCAGAAAGCCATGATTTCCTTACAATCTCCCATTTATTGTTCACGGCTTTGTTTTACATAAACTCAGGTAAAGCTGAACCTAAATCAAGAGAATGACTTTGTTTGATTTGAGAAAAAAAACATTCATGATTCCCAGCCATTGAGACAGTACACACATCACCAGGATGTAAAAGAGTAATACCAGAGCAGCAAGATAATTGAAATGAAATGACACTCATCTTATCCTTTTATATTATATTATATTATATTGTATTATATTATATTACATTTTTTAAGCTGTGTTACCTCATTCAGAGCTGACCTTATTCATACAATCTGGCAGTAATGTGCCTATTGGGTGAACAACTGTTGTAATTAAATCACTTTAAATGCATTAAATGCATCTTCACGTGACAAACCCCAATAGCAATTTGTGATTTGATCTATATGCAAATAAATGTGTACACACTGAACTTAAATAAAACAGTATTGCTCCAAATGAAAAGCAGAGGAAAAACTGAGCCTGCTGATGTAAATGACCTTGTGAGATTTTAAAACTAGGAATGCATGGCTCAGCACTTTCTATCATTGCTCATTTAATACCTAGTGACTATCAACTAGCATTTCTGCTTGAAATGCCCATCCCTACTCATGACTTGACCAAGACTCACAGTTAAAGGGGACATATTATGTAAAATCATCTTTTTATTCATTTAAATCCGTATTCTTTAGTCCATTTGGGACTCTGGAGGCCCCATCAGATGGCGACGTGTGAAAACAGATGACTCACTCAAGTTTTTGTGGTCCTCCTCAGTCTAAGTACAGGAGATGAATGTGCTGGTGAGGGCAAAGGTATCCGAAAAACCGAAGTCCATGAAGTCCGCGAAAAGTTTTATTCTTGGCTCCACAGTGCAGCACAGAGAGGATTTATCTGTACAGCGGATACATGTTATATATGACGGCAATGTGCCTGCTAGAGCCTGCAAATGATCACTTTTCCAAATGCTAACTTCTGTTAGCTCCCAGTAGCCTCTGTGGCTGTCCCTTAAGTTTCGTTTTAGGGTATAGGGTATAATACGTCCCCTTTAAAAGGTTTTGTAGAAAGGTGTCTCAGACCACTACTGGTGTGGTTTGAGATTTCCGAACCCAAATGTCCTCAATGAATTCCGTGTGTTCACACCTATACTCAGACCTGTCCAGTCCACTTGTGGTTTGATCACCTGAGGCAGTGGTTAATGTCTGGCCTCCAAATCGCCATGCCACCTGTTGTGTGTGTTAACCAATGATAATGAAACACCTTCACTGCAACAGAGCAAGCTAGAGACTCACAGCATGAACCTTATGTCAGTTCCCACTGAATCTCTCTCTCTCTCTCTCTCTCTCTCTCAAACACACACACGCATGAGTCTGACATGAGTCAAACATTGGGATACATAAGGTACTGTCACACTGACTTAAATTTATTTAAGTCAGTGTGGGGTTATTTGAAATAAATATGGTGTGTTAGCGGCACATTGGGGAATAAAATTAAAAACTGTGAGGAGAAACCAAAACTACAAAACTTTTCAATAATGTTTGAAAACTATTGCTAAGAAATAAATTGTGTTGAGGGACTTTACATTTTCCACAGAATATGTAGAAGAAATAGATGGATATTTCACCTTATTTAGTTTCTTGCCTAGGGTTAGACGAGAAGACTGATGCCACAGTATTGACTGGAGAAGGAAAACTATTTTAGCATATTACAAATACACCAACTAGCTAATGATAACTATTTTGGTGAATCCAACAGCTCCCAATTTCTTTTTTGTTTTCAGTCCCACCAACTGCCTGAGTAAATGAATGTGAGGAAAAGGTTTAAAGCGCTATATGAAATGTATTTATCAGGACAAAAAAAAAACAGAAATTGCACTAAAAGAGCAAAGACGTGTATGTTTCACAATGTCTGATTTGCTTTGAGGACCAATTCTGAAATCCAACTGATCAGCCATGATAGTTAAAGTAATTTAGGAAGAACTTGCAAGATATGTTCACAGCACCATTTACACCAGAGTGGCAAGAAAACATGACTGATCATGTTACTGTGTCCAAAAACTTGAGGCTTAATTCTTGAAAGTGAAACAGTAGGAGATACTATCAATATTGCGGACCACTGTCAAAAAAGATTTCGCAAAAGTATGTGTTGGCCTTCAAGGGTTGGAATTCCATTTCTAATCAGTTCACACTTAATATCTAAGTTTGAAGCAGCTGGGATTAATTAGTAGAATCATTTCCAGAATTAAAGAGCTTGATTAGGTCATTTAAATTGATCCCATTAATTACAGGTTTGATTGGCTGTGATACAGCTTCTCGAGAATCATTTGTTTATCCCCATGTCCATCTGTGCATTTCTTCCCCAATCTCTGATGTTCAATGACGTCTACACACAGAGCCACAGGGTATATATGAAAAGTTTGAGCTGCACTCAGATATCTGTTTATAGAGTGTACCCTTGTGTTGTTACCTACACTCTGAGAAATAAAAGTGCTAAGTAGAACCCTATAAGGTTCTTCGGCTTGTCCTCATAGGAGAACCCTTTTTGGTTCTAGGTGGAACCCTTACCCTGGATTTCCACTGGACGTGTTACAGCCGCGGAACGTCAGCGGCGCGGTTGCCGTTGCAAATCGCTTCAATTCTAATCAATGAGAGCATTTCCACCAGACTCGCTGCGGAACGTCTCAGCAGCGTCCCAGAAGCGGCTCGCCCGTGCCGCAGCGCTATCGATAGGTAGCAGTTCTACTTTTGCCGTTGCCGCTGCTGAACCTCGTAAATTCCAACAGAGCAGTTCGCACCAGACAGGAAAAGCGACACAGAATCAAAGTAAAACATTTCCGCCCCCCTTTCGAAATAAAACACAATACGCAGGTCATATAGTCTGTCACAACTTCACATCAACATTACGTCGTGCCCGGTGCTACCAGGTTAACAGTCAATTAATCAAAGTGTCTCGGAGAGTCATAATGTACGACGAGAGACTGATTGTTGAAGTGGAGAAACATAAAATCTTTTATGACACCAGATCAACAGTTCTTCCACGTCAGAGAATGAAAAGAAGCTGTGTTGTTGTTGTTTCCTTTATACATACAGTCTATCGCGGGATCTCGCGAACTCGCGTCCATTCATGATTATCGCACGATCTTCCGTGAATACCGCTGGCTCCCAAGGCACCGTGCCGCTGCCGTAACGTGCCCGGTGGGGATTGACGCTGGGCAGAGGACGAAGCAGAACCTCGCCGCTGACGTGCCGCGGCTGTAACGCGTCCAGTGGAAATCCAGGGTTCGTGTTACCAAGAACCCTTGAAAAATTTCAGAAGCAAATGGTTGCACGTAAAAAATTAGCCCTTGTAGAAGAACACATTTGGAACCCTTATTTCTAAGAATGTAGTAGATGTAAGTGGATGACACCTAGTTAAAAGGAACCCCGACTATGAAGACTTGTAGTTCTTAAAAGATGAATGTTAGTATCAGTTATAATAAAGTGATATAAAACCCTCTTGACCCTCTTTATAAAAATAGTTTAACTCGTAGGTCGCCATTGTTATTAACGTCGCAATGCACTCTGGGTAGTGGCTTCAGGACCCTGTTGTGACTGTGTTCAGCGACATAAACATGTCATCTGTTCAGCCTTTTCATTTTGAACCTGTGCTAAACATTAATGAGGAGACCGAGTGTCCTCCTCGTCTTGGTTATCCAACTCACGTTTATCTGTGTAAGCTTGGTACATGGTAACAACTCCGTGCACACCAGCTGGCCACTGTACCGCTGCATCTGACGTGTCTGGATCTGTCTGTCTGAGTGGCAGCATCGGTCATATGTGGACCGCCACATATTTTAACGATTTCTAGTTAGGGTGTGGTGATATCACATTCCAGAGCTTTTGTTGTTTTTTCGGCCAATCAGCTGATGGTCACGAAGAACACATGGCTACTTACGCTCCCAGCCGAGGCTGCAGCTGCTGCTGCTGCAGTGTGTGTGTGTGTGTTCACCGTTGAATGATGGACAAGGAAAAACCGCAGAAGAAGTAAACTGTGGCTATAATTTTTTTAACAAAGACAGACACAGATCTTACTTCTGCTATGTGAGTGGACTCGTTAGCATTTTAAGCTAGCAATCTTAATGCTAACGTCTTAGCATAAACGTTAGCAAACTTCATCGTCACAAAACAACAAACAGATGGATTATTTAGCGGCCGAAAGAGCAGGACATGACAATAACTGGAAACATTGAGGGACAGACACAGTAGTTGTCTGTGATGATGACCTTGCCAGCACCCAAACCTCTTATTAACCTTTTGTCTACTTATGGGGTGAGTTTTAATAAACGTCGTTAATCTACGTAATGTTAGTGTTCATTCACATATAGGGATTAAAAAACGTTTTGTCATTTAATAATCCACTGTGCGTTTCAGAACGTTATGTGGCAACTAGCTGAGAGTTAGCACATCATCAGCTCATTCAGTAACAGACTGGAGAACACTGTAACGTTACACTTACTGATGTGAAATATGAATATGAAATTGTCGAAAAAGCCTTTGTTTTAGTCTTAATTAATACCCAGCCAGGTATAAACGGCTCTTTCAGCAGTTGTGGTCAACTAAAAGCCTCAAATGCATCAGGAGAAAAATGCAGAACACAGCCGCGGATCTTTGGGATGTTGAGTCAGTCCACAGGCATCTTCCCACTCCTTTCTCCTCTTATTGTCAGTAGGAAAGCAGTGTAAACTCACATCAATCCCCTTGTTGTTTTTTGAACGGAAATTGCATCCAAAAGCAGCACAATGTGGCATTTTACTTTATAATTACTTTAACTGTGCGCACGTAAACAAACACAAGGTCAATAGCTATTCTACCAAGTGCAACCATTATAAGTCATCGCTCCCAGTGCATTGTGCATTGCACGCAGAAAGCATGGCATCCTACGTATGTCAAAATATGTACTTAATATAGGGCTGGGCGATATGGCCTGAAAATAAAATCCCAGATTTATTTATAAAAAATTTGACTTTCGATTTATATCGATTTTTAAATCAATTAAATCAATGGCCCTGACCAAGGGTTCTGGAACCCCATACTCCCGGAGCACTACCCACAGGAGTCCCAGAGGGACACGATCGAACGCCTTCTCCAAATCCACAAAGCACATGTAGACTGGTTGGGCGAACTCCCATGCACCCTCCAGGATCCTGCCGAGAGTGTAGAGCTGATCCACCGTTCCACGACCAGGACGAATACCACACTGTTCCTCCTGGATCCGAGGTTCGACTATCCGACGGACTCTCCTCTCCGGAAAGATCTTACCTGGGAGGCTGAGGAGTGTAATACCCTTGTAGTTGGCACACACCCTCCGGTCCCCCTTCTTAAAAAGAGCTACCACCACCCCGGTCTGCCAATCCAGAGACGCGTCAACCAAAACAGTCCTACAACATCCAGAGCCTTAAGGAACCGGGGCCCTGCCACTGAGGAGCTTTTTGAACACCTCCAACCACCATTGGAAGGTGTGTCAGTGGGATTGAGGAGATCTTCGAAGTAATTCCGCCACCGTCCCACAACGTCCCTTGAAAATATACCGGTTCACACCGAATACCGGTTTATATGTTACTTTTCGTTGATACGAATTTTTAATATTCTACCATACCGCCATTCGCCTGGCATTCAGTCTGGCTGATTGAAAGCCCCCAGATGCGCGATGCAAATACTATGCGAATATATTTGAATATCTGTGTTTTCTTTAGAGGGAATATTCGAATATCATTTTTGAGCAATTTTGACAGGCCTAGTAAGCATGTCTTGGAATATCAAGAATGCATGAAGTTAAGGTCGGCACCCTCCACATCAGCAGGTAACATTTTTATAAAAGATGTTGGTTTGATTTCACAGTAAAAGTTATGTATTTTGACTGCAATTGTCTTTGAATTCTGATTCCTCACTTCAATAGAATCATGGGTAGCTCTTCTTTGTAAACAGCATAATTTTCCATGCAAACCTGTACTAGTGTGGAGTTATTCTACAGTATCCATGACAGTAAAATAGACCATCCTAAGTTAATCTACTGCAGTAATTATGTTCTCAACCAGCACTATATAAACTGTTACACAATATGGTAGTACATTGTAATGGAGGATTACATCTTATTCCCCATGAATTTTCCTGTAAATTATAATATTTTTATTAAAAATACTGGTTACACCAATTGACAAAACTGGTTACACCACTTGACCATGTTGCTTTTACAGAAGAAACTGGCACTACAAATCAAGCATGACAGTCAACAAGGCCAATTGAACTTGTGCTTTTATTATTTTCGATGAAGAAAAACATCCATAAGAATTGGTGTTTTCTTTAGGAAACAGTTTAGGAAACAAACATGGCAACAAAGACCATGTGAACTTCTGTTCTTTTATGAAATCGTTTAAAAAACAACTTCCAAAAATCATGTGAACTCATGTTCTTGTATGAATTAATTTAAGAAACAAACATCCAAAATGTTAACTTTGAACATCTGACTGCAATGAATTTGTGCAGTCTAGTAAAATAGAAAAATAAAACAGTGGGTAACATAAGCCACTCATCTTCAAAGGCTGATGTAGTTAGTGCTACAGCAAGACCAGGAGCTTTCCTCTCATTTGTCTTGAAGTCAAAAGCAATTAGTCTAAATAACTGCATTCCTGTGACTTTCAGTCAGTATTTCACTGGAAAAGTGTGTATGTCTTGTATCTCTCTTTCTCTCTCTCTCTCTGTGTGTGTGCGTGTGTGTGTACAACCACCTTCCTTGCCTTTTGGCAAGGTAAATGGCCCTTGCTGCAGGATCTGCATTGACTCGTGCTCTGTAACGAGCAACCTTTTCTTTGCTTGATAGCAATGGTAGATGGCATCTATTGGGGGAAAAGAGGCTCTATTATTATATTACAATAATTATGAAACAACAGAAAGTTAATAAATGTAATTTTACAGATCTAAATTTTAATCTTTGACAAACATTTATCATATGGTTATCACGTTTATTTAAAGCTGCTGTTGATGTTCAACATTGTCACTGTTCACCCACTGCTGCTTCATTATGAAATTACATATATTATATACAGCTTAAAGTTGAAAGTGAATATGTGTTATGTATTTAAAGCTAAACATTTTTAAAAATATTAAAGCCATTCATAATGATGACTTCATCCTAACCTTCCATATCTTTGATAATAAAGTTGTGGATAAATTGCCACTTTTTTCTAAGAAATATAACACTAACACTTAGTAGTAGTTCCAAAATAGTTCCACATAGTAAGTTAGGTCACATTACATCTTCAATCAGCATCAAAAACTCCTGTATTTTACAAAATCAGCCTCTAACTACTGAAAGGAATGTCAACAGTCAAATGGTGTGTAACGGTTACACCATTTGACTTTTCATTTCAAATTCAAATTTAACAGACATTATGATGGACACCTATGTTAGCACATGGCCTTGATGATTTCAAACACATGAAATAAATACTTATTTTTACAGTAATTATGAATTATAAATGATATCCTTGGGTCATACCATTTGACATGTAACTTTAAGCACACCTGACCATACCCTAAAAATGTCAAATTATGAAGATTTCAGAGAGAGCTACAAACCTTGGCATTCAGCAGTTAGGCTGATCAGGGGTCCTTCTTTAGTGATATCATTTCCTGCCACATGGTCTTCTTACACAAATGAACAAAATGGCTCCTTGAATGTTGGTTACACCGCCTTGACAATTTAGGAAGTTGATTTGACAGATGAAATTCCCAAAATGTGTTATTATATTCAGAACAATGATGTTCAATGTTATATGTTATTCATTGTTAAACAACACAAATGCAGGAATTAAGTTATTTCATTTCAAATCTTAAGAGGATATTATGTCCAGTTTTCTTTTTATGTATTGTATGTGTATTGTTCTGTGTAGCAGTGTAGCTCACAACAATAGTATCTGTGCTCATACAGAGCAGGGTGTGGTTTCACTGACAGCTTAGACCAGGAGGGGGTTGTTCTATGTAAATGTGATGATTCTGTCTCTTGGCTCCCAGAAGGTGTTTCTTTGAGGCTAAAATTCTCCCTAAAGCAGTTTGAGGAGTTCCTACATTCAAATGGCCATGTCTTCTTCAAATATTATCTGATTTACATGTGTTAGACATTGTTGGAAAGCTTAGAAATAACACTTTCAGAATATGTAAATAACTAAATTATTAACAATTGTGACTTTTTTCCCTCTCTACCATGTACATTGAACAACCCATTGGTTGATTTGTGACTTTGTGTGGGTATGTTCGCTCACTGGAATCACTGCTCACTTACCAAAGTCCTTTAACCTTTGTATTCCTCAGCAACTCAAGACGCAACTGCATCTGCAACTCTCTAATCACAAAGGCTTCAGTGTAGCACTGGCACCAGTCATTTGTCAACAGAATGTGCCTTGTTATATTTTCACTGTGCCCAACCTGACTGGGACAGAGGACTGAGAACTTAACTATGCAGTCCTCCCAAAGGTCAGCTCTATATACGCTTTAAATATCCTGACTCTGAGACAGGCAGACTGACAGAGGATGATCAACTGTTAACATCTATAAATAAATATCTATCAATAAAGCTTTTCAACTTATAGGGGACATATTATGCAAAATCAACTTTTTAATCAATTAAATCCTTATATTTGGGACTCTGAAAAAAGCTGACTCACTCACATGTTTTTGTGGTCAGGAGATGAAACACCCAATGTTGACTTCCACACTCATTGGGACGTCACAATGTGCTAAATTCCTGGAATTGTTGTCTCTCGGAGCTCCGCTTTGTCCGTAAAACATGCAAGAGTGCTGGCGAGGGCAACAGTATCCGAAAACCGGAAGTCCTCAAAAAAGTTCTATTCTTGGCTCCACAATGTAGCACAGAGTCCTACACAAACTTCCATCCTCAGAGGATTTATCTGTCCAGTGGAAACATTTTATATATGGCGGCAATGTGCCTGCTAGAGCCTGACAATGATCACTTTTCCAAATGCTAACTGCTGTTAGTTCCCAGTAGACTCTGTGGCTGATGTCATTTCCTGTCCCTAAAATATCCGCAACACAGGTATATTATTTTTATAGGTTCATAAACACACAGCACATACTGTACATGTAACAATATATAAACAGCTTACAAAGAGCTACCGCAGCTCAAACACACATGACAGTACATGTACATGCACGACAGACACACACGTGTGCATATAGATCAAAGTATTTGTTTAATATGACACAGAGGAAGAACGAGGGGAAAGAAGAGGGGAAGAAATAAAGAGAAAGGAATTAACTAGTGACATCCATGTGGGGAGCGATCTGATGACTAGAACTACATTTTACTTTGTCCCTTGAAAGAAGCAGCTTTCATGTGTCTATGTATGTGTGTTCATTGCTTCGTGTGTATGGGGGTATTTCTGTTCAGTCAACAGGAATATGGGCTGATATGCATACATTTGTGTTCTATATACTGTGCATTATATAATGTAGGGAGAGTATAGGATAGAGGTAACGTGAACCACACACAATTTGTGTCAGAAGTATTTGTATTTCAAGGACAATATGGGGAAACATTGTTACATCAAGGAAGAAAGTTGTTAAAACCGCTTCTTCTTTCTCCCCATCATTGTGCTCTTCTCCTACCAATTCCTCCCCTTGTCCCTCTTCTCCCTTACCTCCTGCTCCCCATCTCTTCCTCCTTTCTTCTCTCCTAATCCCATCTTTATTTCTTCCTAATTCTCTTCTTCGTTGCCTCCTCCTCCCTTTTCTTCCTGTTCTAAGTTTTGCTTCCTTACTCCTTCCCCTCTGTCCCTCTAAATCAGAGTTCTCAAACTCACAGCAAACTCACTTGCGGCCCCAAATCAATTGCATGCAGCCTTCCATTTAATATCAATTTATGATGAGTTATTTTGGTCTCTTTCTTTATTTACGGATTCATTTATACGCATTCATTCATAAATACATTTTTTGTCGTATTATCAATCCATATAAACACTAGAAGCACTTGGAGAGAGCAGACCTCCGCCAAGGCAGTTCAGCCCCCCACAAAATAGCGATAACAATTTAATCACAACCCATTTCCTGAAAATTTCATCCAAATCCGTCCTCGACTTTTTGAGTTATGTTGCTGACAGACAGAAACATATACCTCCTGGCTGAGGTCAACACTTTTATTTTAAAATTCTATGAAGTACTGTCACAAATATTGTTATTGTGACTCATTGTGATTACATGTTATGTGGCTCAGCCCGACTGAACAACTGTTTTATGACCAAAAAGTTTGACTTCTTTTACACTCCACCAGCCCCTCCTGACCAGACTAGACTCTCAGTGGCCCCACAGTCAGTTGAGATTCAGACCCCTGCTCTAAATCCTTTGCCACATGCACTCTGTCTCCCTCTCTCCCTCCTGCTCCCCCTGTCTCACTATCTCTTCCTCATATGCTTACAGTCTGATTAGGGACTTGCTGGCCTCCCGGCAATTTGAACCAATCAAGAGCTAGTTTAACTGAGAGAGCTCACACCCCTCCTGACAGGAATGATAACAACCATGTCCAATCATCACTGCTTGGTACCGTTGCCACGGTGATCGGCCTGTTTTGGAATGCCCATGGTAGTAAATGTGTAGAGGCAATGCATTCAAAGTGATCTCAGAATGAGTTTGAAAAGTGGAAGATTTTCTTTAATTTCAACTGAAACCACACTGATGTACGAGTGTCTTTTTTCATGCAGCATTTTTGAATCTTGCTTTGAGAAAATCATATACTTCATTCATGGTTGATACTCCAGCACAGCTTCATCGACACCATTTTTATGAGTCAGAACCCAATCATACTTTATACTCTAACGCTACAGGATTTTCTCTACATGTAATTGATTGTGGTGCACCGCCACAGCAAAATAAAAGCCGCCACACCTTAAGATTTTTTGTTGTTGTTTTTTTTATGTTATTTTATATTTATATTAGAGCTGAAACGATTAATCGATGAATCCATTATTAATCGATTACTAAATTAATCGGCAACTATTTTGATAATCGATAATCGGTTTGAAGCTTTTTTTCATTATTAAAACAAGATTTATGATTGTTTCAGCTTCTTAAATGTGAATATTTTCTTGGTTTCTTTGCTCCACATAACAAAGAAATCATTCAAACTGAATCATTTTGGTTTGGGAACAAAATAAGATTCAAGAACATCATAATATCCAGCTTTGACAAACACTGATCAACGTTTTTTTAACATTTTCTGACATTTTATGGACTAAACGATTCATCGATTAATCGACAAAATAATCGACAGATTAATCGATTATGAAAATAATCGTTAGTTGCAGCTCTAATTTATATTAACGTAAATTATGAAATGTGATTTTGGCACAAAACATGGTGTTTTTCGTGAAAACGTGACGCTACGCTGCAAAGCCTACCCTTATTTTGAAAAACTAACACCGGAACACCGGAGTCACCACCTGCCTGTCTAGTTGCGGCACGCGAAAGACGAAGAGAGTTGAGAGAACAGTCCGACGCGGAGGGAGAGAAAGAAAAACGGAGGGGTCTCAATGAGACGCAGAGTAATGATGCACGCCTCCATGCAGGAAATCCATTCCACAGTTTACAGTCAGCTAGCAGGCGAACATTATTGACCAGGAAAAAATCAGCTCCGCAACCTCCTCTGCAGCCGACGTAATCCAAGCTGTTACCGTATTAAAACACCTGCTTGCTGAGAAGAACAGTACTGACATAAAAACAATGAAAATCACACTCCTCCAAGCCAGGGTTTACGTTCCCCGGAATATGCCGGTTTTTGGCCGATAAAACA
Organism: Microchirus variegatus; assembly: GCF_963457635.1. NCBI lineage: Eukaryota > Metazoa > Chordata > Actinopteri > Pleuronectiformes > Soleidae > Microchirus > Microchirus variegatus. The sequence continues at coordinate 16,691,134 of NC_139819.1, forward strand.
CAAGGGTTTGTAAATTCGTACATATCATACAGGCTAGTATGATACGTATCATCCATATCGGAACAGTATTGGTATCGGCAGATATCCAAATTCAGGTATCAGATCGGAAGTGAAAAAAAGTGCATCCCTAGTACAAACCTTTGAAGACTTAAATCATGACCATCATTGGATGAACATTTAGTGTGCTTTTCCAAACAGCATACAAAGTGTGCAGGCAAGTAACTCACAGTTTAATTTGAAAGAAAAGAGGGAGAGAGAACTGGACACATCAGTGAAATATTTGAATGTGTCTTGTGCATAATATGTATATTGTTTAACCAGTGTTTGAATTTGCAAATGCAAAATATGGCAATAAAACTACAGAGTGGAATAAACCAAAACAGAGAGGGGTAGAAAGAGTGGGCATGAACAAGTAGAAGGGCTGTCGACTAATTCACACCGTAGCCTTTCATCAGCTCTGTGTGCATAAAGGCAATAGTGACGGTGGTTCATATTTATCTGGTACCTCTGACTTACTCTTATTGATACAGTCACACCTTTACTTATTCATTATCATGCTCATATTTTATTCATCTCTTGTTTCATTTTATTTTTATTTGCTGTAGAGCTTTCAGTTGAAAGCATCATCAACTGAACGGAGGGGTTTGATCAAACAGTGACAGGAAAGTGGGAGCCTGTGTGTGTGTGTGTGTGTGTGTGTGTGTGTGTGTGTGTGTGTGTGTGTGTGTGTGTGTGTGTGTGTGTGTGTGTGTGTGCGTGTGCACGTATGTGTGTGTGACCAGAGTAAAAAGTTTCAAAAGAGGAAACTCCTTAATACCTTTGATGAATCAAACCTCGCACATTTCAGTTCTTACATGTTCTAATTCTAAACTCATTTATATTTATGCATGGTGGGCTAATTATCATTTTCTTTACATCTGAAACTGAAGGATCTGGTCTTATCAGACACTTATTAAGTGTTGTTAAATGATTTGGAGGCACCTCAACTGGCAAATGCACTTCTTTAGAATTTATTGAGAAATGATTGTGTGATTTAAACAGCACTCTGTATACTTTAACATGATTGTATATGTTATTTAACATTGCACTGAGTATGCTGTATGATTGAATTGGATGTATCCGTGCCAAAGAAGGTAATGTTTTTACGAGATAACCACCAATGTAAATAAGTCATTTTAAAAGGCAAGGCAGGTGAACGTTTGTTGTATCTCTTCATATCGCAATCTTGATAAACAGAAAAACCTGAGAAAACAAATTCACCTGCAATATTACAAATCTACAAGAAAATAAAGTTGCAGATTTATGAGATTAAAAGTGGCAAATCTTCCAGAAAATAAAGTCGCAGATTTACGAGATTAAAAGTGGCAAATTTGTAGATTTACGAAATTAAAGTGGCAAATCAACGAGAAATTAAGTCGCAGATTTACGAGATTAAAAGTGGCAAATTTGCAGATTTACGAGATTAAAAGTGGCACATCTACCAAAAAATAAAGTTGCAGATTTAACGCGGAACTAGACCGGAAGTTCCAATTAACGCTGTTTTTTTGGTGTGTATCTGCGTCATTACCTTGTTTATGAAGCCCTGAAGTTTCGAAACAAGCAGTTCAGCCATTGCTGAGAACGCTGTGTTTTATTGTAATCTCGGGGCTCAGCGAGATCTCTGAAAATCCCGTTATAGTTACGTAAACAGCGGTTCTCCTGAACGAGCCGATCGTCCTGCTCCGGGCACTAGTCCGGGCACATCCGGTTGCGTACATTGAACCGCAGAAGAAGAATAACGTCCGTTGTGGAGGTGTTTCACGAGCGACAGTGTCGTCTGACTCTGGGTCTGACTCCGGGTCAAAGTCATAAAAGGGACTATTTTTAAACATTGTTAAATCAATGTTTTGATAATGAGGAGCAGTGCATCCACCGTTCCAGAAGGGGGAGCTGCTCTTCTGAGAGCGGGTGTGCCGAATGTCACTTCCGGGGTACTGGCCAATCACAACACAGTCTGTCTTCTCAGGCTCGTTTACAGCAACTAGGAGGTTTTTGACCATAAAAACAAGTTAATATATGTAAGTAGACCTCCATAACTAACATAAATGTGCAACAGGACCACTCTATGTGACCTTAAAGAGATTAAAAGTGGCATATCTACCAGAAAATAAAATTGCAGATTGACGAGATTAAAAGTGGCAAATGTACGAGAAAATAAAGAGAAGGTTTAATGTTATAAATCAAGTATGAAGTACAGTCTGTGGTGACGCACCTTGATCTGTTTTAGAGAAGTTACTTGAGAGCGGGGACGTCAAACTCAATTACAGAGGGGGCCAAAATTAAAGAGTTGAGAGTAATATACAATTCAAAACAAACCAAGCTCATAGATTAAATAAATAAACAAATCAGAGATCAAATTTGAACTTTAAGACATTTGCGAAAAGCAACGGAAACTTTTTCATAGAATAAGGTTCATTGACATACCCATGGAATAGCCTATAGATAAAGATAACATTTATGAATGAGTTTACATTGAAATCACCAGTATAGTAATGCAATTTCCACCTGCCTCACTTGATTTCCTGCAGCACATACAAGTCTGTATCTAGATGTAACTTAGTATTACCTGGGAATCTCAAGTAATATGTTATCATTATCATTTCGGCAGACAAGGTGATACTATCAGTCCCATGCGAAACGACGTGATATTATATTGTTGTGATATCAAGTGATTGTTTGTCTCTTTAAACTTTTCTTAATAAACACTGATTTTCATCTCAGATTTTTTGCATTGCTATTTTAATGTTGAGATGAATCTGCATGCACATGGTGAAAGACGCCATTTAAATTGCAATGCGACAGGCACAGGCGGACTTCGCTTATAACGGGAGTGAAGAGTTCTGATTGGTTTAACTGATGTTATCTTGCCTTGAGTTTGACACATTTGCTTTAGAGCATTTGACAGAATAGTCTGGTAACAAATAAAATAAAAGAGTGCTCAATTTGTTTAACAATGCCAGTCAAAACTGCACTAAAGTCTGTATGATCACATCTATAAAGAAAGGGTCCAAAACTCATCATCTGTTTCTACTAAGGTTAAATGCGTTCATCAAACGATCAATGGCATGATAAGAGAAGTGAACGATTTTATCAATGGCTATATACTAGTATGATAAACTGACTCTTAAGTAGAATACCCCCGTGTGCTGAAAGTATTTATAGATACACCATCAATCACAATGTTTGTTAAAAAGAAATACAAACCACAGGAGAGCAAAACCCAATTTGCCCTTAGGCTAAACAATATACATCTCATATTGACATATGATTAGGACAAAGTTTACTAATGACCAAATTGATTGTTTAGAAGTATTATCACTAAAATTAACGGGCCCCGAAAAAGCCCAACATGCAAAAACTGAACTTCAGACTCAGAACTTATACACAAGCATACATACACATGTGTATAACAAAGACACCCAATTGCGCTCAGATCAAATGTAGCAGCTCTCTCTCTCTCTCTCTGCTTTATTGCCTTGATCCAAAGTAATATATGTAAGTAAGTAAATAATAAATCATAACAAGGTCAAGGTCCGTCCATCCATCCTAAATAAAGTTTTGTTGTTCATCCAACATGACATACTGCTACTAAAGAATGCTTAAATACATGGGACATGTTGGGACATGTTGAAACCCTTAGCGTAGCTCACTATATAAAATGTATGAATAGAAAACAGTTTAGAGCAGTTGCTCCCGAATGGAATGACTGGTGTGCTGTGGGATTTTATGATGCCGTTTGTAAGTAAAGACCAGTAAAAATGAGCTGCCAACGGCAGTTGCAGTTTAATCTCATGTGCATTGGCAATCAACACAAAACCATGTACCTGATGACGTGCTGTCACTCACAGCTGAAGGATGCATTTCTTCCGCAATCTGCATGTTTTAATGGTTAACTGGATTTATAAGGACAGCAAGAGTATAAATCAAGTTGTGTGCGTATTAGTCTGCGTATATATCTGAATGTATCCCTTAGGCCTTTTTCCAGATCAAGGCCTTCATGGTCACAGTTCATTGAAGAGGTCATGGCAGCCAATTACCTCCCACTAAATTGATCCACGCATCGGTGTATGCATACATGCATGCGCGCACACATGTTCCCTAATCAATGCTTATGTTTTATTGGCAAAGACATTACTCATTTCATTGAGTGACTGCATACAAAAAGACTCAAAACAGGAAGTTGTGTGATTTGTAATGAAGTAAAAATCTATCGGATGCATGCATTTTTCTCACATTACCCTATGTAGCAGCAAATCTTTAGTCAGGCTGGATGGATATCATTGGTGGACCAAAATTTTTGATTGACTTCAAGAATTGAACGCATGATGGTCTATAGAGCTCCGATAGCAGGTGGAAATGCAAGGTAATGCAATTTTGGCGGAGAACAATGCTGTCAATGTACACAGCATGTACTGTATACCTGGCAATATGTCGGGCAACTTGTCTCTTCACCGGCTGTTTTAATAAAAAATGATGAGATAATTGGATAATTGCAAAGACAATGGCAATGACATGTAATTTTGTGCTGTTTCCATCTGGACGAGGCCTTAATTGCACTTGTTACATGTGAAACTGCAAAACATTCAGTTATATTACTGTGTGATCCAGCTCAACAAGTTATTTTCAACTGTACAGCCCGTAACGTTTGTTCCTAGGTTTCAGTAAAATAATTAGAAGACCAGTTTCAACAAATCACTTAAAGCAGACCTAGACCGGAAGTTCCAATTAATGGTTTGGACCCGAGTTCGCGTTCTCACCAGAGGAACCGCACCAGAGTCTGACATTTGGTGCGGAGTCAAGCGGACCGAGACCACCTCTTTTTAGCGGTCTCTGTCTGCTTGATTTGGTGCGGACCCGAGTGCGATTGATGCTTTCACACCAACGAAAACGAAACGAACTAGAGTTTTTTGGTTCGAATAGATCGTTTGGTGCGCACCAACTGCCGTTGGTGTGAAAGCGCCCTTAATGTCTGTAAGTAGACCTCCATAACTAACATATATGTGCAACAGAACCACTCTAGGTCCGCTTTAAGCAAGGGTTTAAAATTTGAATCAATCTCCAGTATGAGCAATGTATGTGATTAATAAAGTAGCTTTCACTTTTTCTAGATTGAGAGGGTCAAGTAATATATCGTAGCATGGCAGAAAATAGTCCAGGGGTAGAGTTTAGTTCTGATAGTGCCCAGGGCAACTTCCAGGCCTTGCAGTTTTTCCCCCTACAGAAAGTGCAAGCTCATACATTAATCTGCCAAATTCAAGCCTCAATGCCAGATTAAATGAGTTTCTGTTGATATGGGAAATATACTTGTAGAACTCAAGATGCAGCTGTAAAGCTTGGGTTTAATCCAGAGGGACAGGAAGTAGACCTTTGGTGAGACAGCAAAGTGTCACTGCGGCAAAGAAAACTTGTGAAAGTGGCCAGAGTCAATACAAGCACAGCTCTTAAAATGCGGTTAATTTATCGGTTTGGTGGTTACAAAAAAATAATAAAAATACAATGATTCATTCCCCAAAATTCATTAAAAGGAGCAACAGACAATGTACACATACTTAAAGGGACACTGTGTAGTATTTGTGGGTTTATATGACCCAAAATCCACTTTTGTATACATATTATGTGCTCCTGCATTGTCTAGTCGCTGTATAATATTCTTTGTTTCATTTTCGTAGTGTTTCAAAAAGTCATGTAAAATAACATGGTCGCGGGCCGCTGTTGCATTGCCACGACGCCATGTTTCTACCGGAGCCTGTAAGGACAAACGCGAGAGAACAAATCAAGCGTCGGGTTTACTTGTAGCGGAAGTCCCGCCTCCACTCTCTGCGCTTCGTCTGCTACGGCCGAGGTAGCTCGCTAGCTTTATAGTCTATATATCTCTGTATTCTTCCCCTCAATGATGAAACTTCAAGTCGTATTTTACTACAAAACCTGTCTGAGAAAAACCTGACAGTATTTTGTACTGACATGAGTACTCAATGTGTCCTGCAGGGTTTAAAAAAAAAAATAAACTAAACTAAACATGAGTGAGAATTTAACCCTGGGGCTGTATTCCTTTCTGAAGCTCCTCAACACACACACACACACACACAAAGGTCAACGGAGGTCAAATGTGTTCCACAATCTTTCTAATAAATTACAACTAGAACTGTCCTGTAGCTCTTCACTGTGCACTAACCTGAAATCTAATACCATTTTTGTTCTTTTGAACTTTTCCCTTTGAATATATATATATATATATATATATATACATATATGCAGTGAAGGATACAAGCATTTGATCCCTCACTGATTTTGTAAGATCATCCACTAACAAAGAAATGAACAGTCTATAGTTTAAATGGTAACTTTATTTTAACAGGGAGCGACAGAATATCAAAAAGAAAATTCAGAAAATCACATATAACAAAAGATTTAAATTATTTAGCAATTCATTGAGTGAAATTTTTATTTGACCTCCTATCAAAACATTACTTAGTACTTGGTGGAGAAACCCTTGTTGGCAAGTACAGAGGAGGAATTTTCGACCGCTCCTCTTTGCAGATCCTCTCCAAATCCTTAAGGTTTCGAGGCTGTCGCTTGGCAACTCAAAGCTTCAGCTCCATCCAAAGATTTTCTATAGGATTTAGGTCCTGAGACTAGCTAGGCCGCTCCATGATCTTGAGCCACTCCTTCGTTGCCTTGGCTGTATGTTTTGGGTCATTGTTGTGCTGGAAGACCCATCCATCTTTCCCTCGATGTGGTGAAGTTGACCTGTCACCTTAGCAGAGAGACAAACCCAAAGCACAATGCTTCCACCTCCATACTTGACCAGTGGGGATGGTGATCCTGGGATCATAGTTTGAATTCCTTTTCCTCCAAACATGGCAAGTTGAATTGATTCCAAAGAGCTCAATTTTGGTCTCATCTGACCACATCACCTTCTCCCAATCATTCAGGTGTTCAATGGCAAACTTCAAACAGGCCTGTACATGTGCCTTCTTGCACAGGGGGACCTTACAGGCGCTGCTGGATTTTAATCCATTACGGCTTAGTCGTGTGTTACCAATGGTTTTCTTTGTGACTGTGGTCCCAGCTGCCTTGAGATCATTAAGAAGTTCCTCCCGTGTAGTTCTGGGCTGATCCCTCACCTTTCTCATGATCATTGATGCCCCACAAGGTGAAATATTGCGTGGAGCCCCAGACCGATGGTGATTGAAAGACATTTTCAGTTTCTTCCATATTGTAATATAGCACTACCAGTTGTCTTCTTCTTACCCAGCTTCTTTCCAATGGTCTTGTAGCCCATTCCGGCCTTGTGCAGGTCTAAAATCTTGTCCCTGATGTCCTTAGAATGTTATTTGGTCTTACCCATGATGGAGAGATCTGCAAAGAGGAGTGGTCCAAAATTCCTCCTGAGATGTGTGCAAACCAGGTGATGAACTACAAGAAGGGTTTCTCCACCAAGTACTAAGCAATGTTTTGATAGGGGGTCAAATACTTATTTCACTCAGTGAATTGCAAAATAATTTAAATCTTTTGTTTTATGTGATTTTCTGGATTTTCTTTTTGATATTCTCTCTCTCTCCCTGTTAAAATAAACCTACCATTAAAATTATAGACTGTTCTTTGTTAGTGGATGATCTTACAAAATCAGTGAGGGATCAAATACTGATTTTCTCCATTGTAAATATATTTAAAAATATTTAAATTTAAATTTAAATATTTGAATTAAGACCCTTATGACATGTGTTTTGTTGTTGTTAATTGGTTAAAAAAATGTTAATTGTTAATCCTCACTATTACAAAACCAAACTATAACTAATAAATGAAGACATTGGCGAGTTACTAATACAGGATTTTTTCCTGTAAATGTTGTTTTTGCCTGATGCTAGTCACTTGTTGCAAGCATGCATGCTAACGTTTCAGGCTAAATTAGCTAACATTAGCATACTCCCCTTTAGCTGCTGAGTGGACAAAAGTTTCTATCTTACTGTTGAACTCCCAGATTTACATAGGCACAGGATTGAATTTCTGATAAATCAAACCAACAAAGTTAACTAACTTTGTCATTTGCATTTAACCAATGCTAATTTGCAGTCTTTTAAATGTAAAGTGTTTAAATTATTAGCTTCTAGCTAGAATCCATAACTTTAAAGATCACATTTTACAGTACTTTCATACATTTTACAGTCATAAACTGCTTATGGTGATTACAGTAAGAACACTAAAATGACAGTATTATAATGCAAAGCTTACACTATATATAGCACAGTACCGCAATTGTTTTTCAGTAATACAACTGTTACAGTAGATACGATGTAGAATCACATTAAACTAGCTGTAGCTGCCAGTAGTTACTGTCATTTAATAGGATTTTTTTCTCACAGTAAACCACTGCCTTCAACTTTTGCAGACATTGTGCCTCTATAATGTCATTTTACTTCCTCATCAGTCACTTGACCATAGACATATCATTTCGGGGAGAAATTCCTGAAATAAACAGGGTGATACCATGTTCTCCTCAGGCTGGCACTGTAATTAGGAGGAGGCGAGTTGTTTATCTCTCTGACAGAAGCATATTATAGAAACACAGTTTTGTAAATCACCTGATCTGGATGAGGTTTAAATGAGAATGTGGATCCGTGTTGTGGTTGTAAGCAGGGCACAGACATGTGTCATCACTTTACATCTCTCCACCACTGTGACTTCAAAAACTAGCAGAGCGTTGCTAATGGGCTGCATCCTCGATGTACCATCTTAATAATTACAATTTTCTGGCTCCTCTGGTAAACTGATGTGGTGTCTGGTTCTCCAGCAGGACACGTATCCTCACACACTGTAAAACACAATGATCTGGATTGCTGACTGCTAAAAGCACACATAAGATCAAAGCCTAACCACTGTCATATCAAGTGCACATGCACACACACTCATCGCCGCATTCTCCTGTCCCTCCCTCTCCATTTGTTTAATCCTCCTGCTGTGCTCTGAGGAGGAGATGGAATGGTGAACATGAAAAAAGAAAGATAAAAAAATTGAAAAATGTAATTAAATTAAAAACACATTTTCTTACATTTATCCACTTTATAAACCTCTCAGTAGTTTCTCATTCAAATCCAATTTCAGGTTTTCTGCCCCTCCACTGCACCACATACATCTCCACTTTTTGCCTCCCCCTGCATCTCCTTCTTTTCCTCTCATTACACTTTCCCCAATCTATTCTCCCTCACTCTACCTCTTACTTCTCGTCTGTCCTCCATCGTACTCCCCTCCTTTACGCCGCTCTATCTCTCCGCGGCAACATGAAAGGCTACCTGTGTGCAGATTGCCGGGAGAGAAGGAGGGCAGAGAGTTAATTAACTTCCTATCAGGGACCGACTGTTAATAGGAACTGGAACTGTTAATAAGAATAACGTGTTGTGCGAGCATGTAAGCAGAGATATATCTTTACAACAGGACGGTGAATGTGCGGACAGCATATACATATGTTGGAGTATTGTTTGTAATGGACACATCTGTGTTTGTATGTGTACAAGCACATCCACACGAACGATGAGCACACACACACACGCACAGAGACAGCGAGGTGGCAGGTGTAATTTCACGCATTAGAAGGACTCGAGAAGAAAAAGTCTCAGCTCTACCCAAACACGCTCCCCCACCCCCCAGCTCGCTCCACTCTCGGCACCTGAATCCTTTGAAGACAACTTTTTCTTATTACCCTAACAATGGCGGCAAGGAATGCAACTTTAATTCATGCTCGGAAAAAAAAACGAGACGGGGAGGAACAAGACACCGTGCCGCTTGCTCGCTCTCCTCGCACTTGTTCCTTCCTGCAGGGTGGAAAAGCGAGGGAGGAGCACGAGAGGCGAGAGAGAGGGAAAGATAGGCAAAGTAGGAGAGAAGTTCAAATGAAAATCGCAAGGTAAAGCTTTTTTTCGTAAATGGAGAAAATGGTCCTCAGTACCTTTTCTTTCTTTTCTGTCTCCACACACTGTGGTGAGTGGCAAAGTGCTGATGCGTGCTCTTCTAAACATGCACAGGCACTCTCATACTTTAAACACACTTAACGCGCTGACGCCATTCATCTGCTGAAGTGCCTCCCACTGCACCAGCACTGCCGCTTGCTTTTCGCTGAAGACTCTGCTCTCAACGTTCCTGCTTCTCTTTCTCCTCTGCTTCTTTTTGACATCCTCTCCTTATGTCTCCCACCTCCTCTCACTCTCTCCTTTTCCTGCTCTTTCTTTGCAGTAGGCAGGCAGACCTGACAGCTTCTCTTACAGACAAGGAGGAAATGGGTGTCTTTTGATGTGGAATTGGGGCCCGTGGAACTGTCTAGTGCAAGATTAGCGTGGCGCTCAGGGGAAGAGAGAGAAGATGCAGGTTAAATGCTGGTAATGGCAAGAGAAGTTAACTGGTAAAGAGTACAGGAGTGGATATACTGTAAAATTAAGAGGGAAATGCCTTACATGCTTGCACAATGTGCATTGTCCGACCATGAACAACAGAATTGTTGTTTTTCAAAATACTTGTCAGAATTTGAAGTAGGGGGGGCGCATGTGAGCCCAGCAGGTGCAAATAAACTATTTGTGTTCTATGCACGCACATTTAATGACCAAGGAATTCACTGACATGATGACTGACTGACTACAATGCTGGATCTGTGCTCTTAAGAGTTAACACTAGCACTACACTGAGGCATAGCCTATTAAATGGATGATTGTTTACGGCTACATCAAAACAAAATACATGTACAACACTGGTTTTATTATGGAGGACAGAAAGTGCCAAAATTAAATAAATAAATAAACAGATAAATAAATACACCATTTAATAATTATGTAAATGTGTCATTAAGTTATGCTGCTCTTTCAATCGAAGAGATTGTACTTGTGTACTCATACTTGGTGAGTATCCACTCCAGTAGTACGCGGGTATTGAGAAAAGGCCATTGATGTTTAGTGATTGTAAATAAAGTTTTGTTTGATAGAATATCTAAACCAACGTAGAGGTGAATAGCGCCACCCAGTGTATAGGAATGTGTTTACTAGCTCTGCAACAATCCATTATCTGGAATCGATATGACTTGACTTGATGTGCAGGATAACCAATCAGGTGTTAGAAATTCACCCACTGACTTTGATGGGTGAGTTTGACAGATAAAATAAATTCCTGATACACTGCAACACAGGAAATAATTAATTAAATAGTGAAATAATTATATATGTTTTTTACATAAAATGAATTGGGCATTTAATTAATTAATGACACAATTAATTATTTAATGGTGTATTTATTTATTTATTTATTTAATTTTGGCACTTTCCTTCCTCCATATTTGAAGTATGACCACATAAAAGTGGTCTCAATAACTCTAGTCCGAGCCTCCTCAGTTGCGGAACCCCCTCCTTTTACATATCAGACAAGTAAAATCTGTTTCAAATTTTAAATAACTCAAATAAATAAAACTCACTAATTTACACTTTGTTTACTGTGCTTTACAAATAAAAGTTATTTATTAGGTGGGATAAATTATAAACTATAGATAAACTAAATAGAGTAAATCTCTGCAGTAACAAGCTCTATGTGGATTATCTTGGTATCAAAAATAACTGTGTCCGAGTAAATGCACATGTAACACAGCATAAATGAAGGATTTTAATTTTTTTATTTTTTTTTAAAGCAAATATCACCTTTAAAATATGCAGTAGGAGCTTAAAAACTGGAGGTCATGTAACAACATGTGGACATGAGCTGTGCAGTCTGACGCTGCTGAAGTGAAGCAGAGTAAAATTACAGAGGTTTTAGTAAAGAGATGTCAAGTAGTTCTCTCGATTGGCACAGTCTGGCACCATCTGTGCCATTTGAGATTTCTTAGGTACCAATTATTATTTTCAAGTCACTATATATCTAAAAATATATTTTTAAAAAAAGTCCTAAAACTGGCTGTAAATCGATGCTCCCTGTGCGGAACATAATAACAACTCTTTATCATATATTTATCAATAAGAGCAAAAACAACAACTGACTTTCAAGAAATACAAGCAGAAATGTTGTCTTACCTTTGCTGTTTATCAAAACACGTTATTTCCAACAGAACAAAACCGCTTCTAATGAAAAACTACATTTCCCAGCATGCTTTGGGGACAAATCCCAGTCTGATTGATCATTACAGAGCGACACTGTGATTGGTGGGTCTGATTTATTTATTTATTTTTATTATCTGAAGCAGAGAAAAAGCAAGTTCAGTGTTGTATTGCTCAGAAATTTTTACTGCTTCCTGTTTTTTCATGTTTACTTGCAGCACATTATATAGACATGATTTTTATTTGTATTTTCTAATTATTTAGAGTTTTACAATAACACAGCTAAATGTAAAGCCGCTTTTTTGTTATCTATAAGTCTTTTCATCTGCCACAATACTGTAATAATGAATTTAAATGAAAATACCTCAAGTTGAAAATACCTCAAGTTGAAAATACCTCAAGTTGAGGGCAATTTTTAGGTGAGAATAAAAATTAGATCAAATAGATTAATTAATTACAGATCATAATTAATTAATCGCACAGTTTTTTTAATCGCTTGACAGCACTATTATTTATTAGTATTATTAGCATTTTATAATTACTTTTCTTGTTTTTACTTTTCTATTTGAAATAAACAATGTTTAAACAAGATGTAAAGTGTTTAATAGTGCCACTGGCAGAAATTTAAAGATATGTTTCTTTTGGTCAAAAGAAAATGTGTAAAGTCATCTGTGAAAATGTTTTGCATCTTGCTTATCTCTCTCTCACTCACACACACACACAGACACGGAGACACAGACACACACACACACACACACACACACACACACACACACACACACACACACACACACACACACACATAGCAAAAACAACTCAAAGTGAATGTGACTTTTGATACCCACCACACTAAAGAATGGAGTCGAGTGCTGTCCAAGAGGGAGAGGGGAAGACGAAAGGAAGCACAAAGAGGGAAAATGAGAGGCCGATTGACTGACAATCTGTCTGCCTCGTGTTTCAGCAAGTGAGGAGAGGAGTCAATGGTCTTGCTTGGCCAATCATGGTGAAAATATATCCGTCTTCTCCCTTACTCTTACTCTTTCCAACTGTCTAAACAGATCTTCACATGCAGACTTTTATAAAATATGCACACTTTTAAACACCAACCTACATTCTCCCTTCATTGCTTTCTTGGTAGATTAATGTAAGGTTCTGATCTGCTGCCTTAAGACAGGAAGAAGCATGTGTTTACATGGCAGTGTCTTATTCAGACCAAACCAAATCTGGTTAATATCAGAATATTTTTCTGAATGTAAAGATTGTCACTGTTGTTTTGGCAACCAACAAAGCTCTCTGGTGTATAAAAGTCACATAAGTCAATGATGATTGATGATTTAAAGGGACAATGTGTAGTGTTTATGGGTTTATATAACCCAAAATCCACTCTTTTATACATATTATGTGCTCCTGCATTGTCTAGTCGCTGTATAATAGTTTTTGTTTCATTTTCGTAGCATGGTCGCGGGCCGCAGTTGCATAGCCACTGTTAGCAGCGAGACGCCATGTTTCTACCGGAGCCTGTGAGGACAAACGCGAGAGAACAAATCAAGCGTCGCTTTACTTGTAGCGGAAGTCCCGCCTCCACTCTCTCCGCTTCGTCTGCTACGGCCGCGGTAGCTCGCCCTCTCCCTCGCCTCACGAACCTCATCTGCTGACACGGAGAAAGACGACGAGGACGACATTTGACCAGCTGCGGATACCGTAGCGCTCAGGGAAGGGAGGGGGTGAGCAGAGCGGCAGTTCTTTGTTGTAAATTTCAGCCTCTCCTCTAGATGGCACTATAAACTACTTACTTCACCTTTAAGGAGGTCCGAATAGAGAAAATTTCCTCTTGTAAGAGGTCCAAGGATCATCATGTTTAAGATGCATTATAATTTAGTTATACATCTAAATCAATTTATATATATTGGAGTAGCATTGTCATTGTATCAATATTTGCACTGTGTGGGTTACTCACTGCCGCTGTCACAAGAGTGCCAGCTGTTTTCCGTGCTTCTATTCAATGAAGGCCCGCCCTACTCTGCCTGTGATTGGCTGACTAGTACTGGCCAATCAGAGACAGGCAGGATGTCTCTTTCACTGAGTAGCTTGTAGAAATGGTAGAGAAACAGTAGAAACACTGTCAGAACAGAGTCGCCCGTCAAAATGTAAAAAAAAAAAACTGATTAAAACTCAATGACAGGACAGAGTCTGGTTCTGGACACGGCCCACGGTCCACCTATTAGTGACCTATGATCTATAGTATGAGTTAAATAATTATTCCAAATATCAAATAAACAAAGGATTATGATCGTTATTGTTATTTTACTGCCGCGTATCGGGATCCAAGTCCCAGGGGCAGCAATCTAGGCAGCGAGGCCCAGACACCACAACCAGCTCTCCTGGTGGGACACTGATGTGTTCCCAGACCAGCTGAGAACTGCAATTTATCCAGCATATCCAAGGTCTGCCAGGGGAACTTGGACATTTCCCCAATACACCTGCCCAGTAGAAGGACAGGGCTGGACCGGTAATCTGGGCCGACGCACCTTGGGGCCGGGAGACATTACAACCCAGTCTTCAGAGTTGCTCATAGTTTGGAACAGATATAGGGAACATGCTTGTAAAAAGAAAATAAATCAATAAAAAATGGATAAAGCACAAGGGAGGTGCAAAGAATAAAAAAACGGAAGCAATTACAGGCGGATGCCCAAAAGTGCTCCAAAATAACATTCCCATAATATTCCCATAGAACTGAAGAAGGCAATCCCCCTTTTTATGGCCTTAGATTTAGAGGTGCTGTACATCCAATAGTAAGCAGGGTTTTTTTGAAACATACAAAGGATAAATCAAATACTTGATGATTTATCTAAAGGTCAATTATGAAAAGATTCAATGATCAACTGTCACAGTCCCTGAAATAATAAATAGCAGATCCTTACCAAAGAGGGAGAGACGCATATTAAAAGG